>NC_140933.1:74459883-75059883 GCF_014529385.1 Adiantum capillus-veneris
CTATGTGGAAGGTATGAGCTATACAAGGCCCCAATCAAAGATGTACCTGTCCCAAATCAAACCGATGGAAATTCTTGCGGCTAGAGATGTTTTCTCCATGCAGAATATGTCCTGCAAAGCTACTTTGTAGTAAAACCTTTCATGACTAAGGTAACCATTTGGCAATGCATTCAGTCAGTTTTGGTTTAGTTTATAAAAGAATTCTCACCATGTGGTCTTTCAATTTTGCAGAGTGCTTTAAAAAACTACACATATGATTATTTACAAAGATACCGGGTAAGTTTAATACAACACCTGCTTACTATGTCTAGCCCGAGAGAGCTTGAAGATAGCGGCTTGGATGACCGCACTATTGATATGACAATACATGACGTGCCACCACGACAAACCCCTGCATCCGATACAGTGGAATCACAACGGGCTGAGGGGGTCATATCAGCAGAAGATGAAAGAGCCGAGGATGAGGAAAGGTCAAATGAGCATATGGAAGGTGCTAGTGTACAACCAGAGGAGACAATGAAAGAGCCAAGTCAGCTAGTGGAGGAGCCAAAAGAGCCTATGGATGAAACCCAAGATGAGGAAAGCAGGCCTATAGATGAGCAAAAGGATATGGATGAGGAAAGCAGGCCTAGGGATGAGCAAACTGATATGGATCAGGAAAGGATGTATGAGGCAAGCCGGTCAACCGAGGGAGAGGAAAAGACCTTGGAGGAAACCTTGAATGAGGCAGAAAGAGCCATGGGGGAGACCCCTGATGAAGATGTGAATGATGACTATGAAGATGTGAATGATGAAGCTAAAGCAGAGGAGAGCAACAACGGCATCAACACTATAGAGACTCAGTATGGACCCTTGCTACCTGTAGATACGGTTGTTCCGGTAATGTCTATTCAAGTATGGAAAAATATTTTCAGCTTCTAACTACTTATATGTACTTGTCAACTTTTACAGAGGTTGATTATCTTGGACGTCAATGGATTGCTGTTGATGCGCGTGCCTCTCGGTGACACAGAACCCTTTAAGGATTTGCAAACGTTTCGGATGGGAACTTTTCGAGTTGTGGTTCGTCCAGGAACCAAGGAATTTATTCAGTTTCTTCTTCCGCGCTTTAGAGTTGCCATATGGTCTTCAATGCAAAGGCAAAACTTGTCGCCACTAGTTACAGTAGTTTGCAGTGTATGCGGCGCTCACACGTCAGATTTTTCCTTTTTGCATGATCAAAGAAAATGTGTTACTATTGAGGGGTGGTAAAAAACCACACTTACCTCTTTTGTACAAACCGTTTAGCCAAATCGGTGTACCCTTTGATGCAACTAATACACTACTGATTGATGATACTCCTGAAAAGGGAGAACTAAATCCGCCGGGAATAACTATCTCACCACCTTCTTTCGAGGGGCATTCCTTCGATTTTTACCTTGAAGACATTCTGATTCCATACTTACAGAAATTGTATCTCAGTCCATTGTTCACGGAGGAGTTTGTACTTTCTAATGAATTAAGATGACTCTTCTATCATGTCTTTGTCTTGTCTAACATTGAGAGAGAGAGAGAGAGAGAGAGAGAGAGAGAGAGAGAGAGAGAGAGAGATTTGACATGGTAAAGAAATGTATTTCAAGCACACTTTTTCACAGGGCACAATTGACAAATGAGCTCAATAAACTTCATGTATTGAAAGTCATTTGTATACACTTGGGTTCACAAGAATATCTGTTACATTGACACTACTTCAACCCGACCATCCAACTCTTTGCACAAAATATCTTTTTTCCTTCGTCGCATCACCTTACGGCCAACTAGGAAAAAGGAAAAATCTGATAGGTCCCTGTCCATTGACTCTTTAATTATGTCATGCCGCAAATGCTGAAGAGTGCATAGCTCCCTTATTGTAACCACCAACAGTAGGCCATGCTCTTCATCAATCACTTCCACATCCACAACAGGATTATCTTCTAAACCTGCAGAAACCTGGTCCATAGGAATGTACTTACCATTGAGCATTTGTGATCGCATATACCAAAATGAGAGTAACAGTGATTGGCTTGCAATCATGTACTTGACAGCTAGAGTATCAAGCGCGACCTCGCACCGTAAACCAATCTCTTCCTTTACATACCATCCTCTGTCAAGAAGTTTGTCACAGGATGACTGCTGAAATGACTTGCACATGAACATAGTTTTCGTAACACGGATGTTGTAGCTATGAAACAACTCTATGAAGAGTGCAACAGGACAAAAGTTTGCAATTCTAACCAGTTTGGTGGGAATGGAGCTACGTAGAGACCTCTGTATATCCTTGTAGAGCTTACTTCGCATTGCCTCCACCATTGTTTCCTCGGGAACTGGCCAGTCCACAGTGTTCCAATCGGTTGGTAGAGGCACTTTCACCAACATGCCATTCTTATTCCCTGAGCTGAGTTGGTAGAACTGGTCATAAAAAAATATTCCCTCATCAGCCAGTCTTTTGCTGCTCCTCCCTGAATACTGTAGAGAACCAATGTGGGTATGAACAACATGGAAGAGGCCTATTATGCACTCCACAGGCTCCCATTTCTCATAAGAAGAGGGATAAACATCTGCAATATATATAAGAAGAGTTAAACTAAGAGTATCAATAAGTAAAAATGAAAAATCTAATGTAATTGAGCTGTGAAGAATGGAGACATTGCTCATAAGAAGCGGGAGAAAAATTGCAAAATATATAAGAAAAGTTATAATGAGAGTATCAGTAAGTTCACATGTCAACAGTACTTACAATTGCAACGTGGTTGATATATATCTGATACATTTCCACCGTTTTCTATCACCTGTGGATGGGTAAACACATGCTGAACAAGAACTTCCTTTACAGATCTTTTGCCGATTTCAACTTTGAAATCCAACACTCTGGCCTTCCATGCTGAGCGGTAAACGTTGATACCACTAGACCTCTTGGGTCTTCTTGGTTGCATGAGGACCCATGAACGTTTGTTTATCCTTTGTCCAACCCATTGGTTCTCTGCACTCATTGAAGTTGATATTGTAATTGAGGATATGCTACTACTTGGCCTTCTAGGCAAAGTGCAGCTATTGGTTGTTGGTGTGAGAGACAGTAAACACCTGGAGCTTCTTGGGCAAGAAGAAGTGGAAGCCATAGCTCTCAGAGAAAATCTTTAGTGGAGGGAGATTCACTTTGAAAGCATTCTAATGGAGGGAAAGTGTTTTAGAATTCCAATATCTTGTGCGGGCTTAATGGCCACCCTCCAGTACGTTAATGACCATAAGAGAATATCAGAAGTGGGACCACATGCAAGCACCTAAAAGCTCGGTAAAAGGAAGGAAATTACAATGCTACAATCCTAGATTCGTGAAAGTTTTATGCTATTTTCCTATTTTTTGAGTCTTTCCACGTACTTTCCTACGTAACGTAGCCTTCGTGCTCATTGGACGCGCTCTATTTTTCTCTCTCTTCATATGGCCCTCCAAATGACCTCTGAAATTTCCTAATGCTTGTCGAGCGGTATGGGATAGGTGTTTATAAATAATGTATATACCGATCGGACATAACAGCGCCAGTAGAGATTCTTGAGTGAACCTTATCCAAGGGTTGTTGGTTTAAAATTGTACGACTTCTTGTTTGACTATTGTTTGGAATACTGCTTGAAGGGCTGTTTTAACGAACGAGTATCATAAATAAAGTAAAGGAACATGTATGTTTAAACAGTGTGGTAATAATTAGATAACAAAAGAAGGGTGAGTGTGGTGTGGAAAGTGGGAGAATGATACCCCGACGGTATCATTCTATGGACGGGTGGACCCGATGAGTCGGGTAACTTTCCAACGCTAGAAATTGTTTTTTTTAAGTCATAAATCTTAAAAGAGACAAACCTTGGCGGCTGTGCTTCTGAAACATGGGGAAAAAAGCGCACAGGTTGGTCACTCTAAGATTTATACTTTTAGGTATAATTGAGTAAAGATAGGTTTATGGTGGTCACGCTCTGCCATAGCGAGATATGACCAATCCTTCAGTAACGGTTCATGCCCATGGCTACGTAGTAGCTAAGGCAATGTCCGTTGGTTTTTCTTTTTCAGGATTGGAGACCTATCAAAGGTACTCCGCTCCTCTCAAAAATGGGCAGGGACCTCACAAGTTAGATCATTACATGGTAGTTGGCAAGCACTACAAGTTGGGACGCAGGAATGGGTTTTTTTGAAGACTTTAAGGGGACCTTGGAAAATTAAGAAGCTGAATTGATGTGGGGATGCCACTTGGCTTCTCGTAATCCCATATGTGCAGGGAGGGCTTGCGCGCTAATGGTATAAAGGCTCGGGCGTGGAAGCCCTTAGTATCGTGGGAAGGCATGGTGGGAGCTTCGTGCTCTACCAGTGGCGCGAACAACAATTTTGGGCGGCTCTGAGTGAGCACTGGTGTTGACGGCTGGAGGTGGCGGTGACTGCAGGTGATGATGTGGCCGCTCGAGGGGGCCCATTCCCACGGCCTTGAAGGCCCTCTTTTGGAGATAAGGGGGGAAGGGAAATAGCAATATCGCTACTGCCCCCCCTCCCCAATGCATAAATAAGAAGCCATTCTCACAACCCTTGGACAACCAACAGGAAAGAGAAGGAACTCAAGAACTTTAAGGGGCTTAGACCGCCACAAAGAGCCGAGGTCAAATAAGAGACAAGGAGCATATCCAAGAGGTATCCAAAATTGCTAATACAAGGTTGGCAAATTGAGCGGACAAAGCATAGAGCCACCATGCAGATACCAAACACCAAGAAAGTGCCAAGTGGTGGCCATGCAAGGAAATTTCTAAAGGAAGCTCCAGTTAATTGTACGAGCTAGATAGCTCTTGTTTTTTTTTCCTTTTTAGCCTTAGCCAAGCCTTATAAAAGGGAATAGGAGTGATTCTTTAAGGGATTTTTTGCTAGAGAGAGTGATTGGAGTTTTGAAAGCTTGTGTATTGTAAGCTTGCCATTGGAGCTGCATACTTGACTGTACTATCTCCCTATGCAATAATACTGAACCTTTGCCCCCTACTTCTTGTGTTGCTTCCCCCCACCCCCCCTCCTTTTCTCTTGTTGTTTGTGTACTTGTCGGTGTTTGTAGAGGGTTTGCCTGCAACTTCTGAAGGGCGTCACCAAGAGGGCAGAATTGGGGTGTCTTGTGAGCCTAGAAGGGTGAGTCGAGCAGTGTGGGGTTTGTGTTGTAAGGCGTCTTTCTTTCAAGGTGGGAGGCGGTTTTTTTGTATGCTAAAGTGGAATTGTTAGTGCAAAATAGCCAATTTGAAGGTGTTATTAGAGAGGTTAGGGGTGTCGCCAAGTCCTTGGGCTATAGAGAGGCAAACATTTTGTGTGCTGGGTGTGTTCCCTATTCCCCCTCTCCACTGTGTTGGGCCAACAACCTCCATATCCACGACATAATGCAGTGCCTATAAAGTACATGCATCTAGAGAGAGTCATAGATGAACAAGCACTAGTACTTGCTACACCCTATGCTGATCCTAGTCCATCTACAGTAATGGTAGAAGGAGATCGATATAATTCACATCAACCACCAATGGAAGAACCTGTGACTTATACTCCACCAGATCTTGCATCAATGTATTGTATGGCTAATCAAGGTGTTAGACCTCCTATGACAAGACCCATGATTAAGCCAAGAACTAGAAATTGTCATAACTGTGGTGCAGAGGATCACTAGAAGAATGAATGCCCATAGCTTAACAAAAACCTCAAGCCAGTTGAAGCTTATTGTATACAATGTTGCAAAAAGGGAGGACACTTCCAATTTACGAGCCAATTAATGCAGCCTTAGAAGCTTACCAAGCGGTACTTAAAGCAGGCCAAAACAGGGAAAACAAATGGAAAAAGTATCCTTCTCTAGGCATGGAAGAAGCTAAGATTGAAGCTTATCAAAATTTGGTAAGAATCACACAAGATATGCTGGAAAAACAAAAACCCAAGCTCAAAAATATAGCAAAACCTGAGGAGCTTGTGGTAAGAACCAATAAAGAAAAATCCGAAGTGGTGGTAGAACCCCACCTTGAAACAAAAGAGCCAAAACTTACAGTGCGGGATAGTGAAGATTCCTTAGACAAAATTCCATTCGTAGAAGAAGACTTTCTAGACACTTATGGAAAAAAGTTAGAGAGATTAATGATGGAAGCTTAACTCTGAAGTCAGATCCTATAGAGGAAGTTTGGTTAGATAATCTACCTCCTGATATGGACATGGATGTAAGATCCTTGTATGGGGATTGTGGATCTGAAGCTTTAGGAATGTCTAAACCATTGACGTTGAAAACATTACCCTCTTACTTGGGAGATAACGAAGATGAATCCATAGTGTGTAAAACCACTCAAGTAAAAAGAGTGGAACACACCCTAGAAGTAGACAACATCCATTCAATCATGTCTACACCCATTTAATGCACTCTTACTTTAGGAGAATTGTTGAAAATCGGGCCATATTTATGGAATGATCTACAAAAAACTTTAGAGAAGGTGGGAATAACGGGGCTAATCGCAAAAAAATTGGAAAAAATGAAACACGAAATGGATAACAAAGAGATTCGATCTATTCCAATGAACAAAGTCGGAGAATACTACGAAGGGGAAGAAGGAAACACAACCCTTCCAGTGAGGTATAATGATATAGAAACCATGGAAATACTGGATAGTGGGACAAACTCGAATGAAATTGCAATTGGCTGATGGATACATCAAAAGACCCTTAGGACCGCTTGAAAAAGTGATAGTTAATTCTTGTGGGATTAAATATCAACACACTTTTGCCATAGTAGACTTTATAAAGAAACTCAATTACAAAATCATATTGGGAAGACTTTTCATGCGACAAGTACAACTCATCCAAGATTGGGAAAACAATTATCTGTACTTTAAGCAAGTGGGATCAATAACAAGGGTTAATCTAAAAGATCACACTTATAGAGATGTCATGAAAACTCCCATACAAAAGTTTGATTCAGTCTCTTTGGCTGAAACTAAGCTTCCATCTTCGTTGAACAAAGACACTCCTATTTGGATGTGTGGAGCTTCAAAAAACGGGAGCTTAAAAAGAGAAGAATGTATCTTAGAAAGAGATTGCACAGACAAAAGCCTATATACCTGAACCCTTTCCAGAGTATTTGTTTGAGCCATTTGAATGGACTCAAATTTTAGCAATAATGGATGTATGTGTAAATACTTCTATGCCTACTCAATTTTGTAATGAGGACGGCTATGAACTAATTCCCATACAAATGATATCAACCCTCCACATTGAGACAAAATTCTCGGATCCAAGGACTTTATGAAAGCTCAAAAAGTCTTTTCAGAACTCTACTATGATGCAACAGATAAGCTAGAAGAACACTCACCTACCTCAGATGATTCGGGAAAAAGAACATGTGAGAGCTAAGCTACTCATGAAAGGAGGGGAGGAATTTTTTTTTGACTTTACAAACCAAAAACCAAGAAGACAAAAATAGCATAGACAAAAAAGAGAAACCAAAAAAGTGAAAGCTAGACCTATGCCATGTGTCCAGTAGAACACAATTCCTGATGCAGACATATGCACATGATTGTGTCAAGGACAAAGTCACTCTGGTAGATATCCTTTAAACAAAGAACATGAAATGAAAAAAACATCAAGAAAAACAAGAAAGAAAACTCAAGAAAATCCTAAAAACCAGGACAAGGGTTCAACCATGACACGAGTTGAGCGGGAAAAGAAGTATCAAGAGTTGAAAAAAACTCTAAAGAAGATATGTACAACCGAAATGGAAACCACAGAAGGAGATGGTACAGATGTAATGAGCGTTCCATCCCATTACAAGGAATATACTCTCCAAGATCAAAAAATTATAGTCGAACAACCTGTCAGGGAACTACAAAAACAGGGTGAGTCCTATGAAGGACCTGAAAACGCAAAAGCAGATAGATCTGGCCAAACTAGGAGAAGAGCTTAGACCTGTCTACATTGCAAATGACCTGATAGAAGTAGAAGAAGAGCTTTTGTAAATCTTACTAAAAGAATATCGAGATATCTTTGCTTGGTCTTATAAGGATCTCAAGGGTGTAGATCCAGAAATCTATCAACATACCATACCCATGAGAGATGATGTGAAACCAAGTAGACAAAGACCATACACATATAATGAGACATTGCCAAAAAGATCAAAGAAGAGATTGAAAAACTAAAGGAAGCCAAATTCATTTATGAAATTGAACACACAGATTGGGTGTTTCCAATTGTGGTAGTACTCAAGAAAAATGTAAAACTACGGGTGTGTGTCAACCTCAAGAAAGTGAATGTAGCTACCATTAGAGACAACTTTCCTCTTCCTATCACTGAGCATGTTCTAGAATGAGTTGCGGGTAAAGAAGCTTACAGATTTTTAGATGGCTTTTCAAGATACAATCAACCTTTGGTTGATCTAAAAGATCAGCATAAAACTGCCTTTGCAATGAAATGGGGTATTTTTGCCTATCGGGTTCTGCCTTTTTGGTTAACTAATGCTCCTACCACCTTTCAATGATTGGTGAGCCATGATTTTAAAGAATACCTCAGGAAATTCTTAGAAGTATATATGGATGATCTTGCATACATTCATCAATCCAGGCTAATCATTTTGAACACCCAAAAAGGTATTTGAAAAATGTAGACTTTATAGGATTTTCTTAAATCCTGAAAAGTGCACATTTATGGGTAGACAAGGAAAAATTCTTGGACATATAGTATCTAAAAATGGCATAGCTACTGATATGGATAAAATTCAAGTTATCGCTGATTTGCCTAGACCCACAATAGTCAAGGGGATTCAAGCCTTCATGGGACATTGTGGATATTACAGATGGTTCATTTGCATGTACGCTATAATTGCAAAACCCATGTATAGCTTGATTACACACTTTGAATGGACTGATGAGTATGAAGGATCCTTCATGAAGCGTAATCAAGCTCTCACTTCAGATCCAATATTGAAAGCACCAGATTGGAACAAGATATTCCACATACATGTAGATGCTTTAGCTCCAATATTGAAAGCACCAGATTGGAACAAGATATTCCACATACATGTAGATGCTTCAGCTCCAATATTGAAAGCACCAGATTGGAACAAGATATTCCACATACATGCAGATGCTTCCAATTTTTCCATCGGATGTATACTAGCTCAACCAGGAGACGAGAGGCTAGTATACATCATGTTCCTTATGCTAGCCGCCAGCTGAACATGGAGGAAAATAATTATACCACCACCAAAAGGGAAGGATTAGGAATGGTCTATGCCGTAAAAAAAGTATAGACATTACCTATTGACAAAATAAATTGTGTTCTTTGTGGACCACTAAGTCTTATTGTACTTGTTCAACAAGCCATGCAACACAATAAGAATATTGAGATGGTTCATCATTCTTTTGGAATGTGATTTCACTGTAAATGTGAAAAAGGGCACCACTCATCAAAGAGCATATCATTTGTCAAGGATTGTTTCAAGAGAACCACCTAAGGGTGTAGACGATGATCTACCAGATGCATATCTGTTCTCCGTGAAAATGATACCTCGATGGTCGAAAACATAGTATCATTGATGACCATAGCTCAAGTGGATTCCATATACCACTTTCTATTACAATTGGATTAATTGAGCAATTGGCTATGTATCAATTACTAGCAGGAAAGTTGTACAAAAGAAATCTAGATGGGATATTGTTGTTGTGCATTAATCTTAAGGAGAAATCCCAATACCTAAGTCAAGCACATATTACCATAGTAGGACTTCACTTTTTGGAAGATCAAACTATGCGACGGATTTTAAGACTTGGAGTGTTTTGGCCAACTATGAGGAGTGATGTTCATTCTTTTGTAAAATATTGTCCTCAATGTCAGAAACAGACACCCATACCTCATGTAACATTGTTCCAAATGTCACTTGCTCCTAAGTGGAGTAGCTGTCTAGTTACTTACTTATCAAACCGAACATTTCTTGAGGATATGATTAAACGCCATCAAAGAGCAATTGAAACAGAAGCAAGAGACTATGCTCTTATTGGAAACCAATTGTATTAGAGAGGGAAGGATCAACATTTGTGTCTTTGTGCAAATGAAGAAGAATATATTGCCATTATAGAACAACCACATGCTGGATTAGCAGGAGATCACTTTTCTAGTGAAGCTAGTGCAAGAGCAATCTTAATGGCAGGCATATGGTGGCCAACACTTTTTGCAGATGCCAAAGAATATGTTCAAAGGTGTGATTCTTGTCAACGAGCAAAAATGCCAACCCGTGTAGATAGCATGTCCTTAAGACCAATGATGGGGGCTAGAGATTTTGCAAAATGGGGTATAGATTTTGTTGGGCCAATACAGCCACATGCTTATAGAACCCGAGCTCAATATATCATTGTAGCTACGGACTATTTGACCAAGTGGTCCGAAGCTAAAGCAACTCAAAAGAATGCTGCAAAAACCACTACCTCATTTTTATATGAGTATGTGTTCACAAGATATGGACTGCCAATAGAAATAGTCAGTGATAGGAGAACTCATTTCCTCAATGAGCTTATTGAGTATCTGTTTAATGAGTTTATGGTCATCCATAACAAATCAGCTCCCTATCACCCACAAACAAACAGACAAGTTGAGCATACAAATAAAATTCTTAGCTCGGTATTGACTAAAGTGTTTAGTTTAGGAAGTACAGACTGGGAAATGAATCTCCAAGATGCTCTATGGGCTTATCAAGTTTCATTCAAAACAACAACTTTAAATGCTACACCCTTTAACCTTGTTTATGGTCTTGACGCCACATTGCCACTAGAATTTCTATTTTGGACACTAAGGGTAGATAAGAATCTTAAGTGGACTGGACATGGATTTTCATAAAGACTTGAAGATTTAGAAAAGCTAGATGAGCAAAGGCTAACTGTTGTAGCTCGCATCTATGCACAAAAGTGGAAACAAAAACAGTTTTTTGATTCCCATATGATTACAAAAATCTTCAAAAAAGGGGACTTAGTTTTAGTCTATTCCCTAAAGCAACACATTCCCAATTTTAAGAAAAAGGGAAACGGACCGTTTATCATTGAAGATGTATCTCCAAGTGGAGTAGTTAAGTTGTCCACCCTAGATGGTGAGCCAATGGCGAATTGGATTAGTGGATGTCGTTTAAAGAAGTACAATTTACCACTAACCGATGAATTGCTAGAAAGAATGCATGCAATTCAACAAAGAAAGATAAAACGATAGCAGGTTATTGATGAAGCCCAAGAGGAAGCTCGTCTTTGAGTACTCAAAAGGAAAGCTGCTGTCAAGAATCACCAAATACCTATTCCCATCAACACTCTGAAAACAGATGACCGACAATAGGAATTGCCAAAATATGTCATGTCAACAGATGATGAATGGTTAGATGGAATAGACCTTCGCATCAAACTACAACTCAACAATCATAGCATAAATGCATTGGTCTATACAGGAGCTCATGTAAATGCAGTCAGTTATTTCATATACAAGAAAGCAACAAATCAGTCTTTGACATCAGGAATAGGGACTATCAAAGGATGTAACAAGAACCAACTGGGAGTAGTCAACTTGAATGTGATAGTGCATGGATGTTGATGTCCTCATCAATTTGTATGCTTACGAGATGAACACATGAATGAGACAATGATTCTTGGAATCTCATGGATGCGGACGTACAAGGAGGTAACAGATTGGGATACCAATCAGCTCAGCTATCACCTAAAGATTGACAACTCGTTGTTCTAATTGCACCAAGCAAAGAGGAATGGAAAGTAGGTTACCAGCAGAGAAAACCATGAAACAATCAATCTTCTCCATCATATCAACAAGTAAATGCTACAAGTAGCCTGGAAGGAGTCAGGAAAATTTGGGTACCAAAAGCACAGCTTAAGGATAAGAAGATTCAAATCTCGATGCCCAAAACATCATCGACAATACCAAAGACGGTCCAAGGTTCAAAACATAGAGACAAGCATCTCCGAGCAAGGAACCTAACATGAAATGGATCTGGAAGAAAAAGGAGAACTTGTCTTCTCCGCAAACTATAAGTCTCATAAAACTCAACCACACCATTTTGACCAAGACAAACCAAGATATCAATGGCGGCTAAAAGCTCGACAATAGCCACTAGTGATACCAAAAGCTCTAGAAATCAGCGTGCTAACGCATCTTGATGGTACAATCAAGCAAAGAGCACACAAGCTACAAGAATTTCTCTTTGGAAGACAGCATCAGAAAACCTCCACATCAGAAACCCTTGAGTTAATTACACAAGACCCAACTCTTGTACAACATAATGGTTTGAACTACATTGATCTTCAAAGAATGTTAGATCCAACCAAGGCTATGCATAGACACGACTATTCAACCCATGCAAACAGTCATCCCGGAGTACGCCATCTAGAAGGGGTGGAAGGGCACTAAGTAATTAAGGGCAATGTTTGAAGAGAGAGGAAATTTTTTTATGTTAACGTGTGAGTTTTTATAAATTAGATTATAATGCCCTTATAAATCAAAAACAGGGAAAATTTAACTAATAGTATCTCCCCGACGAGTGTAAATACTGTATATACTATCAAAAAATAGTCCTTTTTGGTTATTTTTCATCATTTCTCTTGATATTGAGACTTAAAAATGGAGAAATCCAACAAAAGACAATAAAGCTGTGTTTTCACTAGATTTTTTTCATTACTAGATTTTCTCTTTGCTTTTTTAGCATATTTTGTTATTTTCTTTGTTTTTTCAATAAACAGGTCAAAATTAATAATAAATAGCAAATGAGCTCAGATGGAAAAACTAAAGACATGATGATGATCAAAAGAACAAGACGCAGAGACACAAAAAAATTTCAATCAAATTGGTAGACGGAATCGAAAAGCCTAAATTGGGCGGCCAGGCCTACTTTGGCAAAATTCTTGCAGAATGAGCTAGAGGAATCCGATTGGGGAAATTTTTGACTCTAACATACTCGGATTTCACGGCCTAGTAGGACTAACAAGGAAATTTGTGGAAAATGGTTCGGAAAGTCCGAGTATAGATACCCAAGGTAGGCTAAAATCACCTCATTTCCACTTGTTGCCTTTGGAGAGAGAGCTTTTCGACCTTCTTGCGCATTTTTTGGAGTCTACAGTCGCCTATTTACAGCACCGTCCCACACGAGACATGAAGGGTAAGCTCTATACTTATCAACGATCCAGTATGTACGGCCAATAACTAGTCTAAAACCTTGGAAAAAAACCTAGAATTCGAGCAGTGCACGAATATCTACGACCAAAAATTGACCATAGTGTCCTGTCAGCTCAATCAAATTAGACATACTTGAAATGTAGCATGCCCCTAGATGATAGAATACTTATATATGAACAATTGACCATTCAACAAGGGTTGAGGGGGGTCCCAAATAGAAAAGATAGGTTTTAGACAGATGCTAGAATTGGATTTTGACTCCAAGACAGCTTATATACGAGGCATATATATAATGTATATGGTTGGTTTATAAAATCAATCAAGACAAATCCTCGTAAAGCAGAAAACAACTCGAAGGCTAGAAAGCATCAAATTTGACATACGAGGTCAAATTGACTCCAAATGGGCCAAAATTGGATGAGTTGATTTAGGACTATGTAGCAGACAAGTCCATAGCCTCAAAAGTGACTAACCAACTTTACAGGCCAAGTAGTCACAAAAAATGGTGATTTTAGAGTCAACAAAGCACGAAGTGATGCTGGCAACACAAAACTTTACCAAATTAATTTAGGACTTGTTTTAGGTGTATAGAATATGTTTAGGTCAAAATTTTCAAGTTTTGCAAGAAAAAGTTGACTGCTATAAATAAGCATGATTATTTACTTTTGTCATATTTTGGCTTGAAAATGATATCATCACTTCACCTATCACTTGTACACACCTATTATATGCCCCATTTCAAGTATGAGCCAAATTGATCAATGATAGATAACTTGGAAAATTGTCAAAAAACGTAAAGAAGTCTTTCAAACCAATTTCTGAGTTATCTGCTGTCACATTTTTTGATCCAAATCACCTCAATATCATACACACATTCTACATCATGCCTAGAACCATGTTGCTTCAAAAAATGTCTATTTTGATGAAAAAGTTAATAATCGCGATTATTTACTTTTTTGCCAAGATAGGGGGAAATTGCAACATTGACCTTAGCACATGATCTCCCAAGCCCACTGACCAAGTTTGAACAAATTTGGAGCTCAAAATCTACTATTTTAGAGATGGAAAACCTAAATCTGGCACCATTCTCACCCTGTGCACTCAAATGAGCCCACACTTCACTCAGAGTATCTATTATGATATATACTTCAAGCCTATAATGCCAAAATTGTAAAAATTCCTTACCTGTAAATAATCACGATAATTTACTTTTGTGCAAATTTGGCTTCAACTTCAAGAATTTGATCTTTACATGTTTTTATGCGTCCATGCATGTTCAAAAATTGATTTGAAGCAAATTGGACTCAATTTGCTAGCAATTCAAACTGAAGGACGTTTCAAGCAGAATCTGCCACATTTGCTAACTTTGACACTCTATTCACTTATAATAGGAGCCATGCAAGCTGCAAAAAAGGCCAAGAAGAGGGTCTCTCAAAAGGAGAAGCTGCAAGAGCGGCCACCATACCAACTGGACCCCAATTCAATAAAGACAGCCAAAGCAACCTATTTGTCGAAAGAAAAACTTGAGAAGAACAACACAATGGTTTTCACAGGCAGATTCAAAAGTGAAGAAGGATATCAAGTAGAACTACAAATTTTCCCAAAAGACATCTACGATGTCGCAGCAAAGCTTGAAATAAAAGAAGCTAACAGAAGGCTTGGACTTAGAGAATTCTATGACCAAGAGCCAGTTTGTGTAGACTTTTAGAAAGCTTATGAGCTCCTGTCCACAATCAAGGAAGATGGAACAGCCTAGATTACTAACAGCAAGGATGTACTAATTACTAAAGAAATAGTGGTGGCTGAAGCTCTCAAGTTGCCGACAGAAGGGATGACCATGAGGAATAGAGACAAAAAGGCAGCAGGTACCTTCACCAAGGAAACCATTGCGGCAACCTTTGCTGATCTCATTCAAAATAAAGTGGAAGCACCAGCAAGATTATATCATCAACACTTTCACTTTATAGCAAAGAGACTGCCAAGGTACACAACACCCAATCATGCACTTGCGACTACATTTACACAAGAGCTAAAATCGACAACCAGGCAACCCATCAATCACGCACAGTATGTGCTATCCACACTAAAGGGTACAAAGAAAGAGGGCAAGATAACCTATTTGGGAGCACCTAAAGTACTCACAAGAAAAGAATACCATGCTATCGGCATGGCAGACAATTTGCCACCTACCCCAGATCAGAGCATCTGGATTGTGTCTGCACAGCCATCTCCTCGAGCCACAAGGTCCACAAAACGAGTTTACAAATTTGATGAAGAATCTTCAGAGAGCTCTCATGAAGCACATAGTAGTGAAAGATCAAACAATGCCAATTAGGCAAAATTTGGACTCACAAAGGGGCCCTTTAAGGAGTTTGATTTTATCTCTCTCTACCAAAACGGGCGCATCGATAAATTTTTGCAAACAAACTCCAAAGTTGGTGGAGGTTTGACAGTTAGAATGTCCTCTTCAAGCTCTATCTACTGATATATAGCACGCCATGAGATTCCTCGTACTTTAAAAGATTCTTTTTTTATTCACCTATGATGTGACAACTCTGTCGGAATCTAAGTGAATCAAAAAAAGAATCTTCTAAAATATGAGGAATCTCATGGCGTGCTATATATCAGTAGATAGATCTTGAAGAGGACATTCTAACTGTCAAACCTCTGCCAACTTTGGAGTTTGTTTGCAAAAATTTATCCATGCGCCCGTTTTGGTAGAGAGAGGTAAAGTCAAACTCCTTAAATGGTCCCTTTGTGAGTCCAAATTTTGCCTAATTTGAAGAGAAGAGAGTGATACATGAGGAGATGAAGAAGAAGGCAGTGGCCGCACATCAAGAAGAGCCTCAATAGAAAAAGGCAAGGATTGAATGAGAAAAAGAAACCTATGAAAGAAGCCGCCAAGCTGCAGGCGAGGACCTTAGAAAGTGGGTACCAAAAGAGCTAAAAGGATCGAGAACAAAAAACCCTGCACGAAAAGAAGAAGAAGATCCAAAGGATTTTTTGTAAATAATGTACCAGGAAGCGGAAGCATTGAAGCTAAAAGAAGCCCAAGAAGATGAGAGAAAAGCTAGAGAAGATACGTTCGAGCAAGAAAAACAAGCTGAGGTGACACAACAAGGTGAGACCCAGCACAAACAAAGTGAGATGTCTCCTAGATCGTCATCACCTGCTATACAGAACAACACAACCACCCCATGCCAAGCCCTTCACCATCACCAACAGTTAGACCCATTGAAGAAGAACAAAACAAGGAAAAAGAGCCTGGACCGCAAGAACCAGTAAAATAAACACAACAGGTAGCAACTACTTATGAGCAAGCTAAAGCAAAAGAACTAGAACCGCAAAGAGAAGCAAGTCATGAACCAGAGGAAGCAACAAGATTTGAGCAAATAAAGGCACAAGAATCACATACCACACCATCTACCACCACCCAACAGGAAACGGCCAAGGCATCCATGAGGCCTCAAGAAGACAAAACGGTAGAGACAAAAGCACAGCCTCAAGGGGAAGAACAAACCCGGACGCTACCACAAATAGCCACCACAGCCTCAACAAAAGAATCACAAGAGACTGTTGAAACCTTTAGGCAGCTGACAAGAACTGAAGACTGGCATACCAACAATGAGTTAATTCTCCAAGTTAATGAATATGCAAAGAAGATGCAGGAGATGACAAAAAAAATGCGATCAACAGTACTTAACCGCAGTGCTAAGGCTAAAGAGTTGGAAATGGTGATAGACGCTCTTCAAAGAGAGCTAGAGGAAATATTAAATTTCATTCATTGATCTATAGAAACAATTCCAAGAAGTGAGAGCTAAAGATGAAAAACACCGGCTAGCCAGAGAAAAACAGCGGAAATGGAAGATCTAGGCGAACTTCTCATGAAGTTAACAGATGCCTGCAGGACCAAAGATGAACACCTAACAAAAGTTACCAACAAACTCTTAGCTACAACTCTGTCAGTTCAAAATATCCAAGTGCACCTAGATGTAGCAAACGCTTCAATAGTATACTCAAAGCATAGGATCAACGATCAAGCAACCTTCTTGCGATAAGAGAAAATCCCGTAGTTGCCTCGATCAAAGGTACAGATGAAGTGTATAAAGCATTGGAGAAAAAGAATAAAGATCTCGAGCTAGAGCTAAAGCTACAGTAGTCACAACGTAGAGACCTCGCATTAATGTGGTTACAAAGAGAAGAAGAACTGCTCAAGGAGATAGCAGAGCTGAAGAGGTTTAACCAATTATTGCGAGATGGACAACAAGAGACACATGAAGAAGCGGGTACATCAGAACGACCCCACATTGATATTCCCTCATTCTCATTCGCTGAGATGGAAACACAGTCGGCATAAGGTCTTGGGGGAGAATAAGAGTTTTAAGTACCATTAACAGATGCCGATCAAGAGCCAATGGTGCAGCTGTCAAAAGCTAAAGAAGATTCGCTTAAGGAGAAGGTTTCTCAAGAGATGGATGAGCAGTGGAAGGTAGTGATGGACTGGGAGTTGAGAATTCTTCATTCTGTTAATGTTACTCAACTCACTCCCAACCAAATCAATGCACAATGTCATCAGAAATCACTGCCATACCCCTTGAGCAAGGTTGAGCTACTACAGGTCAAGGAACTACTATATAAAGACATGCAAGTAGAAGGTGCAGATGAAGATCTAACTATACAAGAATCCTAAATACTTGATTCTGTTCATAAGAGCACCTGCGACACTTCAAAGAGACACAAATTTTTGTCATGTACCAAGAGTAAGGACGTGGCAAGCACACGAGGCAATGACAAAAACGCGGCCTACATGGCTAAATTATCCAACATTGCTAGCTCTAGAGAAGGGGACTCCGACAAAGGAATATATGGTTAAAACCCTAATGGGCACCATGTAATTCTTCAAAAGTCTCCTTGATCTTTCATGTGCTATGCTATACAAAATTTGTTGAATGCTACTCACATGCATTGATGTCTTACATGAGCCAGAGCAAGTAGGAGCACCATGGATGTCCTTGGGCCTTGAGGGCAATAAAGGTTTATGCTAGGACCTTAGTGGACAACCTTCTGAAGAAGTCCTCTATGGCTTCTACGTTTGTTGCATGTTCTTGCTATCTCATAACATGTTGGTGTTTGAGAAAGCGTTCTACATAGGGTTTTTCACTTGGTGAACGAAGATTTTTGGGCCAGTGATCAGTAACCTAACTTCCAGATTCATAGGCTACTCCGTCGTCGAGCTAAAGAACAGAGTCACTATGCAATTTTTGCAGGTTCCAGACAAAGAAATAAAGATTAAATATGAAAAAGCTTTACATGCACGTAAGGACCGCCTCGCCAACCGTCAACCCGAAGATTATTTTAGCCCATAAAGCTGTGTCAAGGGACGACACAGGCCAGGAGGGGCGGAATGTTAGTAGCAAGCTAACTTGGATACCATATTTTGGAGCTCTCATTGTAAAAACATTTATTATTTTGATGAATCGGGAATATTGTAGCTCCTATTTTTTCGATAAACCCTGTAATTGACGAGCTGGGGCTACAAGCTTCCAGTTTGTATCAATCTATCTTTACCTATCTTTAGTTAGAGCTCCCGGATTATTAGTTTTGACCACCGAAAACCTTGGCTAAGGTATAGAAGCCAATTTTTGTAAGCTATTTAATAAGTTTTGGATAATGAAATACACACTGTGAGCTAACAACGCTCACTTCTCTCCTTCTCGTGGTTCCTACTCCCTCCTTGGTTGTCACATTGTAGTCGTGTCTGTTGCATTGCAACCGCATGTAACAGCTCTACGCATTGATGTAACCATTTCATAGTATTTCGTAGCTTTTGGCATCGCTGACCCGTAACCTAGTCTCATCATAAGTAGGAATTTGCACTTCAAAATCATAAAATAAGTATAGGCGGGGTATTGGGGCATCATTGCTAATCATTTAGATGCATTCTGAGTAGAAAACAACTAGATCAAAAACTCATTGTTGTTAATAATTATTATTTTTGCACTTGACGTAAAGTGAGATTTGAGACCATAAGCATGTGTGCTTAGGTCTTATAAACATGTCCTAGAAGTTTCATAACATTTGGATGTTGTTTGATACTGTAACATATGTGATTTCTTTGTCAATGAGCGATTGGCTTTTGGTGATTTCAGTCATGTGAGTGTAGCTTGAGTTAGATGCGAGTTGTTTGTTGTTTCCCAAGAGATTGAAAACCTCTTGTAGCCTCTATGCAATAGTCCAGTCAGCTTCGTCCTATGGATTGACAATTATATTCGTGGTTCTCGCTATGTTTGCAATAAGATAGGAGTGAGGTTAGACACTTGTCCCACTATAGTCATCATCTTGTGAGCTTCACACTTGGTGTGAGAGAAGCCTTGATGCTACACATTGAAAAGTGAGAGAGCGTGAATGCCCTATCTCAAACCAATGTTGTACATGCTCTTCCACTATCAACAATTGAGGTTTTGGTGCTTCAAAGGTGCGTCTTGGTTCTGGAATCGACGTCCTTTCACTTGTGCTACATGGTTTGGTGAAAGCAAGGTGATTCGTATCTTTTAAGTTTCATCATTTGAGCTTGTCTTAGAAAGTGGTTAGTGTGTTTTCATTGCCAAGTTTCTTGTTCATTGTAAGAGGGTTTTGTGGTGAAAAGTTTCCCACGCCCTACGACAGTGTGTGTGTGCTAGCAATGTTTACCATTCCCTAATTGTTGGTTTAGTTTATGCAAGCTCTGCGATAGTGTGATAGTGTACATCCTTACCTTGCAAGTTTTCAATCAGGTATTTGCACAAACTCCACTCCTCTCTTTCTTTCTTCCTCTTGCTCTGACTCTCTCTTGCGCCATTTTGTGTGTGTCTTTGTGTGAGATTGCTCTGTGCATTTTGTTGCACCTCCTCTTGGTTGTGACAAAATCTCTCTTGTGTCGTAGTTTGCATCCCATAACTAGGTGGTGCCCCTATCTTGTTTGGGTTTGTTGGTTGTGGATTTGTCATTGTGTTGTGCTTGTGGTTGCCCTAGCCCTAATTGAGCAGCACGAGAGCCTTGAGGGGTGTTTAGAGGTCACGTCTCTTGCTGCCCTCCCCAGACCACCTCAATGCCTTAATGCTTTTTGACCTTGTATCAACTTACAACTTTATATCAACGGAGTTGGCTACCAAGTTAGGCATAGAAGCTTTTGAGATGGGAAATAGTGTGACTTTCAATGGGGCTTTCAAGGGACAAAATGCCTTTGTTACTCCCTTGATTGGGAAATTGAGGCTTCATGTCTAAAGCTACATTGACAAAGAGAACGGCCTCTGTTACTCCCTTGATTGGGAAATTGAGACTTCATGTCTAAATCTACATTGACAAAGAGGAAGTTTTCATCTCCCCTCTCTAGCATGAGGATGTTATCCTAGGGGCACCATGGTTCCATCGCATGGCTATCACTATGAATTTCCCAAAAAGGAGAATATGTTTCAATTAGAGGAAAAAGAAAATGTACATAGATGTTAGTAAGTTGGGTAACACCATACCCCTTGTAAATATGCCTGCTTTTAATAAGTCAATGAAAAGCTCAATTTCCGTGTACATGACTTTCGTTAAGAATCCCTAAATGATCGTAATGTTTTACTAGATAAAAAGGGTTGCAATCAAGAGGAATTAGAGTTTTCTACTTTCCTAAGTAAATTCCAAGATGTTTTTATTGATGATATACCTAGGGAGATACCTTTAAAATGAGGGGATGACGATCATGCAATAGAGCTTCTACCAAGAATCTCACCGTCTCATAAGCCTCCTTATCAAGTTTCACAAGCTTAACAAGAGGATATCATGAGGCAAGTTCATGAACTGGTAGAAAACGGCATGGTGAGGCCTAGCTCTTCACCATTTTTTTCACTAGTCCTCTTAGCCAAAAGAAAGACGGCACATATTGTATGTGTGTTGACTATAGAGCACTAAATAGAATCAGTATCAAAAAATGGATTTTTCGTGCCACAATTAGAAGAATTATTTGATAAATTACAAGGTGGTAGAATCATGTTAGCATCTCACTGAAATGGTTGTCTCCGAGACAATGCTAGTTAGCTATGCTTGTTGGCATTTGCTAAAGACAAAAGGGCAAGTGAAGTTTAAATTTGGAATGTCTTGAAAAAACATTACTTTATTAGTTCCCTCAGCGACCTTTTTCAATTTTTGTTTACCAAGAGGGAGTGGGGTAGTGGATGGATTCTCTCTCTCTCTCTCTCTCTCTCTCTCTCTCTCTCTCTCTCTCTCTCTGCGTGTGCGAGCTCCATCTCTCTCTCTCACTCAAAGACTCGCGTGCTAGTCAACATTTTTCCTACTCCATGTTGGTCTGTGCTGCTGGCAGCTAGCCTAATAGATCAATTGTGGAAGCTGAGCTATTATCCTCTCTCCGGCACAGACCCATACATATGGAGAACTAGCAACTTTCAATTCTAGAAATGAACCTATAGTATTACAACCCAATGCTAGAAATGGACCCAATGTTGGAACTTCCAACACTATTACAACCTCTAATGCTGGAAATGGAGGTATGCTCTATAATGGTGTTAAGAAAACTCCAAATGAATTCATTGGTGTAGTTAATTAAATTTTAGCATGTTACATATCTCCAAATGAATTCATTGGTGTAGTTAATCAATGTTAGCATGCTTAGATTACTCCATCATGTACTCACAGATACTCATTTCATTGATTTCAACTATCTAATACATGCTCATTTACAGACCTTAGGAGGATGTAGAAGGGAGCGATTACAGCCAATGAATTGTAAATTCCAGGATCTAGCTACTTTGGTTATCGAGAAATACGAGAGAGAAAGAAAGAGAAAACAGGGGAAAATGCAACGGATGACAGTTGAGCGAGGAGATCATGCCGTCACAACGATGAGGAGAAAAACAAAGTTCAAAATCTAGAGGCTTGTTGCTAACCATCCATATATTTGGGAAATCCAAGGTCAATCTTCAGAGGATGTTGTTGTTCACATGGAAATTCACTCCAATGTCCACAACACACTTGTTACCGTCAAGCAGCCAAGTTCTAATGAGGAGTTGTTTTTGAAGAATGTAGCATTGCAAATGCTGTTGAATTCAAAGGGAAACATGAATATTGCAAAAGTCTCCAAGGTCCTAAAAGTCAACCATTGCACCTTGTTCAAGGAAAAATCATGGTGGGAGAAGACTGGTGTCGATGCTTGATTATTTTTCTTGGTTTCATGTCACAAGCAACACCATCGTAGCCCTATCAAAAATGAAATTAAAGAATTGGTCTACACATTTTGGAGAGAGGAGACTTGTGTTTCACCCAACAAGAAGGTTGTTTGTTTAAAGTGAGTGGGGAGGAAAAGCTACATAAAATACCATGTGCACCTCCTAGATGAGCCTCAGGTGATCAATTAAATACTTGTTCCATAACTTATTGCATTCTATTTATTGCATGTATAATAACGTTATCATGATCGGTATGCTCAGTAGCATTTTGAGTATGTTGTTTGATACAAGGTTTATGCCAATTAGCATTAATAATATGTTGGGTATGATGTTTAGCTTTATGGTATGCTAGTTAGCATGCCTAGTGATCTTACAAATTCTGCTGGTTAGCACAATATTGAGGGTTTAGCTTTATGAGTATGCTAGTTAGCATACCTGGTGATCTACAGAGTATGTTGGTCAGTATAATATTCAGGGTAGCTTTATGAGTATGCTAGTTACCATACCTAGTGATCTTATAGGGTATGCTGGCTAGCACAATATTCAAGGTTTAGCATTAATGGTATGCTAGTTAGCATGCCTAGGGATATTAGAGAGTATGCTCATTAGCACAATATTCAGAATTTATCTTTACAAGTATGCTGGTTAGCATGACTAGTGATCTTACAGAGTATGTTGGTTAGCACATATTTGGGGTTTAGCATTAATGGTATGCTAGTTAGCATACCTAGTTGGCATGCAAACTAGGTATGCTAGTTAGCATGCCTAGTGATCTTACAGAGTATGTTGGTTAGCACAATATTTAGGGTTTAACATTACATGAGTATGCTAGTTAGCATGCCTAGTGATCTTATGGAGTATGTTGGTTAACACAATATTCAGGATTTAGCATTATAAGTATGCTAGTTAGCATGCCTGGTGATTCTAGAGAGTATGCTGGCTAGCACAATATTTAGGGTTTAGCATTATGCGTATGCTAGTTAGCATGCCTAGTGATCTTACGGAGTATGATGGTTAGCACAATATTCAAGGGTTTAGCATTATGAGTATGCTAACTAGCATGCCTAGTGATTTTGTAGAGTATGTTGGTTAGCATAATATTCAAGGATTATCATTATGAGTATGCTAGTTAGCATACCTAGTGATCTTACAGTGTATGTTGTGGTTAGCATAATATGTATGCTACTTTAACACCCTTTATGATGTACCTAGTATGCAAAATAGCATGCTCAAAATGTTTTTGGAGGTAATGAGTATGCTACCTCCTATTTGTAGTATGCTAACTAGCAAGATGGTCAAGATGGTTAGCACAATACATGTTAGTTATCACACCTAGAATACTAATCGTCATACAAATCTTCTCACGGTATGTAAAGAGATCCTACCATGTTTGTTGTGTAAGGAAAATTGGAACTATTCTTTTGCTAACTAGCATACACAGTATGCTCAGTAGCATCCAAGTCTTTGACACTGCCCAGAATGAGGTGCTGAGTAGGGATTTGGTCCCCCCTTGGACTCTTAGAGGGAAGATCTCCTACCATGTTTGTTGTGTAATGAAAATCAAAATTGTGTTTATACTAACTAGCATACAAATATTGCTAACTAGCATACACAGGTTTCTAACTAGCATCTTGCTGTATTTATGAACATGCTAGATGTATTAGGTAGCCTTCTATATATTCCTATTTTGATTCATTCATCATACTAAACATGCTGATCAATTATGGTTATTGCAAGGCGAGCTCTTTCATCAATTCAAAGAAAAACATCCAGATTCCAAGATTGGCATGAGAATGTTTGAGATGTTGAATCCATTCTTCTACATGCGGTTGAAGATAGATACACGTGTTGCTGCAAATACCATGTTTAGATGTCCTTTTGAAAGGATGCAATGAACCACATACTAAACATTCATCATACTAAACATGCTGATCAATTATGGTTATTGCAAGGCGAGCTCTTTCATTAATTCAAAGAACAACATCCATATTGCAAGATTGGCATGAGAATGTTTGAGATGTTGAATCTATTCTTCTGCAGGCGGTTGAAGATAGATACACGTGCTGCTGCAAATACCATGTTCAAATGTCCTTTTGAAAGGATGCAATGAACCACATGTGCTCTCAAACTTTTGGGATGCATGATACAGGTTGTAAATGTGTATGTAGTATCTGTGCCATAGGTGATAACATTGGTAGGGGCTGCTTGGCTTCACATCACACATTCAAATGTATCACACAATTGTGGGAGTCTGTTCTCTGTTCCAAAGCCATCAGATGCAGTTTTTCATAAAAGGGAATGTGTGGTGGGAGCCTGTAAGACATGTGGAGTGAAAAAGTTAGAATTATGTTGCTTGGAGATAGGAAAGTCAAGTAAGAGTATTGTTGTCAAAGTATTTGTGTATGTAGAAGTGATAGACAAGAATGGAAAGAGTAAAAGAAGAAAAGATATTCTGCATGAAGAAATGTAGTGTTGGAAGTTTCTTCAACTCCTGAAGACCAAGCTGAAGATCTTCATCACTCACAATTATATAGCTCAATGGCAAGGACAACTATTCAAAGACTATCTACTTCAGTTTTTGGATGATGTTGTTGTCTCAGTTGTTGATTTTGTTGAGAATTACACCTTTAAGGAGAAAAATGAGGTCCTCTAGATGCATTGGCACGGGGATTTAACATTTGCGAGTTTTTCATTTCAAGTTTTTTTGACAATTTTAGCAATCTTTAGAGTTTTTTTAACCAAATATGTGTCATAGCATAAAGTATCTATTTAATGTAATTTTCCGGACACGTGCATGATGGACTCTGTTTTATATGAATCTCATAACTATTTTCAGTGAGAACTCGGAAAATTACATGCTCTTGAGACCTTTTCACTTCATCCAAAAATATAATTGTCATACTATTACATGCTTCCAATTTCTTCATGGCCTCTTTAGAGATTCCATGCCTCCACTTTTTCTTCCTCGAGCTGCCACCACCTTCTTTGCAGTCGCCAGCAAGAGGTTGTGGATTTACCATTGAATTCTCTGTCAGAAATCTACTCTGATGCAGCGCGGCAAGTTCCTGTGTGGAGATATCTGTCCCTCTTGCTACTGGCCAAACATTTGGAGTAGGAGGTAAATCTTTGACTTGTCTTTTGATTGATTGGGTATGCAAAATATCATGATTACAAAACCATAACCATTGCTCGATTGTTTTACCCTTGAACATTCTTTCGGACCATATACATGGAGCAACAAGACCAATTGAGCGACTATGCAAGATATTGTCACAATTTTTTCTCCCTACTGTTCCAAAACATTTTCTTTGACTTTGAATGGGCATTCTCCTGAGGGCCCACTGAGTGCGTGGCACATCATCTCAAACACATTGTTTGTTTTAGATGACAAAGGTGTGGTTGTTTCTTTTTGAGATCCAATATCATCATCACTGTCACTAATTTGCAGCGGAATGTTAGAAATACCTAGTCCTTGGGTATCAAACCTGATTTTTTTTGGCCGACCACGATGGTTTCGTTGCTTAGATTCCATGACATATTCCAGCCGATGGGAGCTACTTGTTCCTGTTCTGCCCCTCTTTTTGCGTTGTACTGTTTCTTTGTCTCCATGCAAAATTTGGTTGCGCATACATGGGAGTCCCTGCAACAGCCTCGTGTAATAGATGGGCCACGTTGGTTGGAGTTGGAGTTTGCTGAGATTCAACTCGAGAAAGCAAGGTCTCCATTGTGGGACCCGTTCCTATATAACGCCCAGTAGTATATCCCAAACGCTTTGCACATTGAATATATGAGTTTATAACATCTGTTACACATGCATCATACAAGGATATTTTTCCCTTTCCACCTTCACCTGCTAACCAACTGGCATGTACACTTTCTGATAAATTAACATTGGGAATTTGTGCCCGCTCCCACGGACTTAGACCACCCTATGAAATGCAAAAAAACATGAATTAAAATTTATAAATTTCATGTATGAAAAGAAATTTTTCTAAAAATATAGATTGTCATAAAGGTACTTACATCTGTTCCAATTCCTCCCCAGTGTGAAATTCGTTGCTCCCACCATTTAAACCATCTGCCCACTCTTGTGATGCTCTCTGTAGATAGATGTTGTCTTCACCACTTTTGAATTGAAAGTGCCTTTTGAGATGCAAGCACAACGGTCTTACAAGCTCTCCAGTCCTCACACATATCAATGTGTTGATTTGTTAGATGTTGAGGTATCCACTTTTTAGCATATTTGTGGAGACTCTACTCCCAATGAAATAGGCATGATCGTTCACGTCCCTCCATGATATTATCTGGCCCGCCATTGAAGACTGTTTGAATAGCATTCCAATTTGCACCAGCTTCATCAGACATAAAACCTGCAAAGTCAGCTGCACCATGTCCGTACTTTTCCATTGTTGAATTAAGGCTCTCCCAAAAAATAACTTGAGTCTTTGCATCCTCCTCTTTAGTTTCACATATAGCAATTATTTGTAGTGATCGTATGCTGCAAGATATTCAACATAAACATTTTCACACATCTTCTTTTATTTAATGATTAAAAAATACGAGATATTTAAATACTTAAAGATTACCTTGGATCATAAACTGAGCATGACATTGTTGCCCATCCATCTATTCTATGGGTAAAATCAAAATGTACCCACGCATTTCTCAAGTCACCAGTTTCAGTTCTTTTCATCCGATTTACTAGATCAATCCGAGAACCTGGTCCTTTAGTGGACATTTTAAATAGGAAGCACTTGTCATCCTCTTCACCCTGTCCAGGAAATCTACTCCCATGAAGAAAAGGAAACATGCACTTTTTTTGAAGCAATAAAATATTATCATATCCATCCCCAATAACAGCACCTTGACTCTTTCTCTCCTTTGAAACAATTGAAAAAAACCTACACGATGCATCACAAGAAGGCTAAATTTATAATAGTTAAAAAATTAACAAATTCAAGGAACCAAATTGAGTTTTCTTACCCTTTGGTTTGAACCAATGGCATCATTTCTTCCAAAAAATCATTGAATTGTACATCGGATGTAGCTTCAGCTTCCTCACCAATCAAGGAGTGAAGAACAAGTTGTTGAACCACCAACATTTGAATTTTTCTTGGGCCACCCTTTTCTATTTTTAGTACTGCACCTACCAGTTTCCACACTCTTGAAATATCAGCCCTAGAGGTTCTTGCCTTAACATTATGACAATGTTTACCAACATGTATTGCCAGTCACGAAATTGTACCATCTCTAGGCAAAACATAATAGATTTTGCAGGGACAAGCAGCAACACAAGTAACAACCTTCTGACAATAATGACAAGTTATTGTTGTATTCTCTTCCATTGCAAGGTAGTCCTTTTTCACCTGTCTGTCCAAATATCCATGAAAATCTCTACTATTGAATTCTTGTTCCTTAATATAATGAGGACACGTTGAATAATTACACTGCATGAATCCCAAACAAAGGCTTAGACGAATTGTGCATGCTATTGCCATGGTTGTCACAGATGGGCGAGTCCACAAGTGACCATCAAAGTGTTGTTCCATCCCTGTCATTCATTTTGTTTTATCCTGAGTCGCAGGTAACTCAAAACACAAATTTCCATCATAATGTTGTGGAAGTTCAGCAACTTGCAAAGGAGCTCCACATAATGTTAACAGATCATTTAACTTTTTTGCCCGTGGATTTTGTTGAATCCAAATGACGATTGACTGAGTTTTGAGATGTCCTATATCGTCACCACTACTTTCAAGATGCACAATGCTTAAAACATCTTCAGATATCTCTTTGTCATTTCCTTTCTCATTGTCAGATACCTGTATAAATGTGTCTGATTGAAGCATCTCAAACAAGCTCGAAAAAGAACCATCTATTAAGAAATGCTGATGACCTTCTATATCCCACTGTGGTTGCAACAAGACTTTTGTTAGGCCCCAATCACTTTCAATAAGAGCAGATAGTGACTGAAAATGGCAAGATGGAGGCAACAAACTTTGCAAATAGTAAGCACTAAGCAACAATGAGTTTCCCTTCAACTGAATGTCGCGGTTGACTATCTGACCACCAGCCTTCCAAGTTATTGTTACTTTCATGTTGGACATATTCTCTCAAGCAACAGATTACAGGGTGGAGATGCGAGAAAACTGTGGTGGATTAAGTGAAGGTGGTGAAGGTTAATGAAAGTTAAAGATAAAGTGAAGGTTAATGAAACTGGTGAAAGTTAATGAAAGATGTGAAGGTTAATGAAAGTGAAAGATTGATAGGTAGACGAAAAGACAGTTGCATAAGATCTTGTGACGGCTCAAAGAATAATGAAAATCATAATTGAATAATTGAATTTAATATATGACGGTTCTGAATGTATGTGCAGTGGAATATGTCATCAAATTTGAGGGGCCATTTAATTTCTAAATGGTGGTTCAAGGACTGCATTTAATGCAGTCTAATAGTGTCTTCATCTTTTGTGTATGTGTGTGTGTGTGTGTGTGTTTATATATATATATATATATATGATTGTGTGAGTGTGTGTATAAAAAACGTAACATTCTATATGACTGACTTTGTATTAACACTAGGTTGGTAATGGGACACTTTTATGTCCTGTGAAGTGACCATTTTTCTTGAATTATGTCAAGAGTTTCAAAATGGATTTTGAGGTGCTATCTATCTAGAAAGTTGTCTCATGAGCTGAAAAAAACTCGACATTTCTTTGGAATATCAATTCCATCTTTAACATTGTCCTTGCACAACATTTCACAACCTAAACTGTGTGAAAAAACGGGTCCTGTTTTTGGCTTTTTTCAACTTTTTGCAACTATACCACTCTAGAATTCATGTTTGTGAGGTCTATAATGCTAGAGAACTATCTTTAGTAGTCCTCAACATGTCCTGATGCTTCTAGGGAGAAATAAATATTAAAGTTGTAAGTTATGACCAAATTACAAAAATTGTCAAATCTTGTTTTTTAGCCAATTTTAGCTCTTCTATGAATTTTTTGGTGGATTCCATGATATCCAAATTCATTTCTGATTTTCTATGTCGCATATTGTAACATAAAGCTAACATTCCTTGAGTTTTAGCGCACCTAATACTCTAGTTTGCATAGTACACAACGATGGTTGATTTTTTCAATTATGGAAGAAAACAAAACATTCTAGTATATCAAGTATAGCTTTTTCAATATTGTTAGTTTCTTGTGACAACTACATGAATTTTGTAGGTAGTAACCATATCTAGTCATAAGGATCAAATTTGGCTAGATATTGAATAGTTTCTATGGGATTCTACAACTCATAATGTTCAACCCAGTTTTTTCATGTCTGCTGTATTTAACACTTCATCTTTGTCCCCAAGATTCATCTTGGTAAGAGATGTATTATTCTTTTGACATGCTCCATGGATCCTTATGAACATAAAGGACAATAGGGAACTAAGAAAACATGCACATATTATTTGTATTGAGCGTGGCTATAGAAACTTTGATGATAGGTTTGCAGAATGATAAAAATTCAACTTTTTTGTACCTATTTATTTTGGAAAAAAAAAAATAGTGAGTGGGAAGCAATCATATGTTCTGATCACCAACCCATTGAAGTTAACTAGGGAATTTATCTCAAGCCCTACAAAAATCCCTAATCTTATTTTTATGCAACAATGCGTAAGAAATGACTGTTTTGATGAAAATTCATCGGTCCATCAACTTTGAAGGCTCGGTGTGACCAAAAGATGAGAAATTTTACAAGTTTCTTATTTTTTCCATGTTTAGTAGGCCTTGAACTATAACCTCATGAAAGGATTTTACAAAATGAGTGGATCTACTATGGTTTTGGAGGTTTTTTTGAAAACCCTGAAAGGACACTTTTATGTCCTGTTAGGTTACCAACCTAGTGTTAAAAACGTAGCAATTTTTTTAGTTAAGTTATATATATGATTCCATCTTGCCATTTTATATATATGTGTGTGTGTTTTTGGTAGTGTGTATATATAATTATTTTAGTTAAGTTATATTCATTACTGTGAGTGTGTATAAATGATTTTGTGGGTGTGTGTAAACAACGTAGCATTTTATTAAGTTAAGATATTTAAGTTAAGTGTATGTGCACATAGTTTAAGTTAAGATATTTTTAAGTTGAGTGTATGTGCATTTTTTTAAGTTAAGATATTTAAGTTGAGTGTATGTGCACATAAGATATTTAACTGTGCACATAGTTTTTACATTTTGTGTGTGTGTGTGTGTGTGTGTAAAAAACATAGTATTTTTTTAGTAAAACTATATATATGAATCCATTTTGTGTATATCTTTGTGTGTGTATATACATATATATATATAAATGAATGTGTGTGTGTGAGTGTTTATACCACAATATCATTTTTGTAATATATGGTGTGTGTGAAAAAAGTAGTAGTTGAGATGAAAGTGGAGTGAAGTTTAAATGGAGTTTTAATTGAGATTGAAGTGGAGTGAAGTGAAAGTGAAGTTTTTCTGTGAAGAAGGAGACGAAAGTGGAGTGAAGAGAAAGTGGAGTTTTGTTGTGAAGAAGAAGGAGTAAGAGAAGACAAGGTACTGTGTGTGTGTGTGTGTGTGTGTAGATTTTCTACTCACGTGTGTGTGTGTGTGTGAGTGTGTGTGTGTGTGTGTGCTTACCTGCGCACGCTCGCCCGATCCACTGGAGGAGGTCCAATAAAGCTCCTATTCGAGCTCCCCCATGCCTTGAAAGGCAAGGCATGGGGGAGCTCCAATAGGAGCTCCATTGGACCTCCTCCATGCCTTGAAAGGAATGGCGCGCGCTGCCTTCTCACCATGCCTTTCAAGGCATGGGCGAGCTCCAATAGGAGCTCCCATGGACCTCCTCCATGCCTTGAAAGGCATGGTAAGAGGGCAGCGCGTGCGCTGCTTTCTCACCATGCCTTTCAAAGCATGGAGGAGCTCAAATGGAGCTTCCATTGGACCTCCTCCGGTTGATCGGGCGAGCGTGTCCAGGTAAGCACACACACACACACACTCACACACACACACTCACACACACACAGTGATACACACACATCAAGACACTTGCACACATAGCACAAACACACACACAGTCATGTATACGCACACACATTACACTTGCATACACACACATACATACATACATACACCCACATATATAAACACTTGCATTCACAACATCAACACACTTGCATACATAGCACAAACACACACACAATCATGTATACAGACACAGACATATTACACTTACATTCACACACACACACAATCATGCATACATCCACACACACACACATATAAACACTTGCATTCACACACATCAACACACTTGCATACACACATATTAAACACACTTAGAGTAACAATTACAATGATGTAAGAACAGGTCGTTGTAGAGAAGAGGTATACAAATGTCAAAGTGGATTTGTATTTTTCCTTTCCATGAGCAAGTTGAGAATGGTTTTTTTTTTTAGTTTGCATTTTACGCCGTTATGCTGCCGAAATTTAGAATTTTATATTTGTATTGTCATTGCTAAGAAGATTTTTGTTGTTTGTGGTTAATAGATTATAGCTCGTACACCATCTAAACGTGGCAGGACACGTATCTCTCAAAGTAAGTTCAAATACATTAAGCTATTTGTTTTCTTTTCTTTTGTCTCATCATACTCACTAAACTATTTGTGTTCTTATTGTTTTTTGCTTGTAGGAGTAGGATACACATTAAGGTCTGGCACTACAGGGCATAGGGCCAATGCACGATCTTCCATTGCTTCTTCCAATGTCCATCGAAAGGAGGATATTTTGGGTGATGTGCATGAAGAAGAGGTGTTCATAGATATTCATGCTACACAAGGTGAATTGGTGGCTCACAGCGTGTCTGAAGCAACAACAATTGTTGCTAAACCTCCCGATCATCCAACAGTATTTGGAAAGGATGTTCATGGTCGAATATTAGAGGAGATTGTAGAGGGTTTTATCGTAAAGAGAGGTGGGGAACCTCCTCGAATTCCTCTTTGTAGATTGATGGAAAATGAAGCCATTAGAGCGGTGGGTCCAGGCACTGAGGGCTTGGTGAAAAGGTTTGAGATGTCTTGATACAGTGTGCTTGGAGCTCCATTTCTTGTGTCATTTAAGAAGCCAGGCCATGATCAACATTATGTTTCCGACTTAGACAAAGATGAATGGGGGCCTATTTGGCGAGAAATAAGCGATGATTTTGATAATTCCCTTCCCCTTGAGTGGGAAGACTTAAGGGGAAAAAAAATTATCGTTTGGGATGGTAATCACCGTTTGAAAACTTGGATGCGCTTAATAAAAACACGTAAGTGATTTCTTTTTTGTTTAATGTAAAGTTGACTTGTATTACTCTATGCTTTCTAATTTTCTCTTTTGTTGTTGTAGAATTTTCAATGATAAAGTGGAGACATTGTTCTGTGAAATGTCAATTTGTCTTTGTTGATAGAAGTGCAGAGGGGGAGCTTATGCTAGCTTTGCGCTCTCAAAATGAGTAAGCACATTTGTTGTTATGAACGTTATTGCTATTACTTTATCGATGTCATTCTACTGCCATTTAATTTAAGATATTGTGGTTTAGGATTGGTAGAACCACTGTGAGCACAAATTTTGGGCAGGAGGTCTTCTTGTTCCAAAAACTGGCTGTGGCAAGCAAAGATTCTTTAATGAAAGACTTTCCCCAAGATTGGATTCGATGGATAGAGGTAGAGCTTGCTTGTGAGAAGAAGGCATCTAAAGGGAGTTGGTACAACGCTCCTGCTCTTTTATTAGCAATGCTCATATGGAAGGTATATTTTTTTTCCTTAAAGTACACTTTTTCTGTAATTTCTAAAGCTTGACATTATTTTGTAAAATCTTACTTTTTATTCTCATTTGCTCTACAAAAGGAAGACTTTGACTTGTCTCTTATCAAAGAGATGCAAGAGATCAATGATCCCTCGATTTCACTGCCAGAAAAGGAAATGGTTGCTCGAGGAAGAGTAGAAAAAATATTCAAAGAAAGAGCTTATAAGGTAAACACTTTCTCTTCTCCCCGTTTATGTTTGAATTTCTACAAAATTGTAAGTTGACATGTCATTTGAATTTGATATATTTGATTGAAAAATTGATTTGATTTGATCTCGTGCTAATGTAACATAGATGTTGGCCATTGCCAACCCCGCCAATGGCCAAGGGGTCTTCTCTTTATTATTTAACTTCAATTGGATAAGAGAAAAGGATCAAGTGGGCCTTACAAGAGACAAAGTCCACTCTTTGGCAACTTCTAAAATATCACTAGAGAGGTAATAATTTTTGGATAAAAAATACACATGAAATCATCAAATGAATCAATGCATTTATGGTTTGTTTATTGTTTTCTCTATAGGAAAAAGGAAATATTGCACTCTTTGATGCATTTCCGTGTAGATGATGTTACTTCTGAGCTTTATATTAGTGCAGTGAAATTTAGAATGTACTTGCGTAAAGAGTGGTATTGGGGAATTATCTTGAAGCAATGCTTGAGGATCGAAGGGAAAATGATTGAAGAAATGCCGGAGGGCTTTGAAGCATGGTTTCATCACCAATTGAGGGACCACATTGATAAAGCTTTTGTGGAGCTTTGGAGTAAGCTCAACACAAAAGAGTCGGATGAAAAAATTCCAGAGCTTATGGAATCTTCAAGGAGAGTATTATGCAGGTAATACAATTGATATCTTTATGGTTGTTATTCTATTTTTTACTTAGAGTTTGTATAATAAATAAGTCACTTAGGAAAGGAGTTCAAATAAAGTTAACTCCATTTTATGTAGATGGCTAATTCAGCTTTACGATCAAACTTTGTTGGAGAAGTTGCCAATTGTTGCTGAAAGTTGGAGGGACCTCTCTTGTGAGGAGTGTATGTATCCACTATGGATGAGAGATTATGGTTTGATTGCTTGGGAAATTGAGTACTGCCCTTGGTGGCTAGATTACACTCGAGGCACCTACCCACGTGATGAAGGGAACTTATATAAAGGTTATTTTTGGCATTTATAAAAACTACAAAATTGTTAAAGTGCTCATACTATTTAGATTATGTTTGTGAGAAATATATTTTTGTTTGCTTTAGAGCACGTTCTTGAAAGAAATGAAAATGGTATTGAGGAGATTGGCTCAGCTTCCAAGAAAGCCACCTCTTCGAAAAGAGTAAACAATAGTACAATCTCCTCTATAAAGAAACGATTGGATTTTGTTAGATCCAAGAAGCCCAAGAAGTCTCCCAAAAAGAACCAAAAAGGTGCTCAAGGCTCCACAGGTAAACTTGCTTGTATAGATATCTAGCTGTCACTTTCTTTCTACCCAAAAATTCTTGATGAAATATTTTATTTTTTGATTATGCAGTGCCTTCCATAGATTGTGATGTGAACGTTATTGGGAACATGCTAGATGTTTACAAAATTTCTCTCGATGATGAGAAATGGCAAACACATGTGAAAAGAAAGACTAACTATGTGTGGTGTGTGTTGTGAATGTTTGAAATACATTTATTTGATCGTATGCAGGATCTTGGATTTTCTTCATTCAGCCCATGTTGATGGGGAAAAGAGCAATGAAGTGGCCTCTCTTTTGTTTGCGGATTTCCAACAAACTTTAAAGTTGAAAATTTTTCAGAGAACGAGGTATGCATCCTTCAAAACCACAATGGACAGTCTATGATAGTTTTGGAACTTTAATTAAATTAACAATGCGTATTATGCAGGTCCCTCCATGGAATCAATTCTCTTGAAAATTAAGTAAGAAAGTGGCCGTAATAGCTTCAAAGTATGTGGCAGACAATGGGTGGTACATCACCCTAAGCTCCACTGATCACTTTGGCATTGTGTCTAGCCATGCCATCGAGATGGGATTCAAAATGATGCACACCATCCTTATTTTGATCCCCGATGGTTATGTGCGAAAGACCATTGAGATTGAGAGAGTAAGTAAATTTATTTGTTGATTGAAAAGCATGCTTGTAGTTTTCTTCAATTAGATCACATTCTAGTTGTAATTTGTAGGTGGAAACGCTATTGCTAGGATTGTTTTATCGTAAGGGTCAACGTCCTATCTACGATCGACGAGATGGAGAGAGCGTGGACAACAACTCTTTCGATGCCAAGTCTGGAATACTGGTGGAGCGCGTCGACGGAGAGTACATTGGAGGACACGCTCTTAGAGGTGCCGCCGAGCGTAGCCTTGACTTCTTTCAGTAAGAATATATGCTTCCTACTATGCGTTATTGGACTATGTTACATAAAGTAAAAATACGCATATTTTTTGCTTTTTTTAGCTGGCTTGTGCGGACATTTACTACGGAGCACACCTACATTGTTGATATGTTTTCCGGATGTGGCGGCTTGGGCAATGTTTGCGTTGAGTTGTCTAGACACTGTCTCTGCATAGATAGTGATCCAGAGGTCTTCCATCAACATCTTTCACGCTTCAAGGCTCCATGTGTACGTGCTATTTCAGCAGTTGATGCAGATAGCGATGAGGAGACTGATTGGCAACAATATGAGCCCAGATCACATTGCCCTTGATTGACATCAACATTGGTATTATCTATCATTTTTTCTAGTTTGTGATTTTTATGGAACGACGTGTGACCATGGTGTTTGGGTGCCACTTTTTTGGTATTACTGAAGACATGTTGTTGGTGTTGATCGTCCTTATCAATTCAGCCATGATTTCATATTTATTATACTAGATAGAAGTTTGTTGAGAGCTTTGGATTTACCAAAGTAATATACCAACATATGCTTTTTTGCTTATGTAATTTCTTCTTCCCGTGAGCATTCGCTGCTGCATGGAAGAAAGTATGGAATGGGAATTTTTTTAGTTTGAATTTTCATACCGTTATGCTACCGAAATTTTGATTGCTTATCAATATCATCATGCTTTTTGTTCACGTTTGAAAACATAATCATGATTTCACGTATACAGAAAAGTTAGTCAAGCTTCACGGAAGCAAGTATGGAATGGAAATTTTTTTTGTTTGTATTTTCGCGCCGTTATGCTATCGAAATTTTGATTGCTTGTGAATATAATCATGCTTTTTGTTCATGTTTAGAAACATAATCATGGTTTCATGTATACACAAAAGTTAGGCAAGCTTCACGGAAGCAAGTATAGAATAGGAAAGCTTAACAAAAGTTAAGCAAGCTTTCATAGAAGCAAGTATGGAATGGTTTTATTTTTATTTTTCACGTTGTTATGCTGTCAAAATTTCATTTGCTTGTCAGTATTTCTTTACACTGTCGGTCTAAGAATATATATAGTTTTATATATAATATTTATATTATATATAATATCTTTTTATTTATTTATTTATATGTGTGTGTTTATGTACGTAAGGAGATCTTCAACTCGGTAAAGTGTTTTTAAGTTCTTGTTTATACAATATATATAGTTATTTATACGTGTGTGTTTATGTACGTATGCAGTTCTTCATCTCAGTAAAGTGTTCTTAATTACTATTTTATATGCAAGAGTCTATGCGTGTTTCATTACTTTGAGGTCTTCGCCCAAACAAGTACAACCATCAATATTTTTTAGATTCCTAGTTTCAAATTGGCTTATTAGGCATTCATCCTTGTTTGCAACAACACCTACATGGACAGGAAAGTATATTCTACTAAAAGTAGGGTAAATACTAAAGACATGCTCATCTTTTTCTTGCATTAACTCACATAGATTTTCTTTACATTTTTGGCTTTCAAACAGCTTGTAGTTACATTTGACGGTTCAGTTTAGCTACAAGATATCAACAATACCCTAAATTATGACAGATCTTGAAGATGTGTTAGTAGACCAGGCCGATTAAAAGTATCACAACTACTTCAATAATAATAAGTCAGACAGAGACATATGAATTATTCTCGTCAAGGCACTGAAGAGTGGAACACCATCATATAATTAAAATAAGCATCATATAATTAAAATAAGTTGTTTACATGATTACGTAGGGAATCAAACCTGCACACACACACATACAGTACAACTTGCATCACACTAGTACAATTTATCATGTGCTAGTGCATATTTATTTAACTATATTATTTAGTGCATAATTATTTAAATCTTGCCTCAATCTTCTACCACATTAGAGCCAGAGATGTCGACCAGGTTGATTGTGCGTTTGCAGACAAGCAAATGGTCAATCTCCGCCTGTAAAGCGTCCCTTCCAGAGCTATCTATGTACCCCCATGTCTCCCACTTGCCCAGAGCTTCTCGCATTGTCTCAAAGCCATCATTGAGTTCCTGGTCTCCGGTGTTGCGAGCGCGATTAAGGTGGTTGAACATCCGGATCGCCTTGTTTGTGTCACGCTCTCTTTGTGTAAACGTCTTCTTTTCTTCAAGGGGTGCGTTGGGGGGGAGTTTGTGAAGCTCTTCATGGATTTTGGCAACTACCTCATTACCAGTACTAGCATATCCTATAGGCATTGTATAAGTACAGGGAAAATGAAAAAATCTCTCTTGATTAGCACCTCCGGTTCACTTGTGCAGCATATGGTGCTTGCCTTGTAACATTTATATAGGCTAAAGCACCATGCTCTCAAAAAGCATTGATAGTGATGGAAGAGTGGCATGTGTTAGTGACATGAGGGGTCCCACGCAGCATATGCTGACTGCTAAATTGGAACGTGCAATAATATATGCATGATTTGTCAATATGAATATTATAATCGTCTACTACTCCACCACTAACTTTTAAAGTGGGGTGTGCAATAAAATATGCATGATTTGTCACTACGATTATTATTCCCCTATAAGATTTATAAGCATCTATAAGTGCAATGAGTAGACAACACTAACTGCCTCTCTAAGGGCTCGGGAAACACTATGATTATTATTCTTCTATGAATACTATAGGCATATAATAGTGCAATGAGTAACCACCACAAACTGCCCCTCTAAGGGCTCGGAAAACATTATTTGTGGACCCGGCTTTGGAACCTTTTCACACGCATATGAATAGGAAAACTCTCTCTCGCTCTCTCTCTCTCTCTCTCTCTCTCTCTCTCTCTCTCTCTCACACACACACACACACACACACACACACACACACACACACACACACACACACACGTGAGTAGAAAACGTGCACACAACCTCCTTCTTCACAATAAAACTCCACTTTCATCTCAATTAAAATGTGGGATATTTATAAAATATATAAATTAAACCAACACATAAACAATTCTATACCAAGATACTAAATGAAATAATTTGAACCGGCTTGAGAACCTTCTTGCCCAAACTTGAGCCGGACTTTTTTCATTTTGAACCTATCTTTCCTCTCTCCCCCTCATCTCCCTCTCTCTCTCTCTCTCTCTCTCTCTCACACACACACACACACACACACACACACATGTGAGTAGAAAACGTGCACACAACCTCCTTCTTCACAACAAAACTCCACTTTTACTTAACTCCACTTTCATCTCAATTAAAATGTAGGATATTTATAAAATATATACATTAAACCAACACATAAACAATTCTATACCAAGTTACTAAATGAAATAATTTGAACCGGCTTGAGAACCTTCTTGCCCAAACTTTAGCCGGACTTTTTTCATTTTGAACCTATCTTTCCTCTCTTCCCCTCATCTCCCACTCTCAGGCTCTCTCTCTCTCTCTCTCAGGCTCTCTCTCTCTCTCTCTCTCTCTCTCTCTCTCTCTCTCTCTCTCTCTCTCTCTCTCTCTCTCTCTCTCGTTGTCGGTACTCTCACACCCCGATCCTATCTCTATTTCACAAGTATGTTTTTCTCTCTCCGTCTAATCCTTCTTCTCTCTCCTTCCCTCGGTACTTATTTAACATACCACAACACCACCTTAGAGAGCATACATATGAGTGGAATCCATGCTTCTATAAACTCGAAAAAGCATCACCTGTAGCAAAAAAACACGAATTGATTAACTCGCAAATAAAATTAACCCCATTGGTACTCTAGTCAGACAACCATTTTTGTACACATTACGTACTACTACAAGGCAAGGGAGGTACTAAAAAAAATCCACTTCTTCATATTAGATGACAAGGTGTATGACACATTGTTTTTTCAACATTACCACATGCTGCACCGTGACTGGTTATATCAGGAGGTGTCACTTCTAGATATCATTAGGTGTGGTCTGATGGTGTGGCCTCGCAGAGATGGGGATGAGTTGGTTCTTCTTTAGATCAGGGCACGACAAGGGCAAGCATGATGGTGCAGGAGTGATTGTGAAAAGAACCTTGACCCATGAACAACTAAAACCCAATGGAGCTATATTGCGGTGTACATCAAATGTGGTTACTTTTTTTCGAGCCACCCTCTCACAAGGAGCACCTGCATCATATCCATCAAAAGAAAGGGAATGTGCCCATGTTTTTTGGGAGGTTAAAGTGGGGGATGTGAATAGGGAATTGACACATATTGGCTGGTTGGACATAAATGGACATAGCTCCTAAAGAGCACTTGAATAATAAAATATACATAGATGTGATGTCCTTTTGCATATTACTTATCTTTTCCACATTTCACCTACAATAAATGAGTCATTTTCCATTTTCATTACATACCTCTCTGTTAGAAAGAAAATGTCCTCAGTTGGTGAAGATAAAAATCTACAAACTATACTTGTCAAAAGTATTTTGAGGCAAAAATATGACATAAACTTAAAAAACATTGCTTATGAGTGCCATCATCCACATAATACCAATTATACTGTCCCATATCACTAGAATAAGTAGTATATATCATACCCTGATGAATCAGGATATCATTGGTCACACTCATCATCAATGTTCATAACACTCAAGTCAAATTTTGTAAGCACCATTGCAACAGAAAATCATCATATATCAATTTCAAATATAAGTTCAAATCCCAATCACTTTTATTATATACTTGGGTTAACAAAAACATACCAATCATAGTGGTGGCCTTTCACCGTAACATGATTTTGTGATCAGTGTTGTCTCAATTGATGAATCTACTTTGATGAGACATGCTGCCAAAATCAGAGAATCTATGGATCTATATGTACAACTAGTGTTTCTTAGATCGTCAAATCTATACAAGGATGACCATTTACACACTATGTAAATTGACAAATCTGTGTGCACGTGACCAATGAACTAGACAAGGCATAAAAATGATAGAACGTAAATTACTTTTTTGATATCAAATTGGAGTAGAATGGGGTGTTGAACCATGTATAAAATGTTGATGATCATTCCAAATGAATTGAGCTCATGTACGTAAGTCATCTAAGTAAAGGTTCCAATCAAAGTGAGCACAAGCCATGATGTTAGAAATAATGGATTTCACAGCTTATAACATAGGTAAACAAGTAGAGAAGCTATGTCTTCTAAAAGTGTCTAACGATATTCTTGCTTGTTGGAAGACTACTTGGATATAGCCTTGTGAAAACATCTAAAGGTTTTTTTAAAAGAAAGAGGTAGTAACCACAATGATAATCAAGACATGTGAATTGAGTCTTGTATATGTGTATTTTTTGACGGTTTTGTTATTCTCCAAAACAAGAAAATCTCCACACATTTATTAGTACGACAACCCATATTCTATACATATACATATAACATATAATAACATCAATTTAGAGATAATACCTAGTTGCTAATTTTTAGATCACGATCCTTATGTAGCTATTTGAAAACCACAAAAAGAAGAGTGACCAAACATTAGGAAGAGGATGGGGTCTAGGAGGGCCTCTTTATTAGCCATGAGATTATGAAGGTGATTAACATTTTAAAACATAGATGCATGACGTGTGTGCAAGAATGGTGGGTGTGTAAGAGAGGTGTAAGAGTGGTCAAAGGATGCACTTTTCCCCCACAAAAAGAGGGTGGAAAACTTAATGATTTTTGGCCTTTCATAACTCATACTTGTGATGTCCAATTTGAGCGGAGATTATAGATTTTATAATATACATGCGGAGCTCTTTTCGTAGATATGCTACATGATATGGTTTTGACCGCTAAATTTTAAATTTCATTTTTGGGAAAAAAATTGAAGTCAAATAAACTAGTTGTTTTGCCTGTTTGAATTCAAAAGCTACCCTTTCATTGCTTTCTTAAAACTAGACGTTTGACTCCCTTTAACTGCCAGGACATAATAGAGGGCTTCTGTCAATCTGCATTGCAGAAGAATAAAAAAATGAAGGCATGGTATATCAAAAGAGAAAGAGAAAAAGATAGATAAGGCTATATAATCTCATGCCATATTTATAGAGGAAACTTTTGTGAAAAGTGATGAGTATGTCCAATTTTATATATTAAAGCAAGCCCACAATTATATTCACATCAAGAGTGAACCATCTTTCTCATGCCCAAACTTTCAAAAGGGGGAAGAAAGTGGGAAGCCTTTCTTGGCTTCCGAGCATCTCCATATGCATTTGGGAGCATGTTCTTCATTAGCATCAACATATGAGTATTCATCATCTCACACTACAAGTTCTTCATTAGCATCAACATATGAGTATTCATCATCTCACACTACAAGTTCTTGATCTACATTTTGTAAAAAAATCAGCCACACGTAATGTAAACTTCATATGGAATCAATACATACGAGATTGTACAATAGAATGTGCATTCTATCAATAGAGAACAACCTTTCAACTTATGTTCACGGTCCGAAAATAATGTGGTCCCAATTACTCCATCTTGCACCAGGGATGAGGAGACAATGGACGAAGATGGTAAGTACTAGAAAGTCAAGACCAAGGATAGCTCAGGCTATCTCTGGGAGGAATCTAGACGAAATCCTACCTATCATGGATGCCCATTTTAAGGGGCATTACATCTTGAATTGTTAGGAAATAAGACGTAGCTAAATAAATAATTGAGTAGATTACTTAATGGAGAGAGACAGATTTATATACACGAGATTATAGAGTAGAGAGAGAGAGAGAGAGAGTACACACGATATACGTGGTTCACCCAATGTGGGCTACGTCCACGGGAAAGCAGCCACTCAATGGATTTAGTACTTCAAAACAAGAAGTAGTTTACAAAGGGATTATATCTTTAATGGAGCTCCCGCCTTGCTTCACTCTCACCACCTCACACTCACCTTGTTGCATCAACTTCACACTATGAAATGTGTGTAGAAATGGCCTCCTTTTATAGGCCAAAAGGGCTGCCCTCTCTTATGAGAGACAGCCATGTGTAGCCGCCCTTGTGCGAATAAGTCCAAATCGGACCCTCCAATCCGCCCATGTGTGGCCGCCCTTGAGAAGACAAGTCCGCTTTTGAATTCGGCCACCGGCCACCGGCCATTGACTTCCGACCACCGGCCATCGGCCATTGACTACCGGCCACCGGCCAACTGACCGATTGTTTTTCGACCACTTTCCGGCTGCCGTCCGGCCATAATATTCCGGCGAAAAGGAATATTCTGGAGAAAAAAAAAGTCTCGGGGGCCTCCGCCCCCGAGGCCTCTAAAGTTGCCCCTGATTCTTGTCCATGAAAATTTTTGGTTTCCGGTGAGTGATTTTCCTTCACGCACGATGGCTTCTCCTCATAATGGGGGCCTTACAAATGTGTGCTTTTACCACAAAAAATTACAAGGGTAAATCAGGCTCCATACTTAACAATCTCCCACTTGGAGACTGATCTCCAAACCAAACCTATGACTGCTTTCCATTCTGGCTTCTTATCCTTGAATGCCGATTGAAGATGAGCAAAAGCTCAACTTCTCCTTGTTGACCACCTTTGTAAACATGTCTGCAGGATTTTCACTTGTATGCACCTTTCCTAGCTTTAGCTGTCCCTCTTCCAAAAGAGTGCATATGAAGTGATATCTCACCTCAATGTGCTTTGTCCTTGAATGAAAGGCTGAGTTCTTCACAAGATGGATAGCGCTTTGGCTATCACTGTACAAGACACAATTGTCTTATTTGAATCCAAGCTCTTCTAAGAATCTGTGAAGCCACATAATTTCTTTGCTTGCCTCCGTCATTGCTACATACTCTGCTTCCGTGGTAGAAAGTGAAACCACTTTCTGCAGCTTTGAAGCCCAGCTTATTGTTGTGCCTCCAACCGTGAACACATAGCAAGTAGTGCTCCTTCGAGTATCTTTGTCACCTGCCATATCTCCATCAGCATACCCTTCTAGAAAAATATCAGTTCCTCCAAAATACAAAGCATTTGTTGTTATCCCTTTTAGATACCTAAGTATCCACTTCACAGCTTGCCAATGCTCTTTACTTGGGTTGTCCATGAACCTACTCACAAATCCCACTGCATGTGCAATGTCTGGCCTTGTCCAGACCATAGCATACATTAGAGAACCTACCGCTGCAGCATATGGAACTTTAGACATATAGGCTATCTCCTCTTGTGTCTTTGGACACATATCCTTCGTTAGTTCAAAATGACCAGCCAAAGGTGTAGAAACTGGTTTTTCATTTTGCATTGCAAACCTTTCTAGTACCTTCTTGATGTAATCTTCTTTAGATAGCTTTATTGTCTTCTTCGTCTTGTCCCTTGATATTTTCATACCAAGTATCCTCTTTGCAGCACCTAAATCTTTCATTGAAAAAGATTTGGACAGCTCCTCTTTTAGGTCTTTGATGTCCTGCATGTTAGCACTTGCAATCAACATGTCATCAACATACAACATTAGGATGATGAATTTCCCATCTCCCAAATTCTCTGTGTAGACGCAGTGATCCGAGTTGCATCTTGTGAATCCATGATCCAACATCCATCGATCAAACTTCAAGTACCATTGTCTTGATGCTTGCTTTAAACCATACAAGCTCTTCTTTAATCTGCAAACCATTTTCTCCTTACCTTTTACTTCATACCCCTTTGGTTGAAGCATGTAGATTTCCTCCTCTAAGTCACCGTGAGGGAATGCCGTATTTATATCCATTTGCTCGAGATTTAAATCATGAGCATCCACAAGGCTTAAGACAAGCCTAATTGAGTTCATTTTTACAACAGGAGAAAATATTTCATTGAAGTCAATACCTTTCTTTTGAGAAAACCCTTTTACCACAAGCCTAGACTTGTACCTTTTCTTCCCACCTTCTTCTTCCTTTAGCTTGTACACCCATTTGTTTTGAAGTGCCCGCTTACCAACTCAACCAACTCCCATGTTTGGTTGCGATGTAGTGAGTCCATCTCCACTTGCATGCTCTTCGTCCATTCTTCTTTGGATTCATGTTGCATAGCTTCTTCATATGATTCGGGCTCTCCAAAATCTGAGATCAAGAGATGGTTGAAAGAAGGAACAAACCTTTCTGGAGGTCTACTTGCTCTTGTAGATCTTCGGGGAATAGGTTGAGGCTCCTCATCTGGTTGACGTTGTTGCACATTGTCACCGTTTGCAGTCCTTGAGTCTTCACCGTCCTCAAGCTCCATGTACTCATCACCTGTTTCTTTTGTTTGTTTTCTTTCCAAGTAATCTTTGTACATATTTTTTTCGTTAAAAATTACATCCCTACTCCTTAAGATTTTACCATCTTCAAGATTCCATAGGCGATACCCAAAGTCTCCTTCTCCATAGCCAATGAAGAAACACTTTTTGGACTTTGCATCTAACTTTGATCTTAGGCTTCTATCTATGTGCATGAAAGCCTCACACCCAAAAACTTTGAGAAATGCATAATTCACCGGTTTACCTGTCCATGTCTCTTCTGGAACTCCCCCATCCAATGCCGTTGAGGGTGACCGATTGATTAAGTACACATACGTACTTACAGCTTCCGCCCAAAGCTCAAGCGGTAGGCCTGCATGTAGCCGCATGCTTCGTGCTCGTTCCATGATTGTCTTGTTCATCCTTTCCGAAATCCCATTTTGTTGAGGTGTCCTTGGGGTTGTCCTTTGCCTCCGAATGCCATTGCTAGCACAAAAGCTTTCAAAAGCTTGGCTGCAATATTCGCCTCCATTGTCGGATCTGAGGCATTTAACCTTGGTACCTGTTTCATTCTCCACAAAGGCTTTCCACCTTTGAAATATGGAAAATACATCGGATTTATTCTTCATGACATAAACCCATGTTTTTCTATTCGCATCGTCTATGAATGTTACATAGTACAATGAGCCACCAAGTGATGGTGTACTTGCAGGACCCCAAACATAAGAATGAACCAACTCAAGTTTTTTATTTTTTCTTTCATTTCCTGATTTTTGAAATTTTACCCTCTTTTGTTTACCATAAACACAATCTTCACAGAACTCTAAGTCCACTTCTTTCAAACCTGGTAGAAGCTTCTTTGTTTGAAGGATTTGCATTCCTTTGGCACTCATATGCCCAAGTCGGTAGTGCCACAACGCACTGTCAACTTCTGTAGTTGCTGCACAAGCTGAAGGTTGCATGCTAACAGTACACACGTAAAGTGTACCGACTTTTTCACCCTTGGCAACCACCAAAGATCCCTTTGAGATCTTCCACCGTTTGTTTCCGAATGCAATGTTGTGACCTTCATCGTCCAATTGTGATGTAGAGATCAATTTTTTGCAAGAGAAGGAACATGCCTAACATCTTTAAGCTTCCATTCATTTCCGTTAGCAGTTTTGACAGAAACTGTACCTTTTCCGACAATCTCACAAGCTTCATCATCTCCCAAGTATACATACCCAAAATTACCTTTGGTGTAGTCTTGGAAATGTTGCTTGTGTGGTGTCGCATGGAATGAAGCTCCGGAATCTACTATCCAGGAATTAGACACATTGTCTAATGAGAGAATTAGAGCACCTTGCTCTACTTTACCTACCACATTGGCCTCCGATGTTGGCTTGTTGTCTTGAGACTCTGTCTCCTTCTTCTTCTTGGACCAACAATCCTTCTTGACGTGGCCTTTCTTGCCGCAGTTCCAACAGTCAAGAACTGACTTTGTGCGTGACTTGCTCCGCCTTGAGCGATCACGACCCTTTTGGTTTTTGAACCTCTCCTTAGGCCTTCCTCTTGTTTCCACTGATAGTGCAGCACTTGATGATTCTCCTGTGCTTCTCCTTTGCATTTCCTCGCTTAGGAGAACACCCACAACATCATCAAACTTAAGAGTATTTGTGCTAGAGATAGAATTACTTACAGCCATCACAAGGTTGTCCCAACTATCCGGTAGAGATGATAGTATAAGGAGAGCTCATACTTCGTTATCGAAATTGATTTTCACTGAGCGAAGTTGACTTATGTTTGTGTTAAATTCATTTAGGTGTTCTGCAAGTGAACCATTCTCTGTCATCTTTAGATTGAACAAGCGCTTCATAAGAAATACCTTATTGGATGCCGATGGTTTCTCGTAGAAGTCGTCAAGTGACTTCATCAAGTCCTCCGTGGTCTTCATCTCCGAAACATTGAAGGCCACTGTTGATGCCAAGCTTAACCGGATTGTTCCCAGTGCCTTTCGATCAAGGACAATCCATGCTTCATCTGCCATTGTTGCTGGCTTCTTCGCAAGACCACCTAGTGGCAAATAGAGGTCCTTCTGGTAGAGATAGTCTTCAATCTGCATCTTCAAATGTTGGTAGTTTTTGCCGTTGAACTTCTCAATCTTGAGCTTCCCTTCCTCCGCCATAACTCCCACTCAATTTAAGGAATCATTTCCTTGAGATAATTTAGCTACGAGCAAACCTTGCTCTGATACCAGTTGTTAGGAAATAAGACGTAGCTAAATAGATAATTGAGTAGATTACTTAATGGAGAGAGACAGATTTATATACACGAGATTATAGAGTAGAGAGAGAGAGAGAGAGAGAGAGTACACACGATATACGTGGTTCACCCAATGTGGGCTATGTCCACGGGAAAGCAGCCACTCAATGGATTTAGTACTTCAAAACAAGAAGTAGTTTACAAACGGATTATACCCTTAATGGAGCTTCCGCCTTGCTTCACTCTCACCCCCTCACACTCACCTTGTTGCATCAACTTCACACTATGAAATGTGTGTAGAAATGGCCTCCTTTTATAGGCCAAAAGGGTTGCCCTCTCTTATGAGAGACAGCCATGTGTAGCCGCCCTTGTGCGAATAAGTCCAAATCGGACCCTCCAATCCGCCCATGTGTGGCCGCCCTTGAGAAGACAAGTCCGCTTTTGAATTCGGCCACTGGCCATTGAATTTGGCCACCGGCCACCAGCCATTGACTTCCGACCACCGGCCATCGGCCATTGACTATCGGCCACCGGCCAACTGACCGATTGTTTTCCGACCACTTTCCGGCCGTCGTCCGGCCATAATCTTCCGGCAAAAAGGAATATTCTGGCAAAAAAAAAAGTCTCGGGGGCCTCAAAAGTTGCCCCTGATTCTTGTCCGTGAAAATTTTTGGTTTCCGGTGAGTGATTTTCCTTCACGCAAGATGGCTTCTCCTCATAGTGGGGGCCTTACAAATGTGCGCTTTTACCACAGAAAATTACAAGGGTAAATCAGGCTCCATACTTAACATGAACTAGGTCATATGGTTTAGCATACTCGTCGCCTAGAGAAAAATCGACGACGTAGATCTTACGCCGGGGCTTAGACACATACTTGCTAGACTTTCCTTTTCCTTTCATCTGTTTCTCCCTTTGAGAGCCCTCTTTGTGCCTAGCACGCTTCACTCTCATGGCATCAATTTGATGTTATTTGCCATTTTAGCTCGGCAGGGTGCCGGCCTACTTACTTCTAGGCCTAGATGGTGCATCATTTTCTACCAGATATTCAATTTGCAGTCTCATAGGTCAGCACATTTATGCATAGCCCAGGGTCTAAGCATTGGCAGGCTATCAAGAGGATTTTTTGCTACTTAAGTGGCACTTTACATCTTGGTTTGTTTTATCCCAAGGGGGGATCATTACTGCCAGACTTACATGCTTTTTCGGACTGAGATTGGGCTGGTTGTTTGTTGGGAGGTGTTAGCACGACCTAATCGCAGCCCACAAAATTATCAAATCTATGGATTGGCAATCTGGCTAGGGAATGGAAACACAAGCATCGGATGAATAGAAATAGAGGATTCAAGAGATCACCTCTCCAATGCAAGTAGAGATTAGCCATGGAAAGACTAACTCTAAATCTACTCTAATCACTAATCAATTAACTCCTACATACATCGAGTCATCAAAAGTTTGACTTACCATAGACTAGAAACCCCAAGCACACTAATGATAAGCACACGCTAATTACCACATGTCAATCACGACACTTCATCAATAGCTACACACACGAGGTGAATGGTGCTGGAGTTTCATAAAACCTATCTACACACAAGCAAACAATAGGGCACACACACTAATTACAAGATTAAGACCCAACTTAATCAACCTAATTAGTGATGCTAAATATCACAACTCAAATGCTTGTAGAAGAATAGGAGTCATTAACAGCAAGAAGTACAACTCTTGGATGGGGGAGATTGCACCCAGTGCCTATGTCTTTCTTCTCTCCTCTCCTCTCTTCTTTCTTGTTGTGCGAGCATAGCATTCCAGTCTAGGAGGTGCATCTACAGGTGTTCTCTCTCTCTCTCTCTCTCTCTCTCTCTCTCTCTCTCTCTCTCTCTCTTTCTCTCTCTCTCTCTCTCTCTCTCTATATATATATATATATATGTTCGTGTGAAACTTCAATTTTATGCTCACAAGATTTGACAGGGATATATGGATTTGTCAATTTAATAGTTGTAGTATGTAGTTTTTGGTATTTTGCAGGGTCTTCCACACCTTCGTTTGTAGCAGATTAGGTCATTTTTTTTATTAAATCTAGCTTTAATGGATCCATTTGGATGCCATGTTGAGAGATTATCTAACCTAATTATTGAAACTCTTGAAGGAAAATTTCACTTTTATTCTGATTAGTAAAAAGTTATTCTCTCTCAGAACTTGAAAGATTACCTATAGATTTTGCTTATGCTCCTCGAGAGAATTGGAGTAGATGATGATATCATCAAAGAATACTCCAGGAAACTTGTGGTAGGGCCTAAAGATCTTTTCCATTAAGCTGTTGAATGTGGTCGGAGCATTTGTCAAGCCAAAAGGCATGACAAGATATTCATAAAGACCAAATATCATGCAAAACGTGGTCTTTACAATATGTTCATTGACTACCGTTATCTGATAATAGCCACTTTTAAGGGAAATCCTATTGACGTAGGTAGACCCTTGGGTGAAAGCATGTTAACCTGACATGATTTTTGTGCTATTTAGCGCGAGCAAATAAGCACCTCTTGTAAGCATAAAATGAGGGTGTCTTTTTGAAATGTTTTATTTTAAAAAAATACGTTTGGAGTCTTTTGCATAGTTTTCACTTGACATTACACACAAAGAGTGGTGCAATAATGATGTATGGAGGGAAGCCAGAGATAGGGGCCACAAGCAAAAGAGATGGGGGGAAGCGGTCTCGAGCTACAAGCACGAATTTTCCTGCAGCTCACAAAGCTCAGTCTGAAAGAACAAGGGGACTGGAACATGCTCATCACCACCCAGCCATGCTCTATATAGGCCCTTGGCCTTCTAAATATAGGGACCTCGTTGATTGCATGTCCGCCCTGGCCCTTGTCCGTAACTGGGACTACCATTGTCCTGACATTACTCCCCCCTTGGAGAAGCGTTTTCGTCCCGCAAAAAAAAAAAGTGATGGTATCTTCATAAGAACACTAATGTTTTCTACCATAACATCCCTCGTGGATCCAACGGTTCATTTGAGCGGAACCCGGTTCAGTAGGAGGTTCAATGAAACCAAGAGTAACATCTTGATTTTATACATTGTTGTCCATTTGTAATCATCTGATGGTACCAGTTCCTATCCAAAAATAGTGTGTAGACTTCATTTAGAACGTTCATGAGCATGGTAAACGAGTTTATCACAACAAAGATGTACAAAAAAGAGTACCCCTTGTCACTTTCCATGAAAGTAACTTGCTGACATAACTCATCAGCTAAGTTTTAGTCCTTGACTTGCTCCCAATTTTTATCATAAGTAAACAACCCCACCCTAATGAGTGTGCAAGGTTGAGAATCTGAGTTATACATGAAGAGACTACACCTAGTCGCAAACATGCTTTAACTTATAGTAAGCAAACTCTAAGTAGAGCAATAAATGCTTACTGAATGAATCCCTTGGTGCTAACATACGCACTTTGCATATCCTTCAACACCAGATTACACTGTATAATCTGTCTATCCCCTTGGATAACTGACAGTACTGAGGTGTGTTTTCCTCACGGTTTACAAACAATCGTCCCAGATGACTGGTAAACGAGGAATCACAGTAGTGTATGACATTGGTGAGGAATCAACAATGTCCAAAATAACCATCGTGGTTAACTTGAAAAAATCCACAAACATTTAAACCGAGCCATGACCTCTATTGGTGATTAGTAGACCCAAAAGTAATCTCCTAGAGAGATTGCACTTAGAGTGCAAAATGCTTCATAAGCAACAACTTAAGGATTATGCATGCCGTTACAAATGAGTTTTTGCTAAACACTAGGGCCCATAACACCTAGTGTGCATGCATTTAGCAAAAACAAACCCAAACCTGTATATCCATAATGATCCTTGCCAATACTTATGGCAATGTGATGCGCCTAGCACGCATTAGCAAGGAATGTAAATAGTTCTGAAAAGAAACTAAATACTTCTAGTTGCAATCTTTTGCAAGCCTTGCTGAAACGTCTGAATCACAATAGAAGGTGAAACATTGATCACTTCTAGGTACAGACAATGAAACTTTTTCATTAACAACTTATAGCCTTGTTGTATGTATAAACAACCATCTGTAATGTTGTTTAGCAATACTTGTAGCTGAACAAGGCATTGTAAGTATCCAACAATTTTTGGCCACTGAAATTTCTCCTGATATGTCGTGCTAAAAATGGTCTAGAAAACAGATTTGACCAGCATTAGGGACTTTGGCGTGACACATATTGGAAATAGGGGCTCCAGTGTCAGTCCCAGAGACTCATATTCGCCACATGTGGAATATGTCTCAACTAAGGATGTCTGAAAAAGAACATCCTACAAGTACAAGTATGTGGAGGTAGCTCTAAACACTCTACAACAAGAGTGAGAGGGACCCTCATTCATTGCTCCACACTGGCTAAACCGAACTCCTTGAGTTCCTAGACCATGTTGTATCCCCTGTGACAACATGTGCCAAATCAAATCCTACAAGTGGATTCATAACAGCATAAGGCAGAAAGATAGATTGGACACTTGGACCAAAATACTTTATGCCGACATGCCCTTGGCATGGCTCTGTACGTCTTGAAAAACCAAGCAAATCATACTAATAATGGAATAACACCAAATCAATAGATGCATACCTGGAGATTTGAACATAATGTTCACTTACCCGTATTCAAATGGAGAGGAGCACGTCCCCTACCTGAAAAACAAACAGCATTGCACTAGGAACCCTGGGTGTTGCCTTTGCAATCCAAGACCTTGGATTAGAATCTATGTAGTCAAACCCCTTGGTAAGACTCTTTGTAGAAACTGCTCAACTAGCAGATAACGATAACCAACATAGTCAACCATGTACAAAATGATTGGAATCAACTTGAAAAGTGTGTTCATTTGCTACCGTGTGGTAGATGCAGAATTCTTTCCTTGAAAGTATAACTGGGTGAGATCAACTGTGATCCTCATTGCAGATCAAACTGACTGCCAAGCTCTTATGGATAGCCATGCTGTCGCAACTAATTGTTGCATCTATAATTCCTTGTAGAGATCAACTGTGCTCTGATTTGAAGATGATCAAAAACTCAACTTGAGTGTCGCATTGAAAACATGTAGTGCAAAAAGGACACCCTAAACATTCGTAATGACAAGACTCTTGCTTGTCCATTAACGTCAATGTGTACTTCCTTGGGTAGATCTTGAAAACAATCACCCAAAGAATGCCATTAGGTGGGTCTTACCCTTGGCCTGACAACGGCTCTTAGCCAGTTTGGCTCATAGCCCTTAAGCAAAATAGTGTTCAATCGACGAACCGATGAATACTAATTTGAGTAGCATCTTAGCCACGTGCTAGCTGTGAGTTAGAGCACCTTGGTTCAAGCTCACTCACGAGCAAAACATGTATCAAAATCTTCTTATAAGATTTTCTTTTTTTTTTTTCTTAGAGAGAGAGAGATAGAGAATGAAAAGAAGAACATGCTGGGCTGAGGAACTTTCCTTAAGTTTTTAGAGTGTGTGCCCAAGATATGTGCTCTTATGCATCTTATGCCTGACGCGCAGCTTATCGTATAAGAATTCCCCAGTTTTCCGGTATGACTCTCTCATCGAGAGAGGTAACAGAAAAACACAAAACTCATTCCAAGCCACCTACCTTGTAGGGGTCGTGATTGTATGAGGACTACTTAGCATTGGCGCTTTTCCCATGAAATAAGTCCTAGATTTAGGTTTCCTTTTAGTGTTGTTGTATGTTAATAACAACCAACAATCATGTTAAACAATCCATCACTGATTCTGTCCTTGAAAGAGTTGCGAGTGTGATAGCGGAAGCGTAATGCATGAAGTGGTAGAATTGAATCCACCTACTAGCATGCTTTGCATGAAGAATTGTAAGCCCTTGCGGAGAGTGATGGCCTCAACCGTAAGAACCAAACCATAAGTGCCTTGTACAGTTTAGACTGGTAGGGATTTTGTGAGCTGATATTCCCATTTTGGTAGTTTCCCAAACTTGTGTGCCACTGCCCGTGATGCCAAGTCATCGGCAGTACCTTGGCACAAGGGAGAAGTCTTGCTTCATATAAAATTTCCAAAGCACTTTTCTTTGCAGAGTGACAATGATTGGCAAGTAAAGTGTAATAGGGAAAAACAACAAAAATTTAACCTTGGCTAACCTGGTAGTTGGTGCTGCAACCAGTTGTCATGAAATTTGGAAGGAAAAACTCATTTCGAAATGGCTCATAGCCATATCTGCACAAACGCCCTTGTATATCCTATACACCCGTCTGGTACATAATGAAATAACCTGCTGTAGGAAATAAATTGCAAACACATTGCCTATTCCTTCCCGATTTTGTATGCTCATAGCATATGCCAAACGGGCCAGCCTCAATGCAGGATGTATAAATTGAAGCTTTGCTTCATAGAACTATGTATGGCCTTATTGCCAACCAATGCTATTGATGATAGATGTCATAGCAAACAGACTCGACCTTGTCGTTCATGCACAAAAAATCGACCATGTCTACTTGTAGATCTGCTGGAAAAAGAAAATTATATGTGCAATAAACAAATACCAGCTCCGTACCTCATGAAGTACACCTGTCGATGAAATGGCCGTCGTAAGAATCGAATGAGTTGGAATCAAGGTTCACAACTATTTGATTCGTGATGCCAAGGGCCTTGCCTGATTTGCAAGAAATTTGGAAGCTTGTGAGCAACTGCTATGCTCTAGTGGTGTTATACAAACCATCCCCATGAGCATCTTTGATGAGCCTTGCTCCCGTATAATCCCATTGAACTGCTGACGAGTTGTGCTTTAGCCATGCTGCTGGTCAAGATTGTGTGTACTCAAGCCATGCTCGATGTTGATCCCTCAACCAAATAGTGGTGCTTTGTAAACAAAGCAGTGGAATTTTTTTTTTGAGTGCGTACGGAAATTGTCACAAGCTGTGCTTGTGCCTACATACAAGAGCTTCATAGCATGTTTGAAAGCGTGATCAAACAAAAAAAAAGCTATTGCCTACCTTGGTGATGATCTCTGTTGACTCTCGAGTCGTGCTTGAGAACTTGTTGTAGTCGTAATCATGGTTCTTAGCATGGTAGGGTATATCCTTGTCAATTGTAGCCTTGCTTGGTGTTGTATATTTGTAATAAGCCTTGCTCGCATGAAATTTTGATAACAAACCTCTTAATTTACCTCAATCAACGCGTCTTGTACTGACAACATTCTTTGAACACCGAGAGACGTGTACAATTCAGCATGGACAATTCAGCATGGAAGAGAGCTTCAAAATCCTCCACTGGCGGTCATCTCTTCGAAATCATCGGATTTGAAATTTTAAAATCCCGCCTACCTACCCGGTATTGCCGAGGTCATTGAATGTGTGTGTATTCCGTGTTGCACTCATGCAACTATGAATCTGGTGCGTATACCCTTGCATATGTATGCCGACAACCACCACTAGATGTTGTGTGTCTTCATGCTGAAGTTGCCTATAGAACCCTAGTCATCCTTGTATAGGCTGTTTGCATGAGCATGCAGTCATGCATGACTGCATCGAGGAAACAATTGAAGGCCACAGCATGGGACGGGCTGCCAGGATTGGATGGCACCCAACTGAAGATGGCCACAAACCAAAAAAGAGAAGACCTGCAACCGCCATGCATGGCTCTGCTCGGAGAGAGAAAACCCGCCAACCAAGACTCCTACTGCGAATTGGGCACAGCCCTGTGTCGAAAACTAGTGGTCTCCGCCTTGCATTCCCATCGAATCCACAAGGCTGGTGGAGGTTGAGCTTTGCTCCCTCCCCGCCCGCAAGCGGCCTTACACACGGGTTCTCCTCACCGGTTGCTCCTCCCTCCAAGGGAACTTGCCCACGACCCATATCCATGGAACTTTGGCAGAGAGAGAGGATGAGAGTGCTAGAGTACCTGCAGCTTCTCCTTCAACTCACCAAAGGGTCAAAGCTAGCGAGACGGGGTGACCCAATCTTGTGTAGAAGTTTCCCCAATGGCAAATAGCATTCATGCAAGGAAGGGGAAGCTCGACTCCGGTTCCCACTTAGGTTATCTCTCTCTCTCTCTCTCTCTCTCTCTCTCTCTCTCTCTCTCTCTCTCTCTCTCTCTCTCTCTCTCTCTCTCTCTCTCTCTCTCTCTCTCTCTCTCTCTCTCGCTCTCACCGCATGACACCAACAACTTGACCAAACCCTTGTGTGTATGTGAGTGTGTCTCCTTTCATTGGCTGACCATAGCCTGAGTAATTTTTTATGCGACATGCCCCATGATGATGTAAGGTTTGAGGTTGATCTCAAGGTTGCTGGCCATAGTTGAGCTTGCAGAAAAAGCTCTATCAGGTGTAATTTTGTGTGTGCCAATTGAGGAGTTTAATTGCAAATATGAGTGGTTTAATTGCTGTGTAGTTTAGCATATGAAATCTGCTAATAACTAGCATAAACAATGTGTTTTGGTTGTGCTCGCCATAGCTGGGCTTGCAAAAGAAGCTAGTTAATGTGTTATTTTTTGGTGCTTCAGTATAATTTACTTGTGTTTTCTTATTATAATCTTGTGTTACATGGATATGTATTGACTATGCTAGCTAGCATGAACTAGGTTTGGTCCAACATACCCTTAATGAAAACAAGAATTGCGAGTGTGATGTAAGGTTTCGGACCCCGAACTAAAAGAGCACCATTGTACAGTGAGAAAAGATCATAATGGAAAAAGTTACTATTTTTAGCAGTTGTCCAAAATCTGTTGGTGCCATGATGTTTAGAATGTCATAAAGCTTCCAAAAGTGAATTAAAATAATTTTTGTAAGAATTTTCCAAAAATAGTAAGTTTTTGGTCGCCCGACCCGTCTAGTTTTGGTCGTCTCGACAAACTACACCCGTAACCCAAATTTGAAAAAAATGCATTTTTGGACGCCGGGGGCTGCTAAATATGGCAGGTACTCGGGATTATGCACCTTAGTTCTAGCTTAGCATAGCAAGTTTCGACATCAAAATCTGATTAGAATTGCCCGTCTAGGATTAAAAACAATTTTTCCTAAGGTTGTGCGGGGAGGCATCGGGGCTCGGGAGCTGTGTGGGAACCGGCTCCAGGCCACTGCTGAGTTGATATGGCACATAGAGTGCGCCCTCACACCCAGATAGGGCTTGTGGGCTACTTTCCCAGCTTGAGAGATAGTGAGTGAGTGAGTTAGAATAGCAAATGGGACACTTTGCAGCCCATGCACCCCATGCAAGTAACCCTGCCCATGAAGGCTTGAGTGGACTCTAGACCAGCATAGCAGGTGATTTTGAAATTTTGAGCTTGTGAGCCTATATAAGAGCATGCTCACACACACACAAGCACATATATGCTCACACACACGTTCAGTATACACACACACCTTGGGGAGGTGCTGCCGACACACATAGCCTTTGGAGAAGGAGCAAAAGACGGGAGTGCTGCCCAATTCTCTCCACAAGAAGCTCCAATGGATCAGAAAATTGATTCAAATTCATCCCAAACTACGGTAACATAAAGCTAATTTCACGTTATGTTATAATTCCTTCTATGGTTCTCGTAATTCCGCTGCTAGTAGGCATAATCACAGTTAAATTTCTTATTAGACACTCTCTAAATTTCTATATGATTATTCCATTTCACATTCTTAATTCTAATTGTTAATTATGCAAACAATTAACCTCTCATAATCATAGATTAATGTATGATTAGCAATAAGAGATTCATTATCCACTAAGTCATTATGGTTAATGAATCATAGAATCAAGCCAGCAATGTGATAAGGTTAGTCTATTTCATTCTATTACCACACAATGTTTATATAGATATGTTTAGATTCAAATTGTTCAAATATTAGGATGTAATTAGTGTAGTTAATTCCACAATTAATCCACTAGGAAAAAGGAATCCTCTCACCTATACATGCGGTAAATTTGCAAATCTCTACTTGCATTAGGAAGTGATTAAGCATGACTAATTCATCTCTAATAAATAGATCAAGTAGAAATCTGAAATTCTTAATTATCTAGGCCAAATAATTAACCTTAGGGCCAATTCCCATAGAACAAGTAAGGGGCTATCAGAAATCTCTATGTCTTGAAGTAATCAAACCTCTCATATAAAGGAGTTTTCTTATTGAAACTAATCCGTCATTTTGGTCGTATGTGCTCTCAAATATTAGCTCTCTTTTTCCAAGTTGTCAATTTAAGTAGTGAGTATAATATGGCCCCGGTAAAGAGAACTCGTTTCGGTGGTTCCCACGACCACGAGGATGGGACAAGCAACACAAATGGGAAGGGAAAATCTCCCATGGTCGACCAAGTACCGGCCAACTCACGGAGCAATGACGAGGAAATTGTGGAGGTAGGTCACATTTTTAATTCAAGTTTTGCTTAATTTAACATTGCATTCGATAAGTTAGGAAAGAACATATCCCTAAACATGTTGGAGAAATCCAACGGAGATCACGGCATTTGAATTGAAATATATTTTAATTTCCAAGTAGGAGAGAATGATTATTGGATAAACTATTTGAGATAGGAAAGAATGTTTGCTAGGGAAAATTTAGCTCAGCCTGTTCATTTCTATTTCCAATGTTGATACTAGTCCGAACCCCCTCCTGATCACAAGGGGGCGAGTTCTTGGTTAAGGGCTCTTGAATCCATTACTGCTGGTTAAGTGGTGGATACCCACATGTGTTGGTTAAGCAGTGGGAACCCACGTCTTGCGTTCTATGTGGTGGGAATGTCCACGTCTGTTGGTTAAGCGGTGGACATACCTAGTTGTATGGACAACTAGACAATAACGGGAGGAGTAAACTCTCGCTAGAGGAGGGATGTTGTACCTCCAGAGCATTGGAATTTTAATGAATAAGATTGAGTATAATTTTTACTAGAATTACTGTCTTGGTGCCGCTTTGCAATACTGGTTGAAGGGTTGTATTAAGGAACTTGTGAACCGGAACTTAATCAATGAACTTATGTGTTGAACAACCATGTGTGGTAGTAATTAGGTAACAAAGGAAGTGTGAGTATGGGGTGGAAAGTGGGGGCTTGGCTCGGGTTGCCAATGCCTTTGAGAAGGGTGGTCCCGATTGGTTGGGAACTCTCCGTCCCCATAGTGTTATCAATCGACGCTAGTATTACTCATTGCCCCAAGAGCGGCCAAGTCTCAAGAGTACGTGCCTCTGAAACATGGGAAAAAAGGCACTCAAGACTTCTCTCCTCTTGGAAGGTGGGTCTTAGGATCACTAGATAATTCAATCATGCTTCCCGTGCGGGGTGGAACTAGATCTCGATGCTAGTAGGCTCGAACTCGACTCACTTGTGATGAGAGATCCTTCGCTAGATGAACCATAAACCACTTTGTTTGCTTTCGCTGTAGATCTAGTGGCCACCAGGTTTACCATCAGATCCACCGTTCCAGAAGACGGGGTGGGGACCTCACACCACGTGTGCTGATTAGCATACCAGTTGTGCAACTTAGCATACCCAGTATGAAAATTAGCATTCTATGTATGCTAGCCATAGGTGGAATAGCAGAAGAAGCTATGTAATGTGCAATTTTGTTGTGTTTCAATAAAATGTACCTGTAATATAATATTGTGTTTCTGTAACATATCTCGTATTTCTATAATGTAACTTTTTGTGTTTTTGTGATGTTATCAATTGTCATTGGGGGGTTGTGTAGTGTGATGGAAATCTTCAAAGGTGAACATCTCGATTCACTGGAAATTTTGTATTACTATAGAGGATTTTAATGTTGTGCATGCCCTCTCAAGAGATGGTGCAGACCCAAAGATGGTGAGGTGGGAGAAAATTAGCAATGTTGAGTGGTTCATTGTTTTTAAAGAAGAGAAGAATTGCAACAGTATCATATCAAACTCAGTCGGGGACTTAATGAGATGTATGCGTAGGTAATGATTTTTCACTACAAGGTATACCAAAATCCCCCCACAAACATGGAAATAAACTCTGCTTTCGTGAAGGGATTTGTCAAAGAGTTCATTCCTGCGGTGATTTCAGTGGATCAGCTACTATGAAGTTCAGCTGGGTAGATTTTGTTGTCCAGTATTTGCAGGATCTGCAAGAAAAAGGCTATAACAATAAACATGTCCATAAGTGGAAGGTGCATAATTCAAGTGAAAACATCAAGGAGGAGTTTACTAACATGAAGGAGCACAAAGCTCCCAAGGCGACACCCATCTCTTACTATAGCTCCCACCAAGGGGCAGAAAGCGTGTCGTACTTTGGTAACGCAGATTTGCAGCCCATAAAGGCTACAGGTGAACATCTAAAAAAACTATTACAAAATGCTAAAGAAAATATGGAGGCAACAAAATTGGAGCTTTAAGCTTCATGCATTCTCTAGGTAGGCAACGTGAGGGTTACCACTGTTGTGCTTGGAACGAGAGCTTCGCGATGCTATGGAGGAGCTGGAGATCTTGGGGTAGAGCAAAAGCCAGGATGTGAAGAGGGAAATAGAACTGAATATGAATTTATAGACACTAAAGGAGATGTTGAATGATATAGGGTTTCCTCATAGTGAGGGGACGCATGTTGATGTCGAGGTTGATATAACTTGTCAACGTGTAAGTGTCTGTTACTTTTTTGCTTCAATTATTTGACTGGAATATGTGCACAACTAAGCTCTGTACTAACCATGCTTTTCATTTTTGGGTTTGGTAGATCAATGTGGATTTTATGGAAGAGAAAGTGAGCGAGAGGGAGAATCAATTGGAGCTTATCATGCATACGAGCAAGCAGCTACATGGCACGTTCTTCCCCACTGCGTTTTGCACTTTGGCTATGCGGACATTTACAAAAAAGTGTCAAAGGGGTAAGTGATGGGATGTTGATCAACCCGTGTAGTGGTTGTGGTATTCCACTGCAGGTGTATGAAATCATTGCCATGGTGAAGATGCCTTACAAGCACATCTACCACCTTCTTTGCTTTACTGATGTGTGCTCCTTGCGAACGAAATCTATAGTTTTTGGCTGCCATCAGAGGATACCAACAAATTGGTGTAGCAAGCTCATGGGGCAAGGCCATTTTGACACCAATGTTTGGTAAGCTAACCGTTTTAGAGTGTTATATTAGCTAGCATATATTCAACAATGTATGCTAGACAACATACATGCTATTTATGCTATGTATCCTAGCTAGCATAGTCTGTATGTTAGTTAGTATAGTATGTATGCTAGTCAACATACATGCTATTTGTGTTATGTATGCTAGTGAGCATAGTCTGTATGTTAGCTAGTATAGTATGTATGCTAGCTAGCATAATAACTAAGCTAGTCTGCATAATATGTATGCTAGTTAGCATAGCAACTATGCTAGTCAGTATAGCGTGTCAGTTAGTCAGCATAGTAACATTATATTTTGCATAGATTGTATGCTAGTTAGCATAGTGGATATGCTAGTCAGCATAGTTTGTATGCTAGTTATATGCTGGCCATCAAATTGTGTATGCCCTTAGAATACCCATTATGCTAAGTAGCATGCATGCTATTGTGCTTGTTAGACAGTAGCATATCTAAGTATGCTAACTAGGAAGACCGGTTATGCTAGTTAGCAACCTTGTTATGGTAATTAGCATACACAGTAGGCTAACTTGCAGTAGCATACATGATATTGGGTATGCTAGCTATCTTATTGAGTTATGATGTTAAGCATACATGCTATGCATGCTATGTATGCTTGTCAGCCTAGTGTGTATGCTAGTTAGCATAGTGGGTATGCTAGCTAGCAAACTATGTACGCCCTTGGAATACCCATAATGCTAACTAGCATACATGCTATTGTGTATGCTAGTCATTAGCATATCTAGGTTGTGCTAACTAGAAAAACTAGTTATGCTAGCTCACAAAACCTTGTGATGGTAATGATAGCCGTTTTTCGGCTCTCCATAATTGCCATAGTAAGCTACCTCACCCTACCAAAATCACCCAAACACTATGGCTATCCCTACCATTTCACTGTAAATAGGCGTGTGTGAGTTAGGGGGCTTTTCCCATATCTTCTTAAAAACCCTCAGCTAGCTAGTCACTGGGCTAGTTGAGCAAAAAAAAAAAAAAAAAAGTATATTATGGTCTCTTTGTGTGTAAATATTTCATTGTATATATGGCCTAAATATAGGGATTTTTTATAATTATTCTGGTATTTTATTTAAATATTCTACTTAGGTGTGTGTTTTATTAAACCTATGTATACCTTCTTTCATTCTCTTACACCATAATTATATTTTTTGCCAATATTGTACATACTCTAACCTCATATTTTTCCTTTATACAAATCACTCCCACATTTTCACCCTCACCCTCGTGAAAACAAAAAATTGATTTCTACTCATTGGTCACGTTTATTATATTATTTACTTGCATACCTTTTCCTCTTTCACCCAAAATAATTCAAAGAGGGACCATATCATATGATTCCAATATCTTTCCATATCCATAACTCCTCCATATTTTTATTATTATTTTTACTCATTATTCTAACACCATGTGCTCATTGAGCTAAAGTCCATGAATAGTCCATACACTAGTCCCACCATGTATATATTTCTTTATTCACCAATAATCCTCCTCCATGCATGGGTCAAAGGGCAACTTGGATGCTTTGTATTATAATATGACAAAGGAGGGGCTCACTCTTGGATGCATTGTACAAATTCAACAAAGGAGGGGGCCACTAAAAGACTTTTGCAGGCATAAAAAACAGGCTTTTTGGTGAGAATTTTGGCACCTATCTCCACTCCAAATTTGGAGCGGTGGTCAAAAGAGAAAATGTAGCCCACACTCTGAATAATCACCTCAAATTTGTTCATGATTTTTGGAGCTACCAGCGGTGCGCTATGATTTTTTGAGTGGACCCCAGTCTGCCCACTTTTCTCACAAGTAGCTTTTAGTCTTCTCTCACCCTTCCACACACCTACTCACTCTTACACATTCCTCCCTCTCCTTCCCTCACTCAAACCTGCAATTTCCATGGCTTCTACCACCCTCTTCACCATTACCCTTCTCTCTCATCCCTATAGTTCTTTTATGAACCTCTACATACATACACCATCTCTATGCCTCCCTCTATTATCTCCAAAGTACAATTCCATCTTAACCCTTATATATATACATAAATTCAGCATGTGTACCATGATTAACCTCTGCAAATCAAGAGATCTCATCAACGAAATTACCATTTTCATCACGATAATCAACCTTGGCGGCGGTGGCGTAAAGAAGAGAAGACGAAGAAGAAGATCGATAGTCATTTTGAGAACCTACACAAGTAAGTCCAAAACATCTTCAAGCTTCACCATCACAAGGATTTTCTCACTTCATTCAACCCTCCACCTCATTCTACCCATTGTAAATGTAACATTAACTTTCTAGTGATTACTAACCACTAACATACTATCACAAAATAGCCTTTGACCTAACCATAAAAGACACCTCGCCTCAAGACATGTGTATAGTAACTCTCTCTCTCTCTCTCTCTTTACTTACTTTCACCTTATCTACCATCAATAATGCTCTCTTTTGAGCCCACACCCATGACTCAAGCAGACAAAGAAGGCCCGCAATGTTTTGATATTCAAAAAATCATAATCCTGATTTGTTAGCTTGTAAATTAGGATTTCCAATAATCTTAATGAGGGGTCTCCAACCTATAAATAGGCCCCTTTCCTTCTTGTAAAACAACCTCCAACATCTCACATAACCCCAACACTCTATGCGTGAGGAGAGACTTAGGTGTAGCAACCACTTGTGAGCTTCACTCTTGGTGTGAGAGAAGCCTTCAAGCTACACATTGCAAGTGAGAGAGCGTGAGTTCCACAAACCTCAAAACCACTATTGTATATGCTCCTTCATCATCAATAAATTGAGGTTTGGTGCATCAAAGGCGTGATTCGACGTTCAAATCTTCGTCCTTCCATTTGTGCAATACGGTTTGGTGAATTCAAGGTGACTTGTGTATTTGAGTTTTTATCGGTCGATCTTGATTTTAGAAAGTGTTTTAGTGTGTTTTTCATTGCCAGTTTTGTGTGCATTGTAAGAGGGTATTGTGGTGAGAGGTCTCCCACACCCTAAGACAGTGTGTGTGTGTTTTGGCAATGTTTTAGCAATCACTAAGCATTGAGTGAGTTTATACAAGTTTCTACGATAGCATCATAACGAACCATCTCCATTTGCAAGTCACAAATAAGGTATTACGCAAGATCCTTTTCTCTCTCTCTTCCCTTTGCTCTCGCTCTCTCTGGTCCAGTTTGTGTGTGTCTTGGTGTGAGGTTGTTTGTGTGTGTTGTGTGGTGCATCTTCTTGGTTGTGCCAAAATCTCTCTTGCGTCCTAGTTCGCATGCCATAACTAGGTGGTGCCCCTATCTTGTTTGGGTTTGGCTGTGGGTTTGTTGTTGTGTTGTGCTTGTGGTTGCCCCAGCCCCAATTGAGCAGCACGGGAGCCTTGAGGGGTGTTTAGAGGTCGCCTCTCTTGTTGCCCGCCCCAGTAATTAGCATACACATTGAGGATGAGTAGACTAACTAGCATGTATGATAGCCACCATACTGTGCATAACATATGCAATGTACGCCAGTTAGCATAACCACTCTGCTAACTAGCATACATCCTTACTCTATTTGTGTATGGATGTCAACCTAGTCTGTATGCTAGTTAGCATACGTGGAAGTTATGCAAACTATGATTTTGAGCATAGCATGTATAATATTTAGCATACTCTTTTTATCGACTAGCATAATTTGGTATGCTAACCACCACACATTCCATGATAACACTATCTTCAATATGCTAGTTGTAGTATTAACCATTCATCTCTGCATTTCAAGTAGCACTTGGATATGATAATTAACAGTTGCTTGGTATACACAAGTCTTGTTGCCCCATGGGAAGGGCGGATGAGAGAGCGCCTGAGCAAAGTATAGTCTTCACCTCTGACGGTAATGTGGATGAGCTTGATACAGTGCATAGAGGGGAAAATGTGACACCGGGGCATGCAAAATCACCCGACGGTTTAGGTGACAACAAAGAAACCAACGATGAAAATGAATTCATAATGATTGCTCATCCCAAACCCATGCCCACTGCAGAGGATGAAATAAGTGCTTTGAAGGAGATGATGGGGAGTTCTCAAGAGGAATCTGGTAGAAATGACATCGTGCCCAGTGCGCAAGGATCCTGTGATGACAACCCTTTCTTGGAAAGGTGGACTAGAATAGATTCAAGAAGACCCTATAAATGATAGTTCTATTGCCCCAAAGACCACCCAAGAAGATATATCCGAGACTGCCAAAGGTGACAAGAGAGCCATTCGCTCACGCATATGCAAAAATCCTTGTTGACCCTGTTCTTTTGACTGTGTTCTTCCTAGATCATGTAACTAATATAATGGCTTGTATCTTTGCAAATATTTATAATGGAGAAACACTTTTTTTGTACATGATGTCTTTGTGAAATAACTCAGTAGTTTTTGGTTGTTTTTTATGATGTGTTTCATTTGATACATTTAATGTGTTGCATGGAAAAATTTCTTACAAATAATTGCCCTACATGATTTGAATTGGGCCATTGCATTGAAAAAGATGCAAAAAAGGCATATCTCCAAGGCATGAAAGACAAGGAGAGAAAAAAAAGAGATTGAGAGGTGCATGGAATGGTTCCGCCGGTCTAGGCTCAACAAAATTAAAGAGTCTTTGCATTTTGTTCATCCCTCCGGGGAAGATATCTTTGTTGAGTGATATCCGCTTCCAATCCCAATAATATGGGTGCCAAAGTTGTTGGTAGTGATGGGGGCTTTTCACAAGCCAAGCTCCCATACCCCTCTTCTCTCGTCCCCACCCCATGAAAACCCCCTCTTAGGGAGGGAGTGATAAAAGGCATTGGAAAAAGTAAGAAAAAAATAAATTATTATTATGTAAATATATAAGAAAGGTAAAATAGGCCACCTCATGCCTGCGGGGTAGCCCATCCCCACCTTGCCTCCTTTTTCTTCACTGTTGCCCCGCCGTGTGTCCCTTTTCCTCTCCTCCACTCAAAAGGTCAACCCCCTCTCTCTTCCCCTTGTCCTTTCTCCTTTCTCTCTCCCCTCAAGCTACCCCACCTCTCACCAATAATGCACCAACTCACATGCAACTTACCCTATCTTCCAAAATAGTATACCCCACCCCCTCTTTCTCTCTCCTATCATATCCCATGACCCAAATACCCCCATCTCTCTCTAAAGGGCGCCATGTCTCTTGTCTTGTAGCTAAATAACCTCCCCCACACTCACACACACTCAGTTTCACTGAAAAAGGTGCCCACAGACCCATCCCCACCCGGTGGTTACCTGATTTTTCTTGTGTTCACACACATCTGCACACAGATTCACCTCTGAACACACTCCCCTCTCTCCCCTCTTGTAATTACTTTATTCTCCATGTCACCTCTCACTTTTTTTTCATCAACCCATCTCTCTCTCTTAGTCTCTCTCATGAGACTGCTGTTCTGGCACATATACACACAGCCAGACAAGTGGGGCCCACAGTCACATGGCCTATGTAGATAATGATTTCTTCATTTCTAAATTCTAGAATTTCTCCCCCCTCCTCCCCTATATAAAGAGGGGTCACCATCACACTAAACACACACAACATCACCAAAGAACACACTATGCACTGTGTGTGCCTAGTGCACACACACACACCCACACCATCACCATCACCGCAATCACCATGCTTGTCTTGAGCATGACCTCTACACCCTTGGCTATGGAAGATGAAGGGCAACTAAATGAAGGATGATGGCCATAACCCTCATGCGAGTCTTCGCCATCAACTCCGACCTATCCGCCATGTGCTCTACCACTCTCTCCCTTCTCATTCCCCTACCCTATGCTCCCCATTTCATCTCCTTATTCTCTAAATAAAGCTTGAGGTTTTGTGAGTATGTTTTCTTGCAATGTTTTGCCCATGTGAGGTGTGCGGAATCGCCACCTAGTCTTGTGTTTGTAGTGAGCTTGTGTATGTGTGAAGGGTGTGCGGATTCGCCATCCTTTTGTGGTGCCTGAGTACTAAGCCGCTATACCTCCTCCCTCACTCTCTCTCTCTCTCTCTCTCTCTCTCTCTCTCTCTCTCTTGATCTCATTCCCTTTCCTCTTCATCATTACTCCCAAGCATCCATCTCTCTTGAATGAAAACTTTGTTATGGTGGTGTGTTGTTTGCGTCCTAGCCGCTGAAGCTAGGTGGTGCCCCTATTTGCTTTACCATGACAGGCTCGAGGCGCGCCATTCGGTCCCCGGTGTTTTAGAGGCCGTCGGGGTTCGGGGTTCGCTTTGCTACCGTCAGTAGAAGAGAAGTGCGCTCTTATTCTTGATATAAATGGGGTGTTGGCGAATGTTTTAGAGTCATGGCATAGTGGAGTCCTCCCAGAGTATGTAGGGGAACTCCATAAGTATTGTACGGAAGGGGGCAGGGTTGTATTCTGTCACAAAGACAAGCACAAATTTTTCCTACAGATTTTCCATCTCTATGTATGGAGCACAAGCATGGGGTGTAAAATGAATGCAATTCTTGATAAAATATTTAGACCACAGCGTGCAAGGATGGGATGCGTTTTGTCACAAGAGCACTGTGTCAAATGGTATTGGATGCTCTTTCAAAATCCAATCTTCTTCAAGAATCTCAGTCAATTTTGGAGAGGCTTTCCATAGCTTGTCCCCACAAACACTCTAATCATTGATGATAGTAGTGGCAGAACCCCAAGGAACTTGTTTCGTCCTTCCAAAGATGGAGGAACAGAGTCTTGAACAAGCGGTAATCTTGTCTGGTAGAAAAACTGGCACCTTGGCTATTTCTATGGCTGCAGGTGGAAGACCATTCCGCATATACTGCTAGCAATGTGTATGATAGCCATCCAAACTGGTCTTTGGATGCAGTTGTCGCTTGGGAAGCTGGAAGCCGAATAATTGCAAGAAAAAATGTGTCAAAGACAATCGGAGGACTGCATTGATATACAAAGGACATTGTTGAAGAAGCAGCAAGGGAGGAGAGGAGTAAGCGGGAGAGTCCCAAATCAGAGAAAAAACAGCACTTGAAGCCGCACTTGGGAGCAGCAACTTAGAAAGAGAAAGGGAAACGCAAGAGCTGGAAAATGATGACATGAGGCCAATGTGAGACTTCCATTCTTTGGAGATTGTCATAATCACCCATGGCATTGCCATGTAAATGTCTTATACATTTTGTATAATTTGTTTGGTCACATGAGCTTGTCATGACCCAAAAAGTTGCACTTATCGGCGCTACTTCCTAATCCATTTCAATGTTCATACCTATAAATACTTTCATTTCAGATTGTAGGATCAAATTTTGTGTTGAGCTGTTGAGCTTATATGTGAAGCTACTCAATATATGGCTTCTCTATATATGGCACCCAGGTCTCCTCTATATATACATCATCTCATGTGTGTATTCTACACACTTTGGGGTTTTACTTCAGTGCTCTCTCCTTCTCTCTCAACATGGTATCAGCACAGTACGTTTTTGTTTTCGATTTTTCTCCTGATCAAAATCGATTTTGCAGAAACTACTCGCGAATGGATCGGAATCGATGTGGTCTACAACTTTGCAGAAGGAAGTTTCTTCAAATTCTGCACCGATTTTGAGTTATCGTTCGCGGACTGCGTACATACCTGAAAAACAGCTTCCGCGTTTTGTTTTTTATTTTTCTGCTAATTGGAAACGATTTTGCAGAAACTACCGGCCAAAGAGACTGGAATCGATGTGGTCTACAACTTTGCAGAAGGAAGTTTTTTCAAATTCTACACCGATTTTGAGTTATCGTTCGCGGACTGCGTACATACCTGAAAAGAAACTTCCGCTTTTTGTTTTTGATTTTTCTGCTAATTAAAGACGATTTTGCAGAAACTACCCATTGTAGAGACCGGAATCGATGTGGTCTACAACTTTGCAGATGGAAGTTTCTTCAAATTCTGCACCGATTTTGAGTTATCGTTCGCGGACTGCGTACATACCTGAAAAGAAACTTCCGCTTTTTGTTTTTAATTTTTCTGCTAATTGAAAATGATTTTGCAGAAACTACCAACGCAAGAGACCGGAATCGATGTGGTCTACAACTTTGTAGAAGGAAGTGTTTTCAAATTTTGCACCGATTTTGAGTTATCGTTCGCGGACTGCGTACATACCTGAAAAGCAATTTTTGCTTTTTGTTTTTGATTTCTTTGCTTATTGAAAACGATTTTGCAGAAACTACTTGCGTAAGAGACCGGAATCGATGTGGTCTACAACTTTGCAAAAGAAAGTGTTTTCAAATTCTGCACCGATTTTGAGTTATTGTTCGCGGACTGCGTACATACCTAAAAAGCAATTTCCGTTTTTTTGTTTTTTATTTTTCTGCTTATTTTTGCAAAAACTACCCGCGTGAGAGACCGGAATTGATGTGTTCTACTACTTTGCAGAAGAAACTACCCACGATGGGGATTGGAATCGATGTGGTCTATAACTTTGCAGAAGAAAGTTTCTCTAAATTCTGCACCGATTTTGGGTTATCGTCTCGGATTGCGAATATGTTTGAAAATCAAAATTTTACTTTTTGCTTTTGATTTTTCTCATAATTGAAAACTTCTCAATTATATTTTTCTTCATCAATCATATATTTGTTACTGACGTAACTTTGCTGCAGAAGCCAGTTACACATCGTTCCGATTCAGTCGAGCCGTTGATGATCGTCCAAATTCTATCGAGCTACTGTTGGTACATGATCTTTTGTTATATGATATACTCGTTCATTGATTCTCGTATAATTATTCTTTTAGAGATATAGTTTATGTCGTTTTATTGATAATTTCTCATTGATACCATAGTGATTTTGATGGTACCATGATGATGTTTTGTTAATACTTTGGTCATGGTGATTTTCGTTGATACCATGGTTATTCTCGGTGATTCCATGATGATATTTCGTTGATTCCATGGTGATTTTTTTTGATACCATGATGATGTTTTGTTGATACCATGGTTATTCTCGGTGATACCATGATGTTGTTTCGTTGATACCATGGTTATTCTCGGTGATGCCATGATGATGTTTCATTGATACCATGGTTATTCTCGGTGATGCTATGATGTTGTTTCGTTGATACAATGATTATTCTCGGTGATATCACGATGCTTTTCGTTGATACCATGATCATTTATTCATTTTGATTGATATAATGATGATATTTTGTTAATACTTTGATGGTATTCATTGATCACTACATTGATAAATGTTGTTTTATGTAGTATATACACATATCATTTGTATCACATAATCACACATTTTGTACTTTTACGTTTATACTTTATGTACCATATGTTGTCGTGTGTATATATGTCGTCAAAAGAGTGGCGTCGTGAACCATCTCTTATGGCATTGTAAACGTAATTATTTCATTAACGATGCTAATAATTTTCATGACATGTTTTTTTTTTTTTTGGAGTCTATGATCTATGTAGGATTGATCAAAGAATTGATTTTATGAAGACAAACTTGGTGACAATAAAAGATTTATGAAGATATGTTTGGTGATGCCATATTGATGACAACATGAAGACATGTTTGGTGATGCGATATTGATGACAAGCTACACAGCAGATTCACGGAGACACTTTTGATTACAAGCTAATCGATAGCTTTTACACCTCTTTATTGAACCTTTGTATTCATTATTTTATTTGATAGGAGTAATGTAACTCCTCATAAAACATTCATTGTAAAAGGAGTGATGTAGCTCCTCGTATATTCAATGATTTTTATAATATAACGGTGGGTGTATATAGAGCTGTGGGTTTTTCCCTTGATCCCCCAAGGGTTTTTTCATCCACAGTTAGGGACTCTTATTTGAGCGGGGGTGTTGAGCTTATATGTGAAGCTACTCAATATATGGCTTTCTATATATGGCACCCAGGTCCCCTCTATATATACATCATCTCATGTGTGTATTCTGGTTAGCATAAACACAATTTTAATTTTTATTTCACAACAAACCTGGTAGGAGATCGTCCCTCTAAGAGGCTTGTCAACTCACACAAAAGGGGACCAAAGCCCTACTCAACACTTCATTTTGGTCACTATCAAAGACTTCGATGTTACTTAGCATACGCAGTATGCTAGTTAGCATACTGTGTATGCTAGTAGCATAACCACAATTCTAATTTTCCTTACACAACAAACATGGTACATGCTCTTCCCTCCAAGAGGCCTTGCAGCTGATACAAAAGTGGATCAAAGCCCTACTCAACACTTCATTCTGGGCACTGTCAAAGACTTTGATATAGCCTTTTGGAATGTCTGTAGAGCAGCATATTTATTGAACATTTGGTTATAGCTTAAAATGATGGCACACAGTGTGCAAAAGAATGGTATATTGAAAATCGAGTGGTTATAACTTAAAACCCTGGTATCTAGTACACACAAGAGACATAGAACCAAATTAAAGATAGAACATCATAAATTGCAGCAAATAAGTATATTGCACATCTACCAATCATTAAAAATTAAAAGTTAAAGGGCATGCTATTACAAATCGCTTCATAGCTTTTTGGAGTGATTGTCTACACCAGCCTTCTCTGTGGGATGTGCTCCATAGATGTTTTGATACATCACACTAGATGCGATAGTAGGTGTTGGGGTAAAGGCGCTACGCCTTTTGCTCGGGGTCGAATGTCTGGTGCCTCGGCCGCCCGCCCACATGTGTACATACCCTTATTTTTCATATACATGAGAATAGGGAGCTCCTAACCACTTCTTCCTGAGGTTGCTCCACCAACACCGGTTTCTTGCTTCTCCCGTTCCTCACACCGCATCGCAGCACGCATGAACGCATCCGTGCACACACGCACTCACAAGTGGTATCAAAACTTTTGTTTGGTGGCGGCGGCAGTCTCTTGGCGGTGATGGAGCTTGGTGCTTTGTGGCATCGGATGATTCGGGGCGGATCCAACACGGATCGGAGGAGATCAGAGCACTCGGCGCACCACGTAAGTTCAATGGAGGGGGTTTTTTTACAAGTTACATAAGCGTATAAGTTAGGGGCAGGCCCCCAATAATTTATCCCCCAAGCTTAAAAATATGGGAGGGGTATCATATTTGGGGGGGGGGGACCTAAGCCAAGTTGATTACTTGTAATGATTGGTCACTAATGTGACCTAGAGCTCAAATGAATTTAGGGAAATTTTTTATCAGGTCACGCATCAAATTTTGCCTCAAGCCAGTCATAGATAAGGGATGATTTGTAGTAGGTTAAGGGTTGATTTACACCAGCTTTGGATGGGTCAAAATTGGTCGAGTAGCTAGAGTGTAGGCTAATATAGCACATATTTTTAAAGTCAAACTAAGACACATTGAGGGTACATCTAGTTATCAACAAAAGTGGTTCCTTAGTACGTTGCCAGTTGCTATGCTACACACTCTTTGACTTGGATGAGTAGCCAGAGTGCAGTCTGATCAAGCACATACTTTGAAAGTCAAACTAAGACACATTGAGGTTACATCTAGTGTTATGAACAAAAGTGGCTCCTTAGTACGTTGCTAGTCACTATGCTACACACTCTTTGGCTAGTTTTACTCAAGTAGATCATGTGAGACCTACATTTCATCTATACGATAGGGATATGATAGTTTTCTTCATTGATTGTCATATAAGCATAGAAAGGGGTATCATATTCCCTAGCATGAGTCGTATATAGGGGTTTTACCAAAGTTGTTCGCTCACAGGTGACGTACCATTTTGTATATAGAGTGAATCTCTCGGGAAACAAGCTTGACATCGAGCTTGGGAGAGTAGCATCGAGGCACCTGGGATTAGGAAGGGAATGGGGTCTAAGGGGGACTCTTTATTTTCCATGGGATTAAAAAGGATATTATGGAAGGGGCAAATGGGTGGATGCCATGTGTACTAAAATGGTGGGTATGGCAGGGCCTAAAAGTAAGTGGTCAAACTTGTACTCTCTTATAAAATATAAAGCAAAAATCTCTTTTAAATTCAAAAACTAAACTTTTCTCAAGATAGTTGAGAAAAAACCAATCCTTTCTCTGTCTTCGGGCTGCTAGTTTCTCCCCCTCTCTCCTAAAAGGGAGTCCCTCCAAAAACGTGCTGATCATTCCCTCCCTCTCTCTCTATTGTACCATCTCTCACTTCTCTTCACTTCACCTTGTTTCTATTTCCTTCCTTTCAGTTTTCCCTCCCAAAAGCTCTGCAGAGCAGAAGTTTGAACCTCCTTTCCCTCCTCAAGCTTATTGCATTCTTGAGGGCTACATTCTCCTCAAGCTGAAGTTTTCCATTTCTCCATGGGCTTCACTAAACAACACTAGCCAAAGCTGAAGTCTACAGCATATCCTTCTGCTACATCATCCCTCTTTCTTTCCTCAATAGGTTTCCTGCTCCATCTCCATTAAACTCTCTACAGAGGATCTACTTCCCTCTCAAGGTTTGCACCATTATCTTCCACATTAAGCCAACAAGCAAGTGGAGCAATATAGCAGTAAGTGGCATCCTTCACCTTTGTGTACCATCAAGAATCTTTCTCTTTATACAACTGAGAACATGGATGTGCAATGTCTAATCATAAGTGTTTGTGTGCAGGATGTGCCACTATTTTCCATGGCATCATCAGGTACTCAGCGACCTAGGAGTGTCATTGACTCCATTTCATGTAGCAATGTACAAGATGACAATGGATATTGGGTGACGATGGAGTTAAAACGAATGATGTGGGTGACAATGCAACCCAGCTCAACAGGTGCACACAAGGTCTCAAGGAGACACATGGATTCTAAAGCACACCATTGGAAGAGAAGAATCATGGAAACACAAGATGGCAAGAGACTTGCGAAAGTGCATCATGTGTATGTTGCTTCACAACTGAAGCTAGAGACAACAGTGGCTCCATCGAGGTTTCCTGCAAATTGTCATTTTTACTCCTCTTTCAAGTTTTTTGGTTATCTATTTAGTATTTTTGCCTTGTGTGCTTATTTTGATGACTGTAATATTTCCATTTCTTGTTTGTTTGTTACGGCATAAGCTACACAGTGCGGTCCTGCGGAGGTCTAGACATTGCGGACTAGGAGTCATGCGGCTTTGGGATAGTTCTTCATAGGATATCATGGGACAGGATGGGGTTTTTCACCATTCCCAATATGCGCTGGAGCAGCGGTTGTATATAGGGGGGCATACCTGTCTTTGGGGATATCTCTAATATTCATATTATCAATATATATTCCCTCTTGTACTCTGTGTTTGGTTGCATATCAATGAAGAAGATGGTGTTATGTTTTAGTAACTTGTCTTCTGTTCTACCTTCCTGTGTTTTGATGTTCATATAATATAAGGGAGTGTGAGGGTAATAATTCCCGTAATGCTTATTTCTCCTCTGCGGTGGGCAATAGACATTACATTTGGAGACCACGATGCATGATGGGCAACCTGTGGTGAACATGCGTGCGCACTAGGTCGCAGGGTTCTCCTGACCCTCTGGTTCCAATTGTGGGGAGAGGTGGTTAGGCATGAATTCGTTTTCTCTACACAACACGCTGAGGAACATGTATCTCCATCACCAAGTCCGGTGCGTGGTAGGCTTATTCGATGTGCACGACATACTACACGTAGTCAGTCATGTCCTCCCATGCCTTCACCCTCACCCACGCATGTTTCTCCACCACAGTCTCCGGTAAGCATTCCTGGGGTTTCACCACCATTTTTCCCACCTCCTAATGTTTGTCAACTTCTTTCGGGAGGGGGTACAATTGGGCAAGGGATGATGGCACAGCCTCAGATTAAGTATAGCCATTTTCAAGGTATTTCAAAGGAATACCCTGATACGCATTTGTGACAATTTAATAAAGCGTATGGATTGAATCATCCTAGGGTGGTGATTCCTCTTCATCAACAATTAGTGTTTGAATCTACACTTTGAGGGAAAGCTACCAAATGGTTGTCAGAATACCCTGATGATCACTTTCAAACATATGAGGAAGGGTCCAGAGCGTTCTTGCGATGGTTTAGAATGGAAAAGACGATCCCTCAACATCTGGAAAATCTTTGTACACTATGTCAAGGTGCTAGTGGAGGATTATGCTACCAAATTCCGGATGCTTTTGCAGTAGGTACCTTAGACACAAAGGCCAACAGCCGAGGTGTTTATTGATTATTTTCTGCGAGGACTCAATAAGGATCTCAGAACTGCTATGGCATCAGTGGATAAGGTAACTAATCCACTGGATAATGTAATTGCAAGGGTGGTTGTAGCAAGAAAATCTTTGGAGGATACGGAATCCCCAAAGAAATCAAAGAAAAAAGAGTGGAAGAAATCTCATCATAAGTCTCAAGGAAGTGGCAGTGATAGTTTGGATTCGGAGATTACAGACTCAGATTCCTCAGACTTAGGCAGTAGCAATTCGGGGAAGAATATGAGGAAGCATCTCGGAGAAAATCCCAGTGTCAAGGGAAAGGTGTTCCATCCATATCATCAGAATCTGCTGCGATGGTTAAAAGTCTGAAGGAACTATGGTGTACTAGTGCCGAATCCTAGACATGCCTCTCAAGAGTGTGCAATGAATCAAAAATGGTACGCGATCTGCAGGGAGAACACTCATAATACAGTGGAATGTTATTTCAATGGTCAGGGTCGTAGGAGTCGGGATTCTTCTACATGGCACCCACCACAATCAGGGCAGGGACAAGAGCCTGCGGTGGCAATGGCTCATGCTCATACATTAGAGGTGCCCTTTCAACGACAAGCAGGGGGACGGGGTCAAGGAGGGGGTTGTGTTGGTGGCCAAGATCCTAATCGACCCAAGACCTGCCTTTTCTATTTGGGGGATGGGCATTGACGGTCTGCGTGTTCACGTGCTGCTGGAAAGTAGCCTAGTGTGGCTATGGTTCAGATTGAAGGGTTGAAGGAGTCAGATCTGGTGGTTTCACTAATTACGCGTTCTGGAAAAAATGTGGTTCCAACAGCCGATGTTAAGCTTCCGGATTGGGTGACTCAAGAAGATTTACGAAAAAAGACTGTGACGTGGATGCCATAGTCAGCACCACCATTGCAATCATCAAGACCATCAACCCCTGGTCTGGAAACAAACAAGGGGAAAGATAGAAACAAGGTTGACACTAGGGAAGGGGATAATTGGAATTCAGTTTGGAAAGAGGTTCTTGATTTGCCAATACAAGTACCTTTGGGTTCATTTACTGAAATTGGTTCCGAATTTTCATAATGCCTTGCTAAGTCAAAAGTCCAAGGAAATGATGGAAGTTGACATTGTGATAGCTGAGGGTGAGGGAGACGAGTCAGTCCCGTTGTGCTGGCAAATAGGATCACCAATACCCGCATCCCATAGCTTTTAGTCAGATATCATGGTACATTCATCAACAAAGTATTGTTAGATGGAGGTACGAGAGTAACTATTATTACTCAAGCGCTTGTGAGCATTTTGGACTTAGTAATTGGGAACCTGCACCCTTTATAGTTTGCATGGTAGATCAAAGAAGAGTGCAGCCATTAGGATTACTTCAGGGCATTGTCCTAGATGCAACTGGCTTATCTTTTGTTGTTTCCTTAGTAGTCTTGAATATTGAGGATCATAGTTAGGATTATCACATTATTTTGGGGAGACCATGGTTACGACAAGCCAGGAAGTTCGGGTGATGTTGGGAACATGTAAGCAACCAGTTCAAGCAGCATGGCTTGTGATAGCAAAGACAATAAATATGGTGGAAGGATTAGAAGAGGATGAAGAGGAGAAATTTTTGAAGGCTAATTTGGATTTAGTTTCTTTATATCTCGCAAACATTTCTATGATTTCAAAGGGGAAATCTTCAGGGGCTTCAAAAATTTCACCAAAGACAGGGGAGCAACAAAAAGCTTTGCCTAGTCCCAAATCATTGGAGGACATTATTAAGCAAGAACGTGCATTTGAAGCACAGATGGGAAAAGTTACAAGGGTCAAGGAAGATGAATTGGAGAATGTCTTTCTAGGGAAGCAAGCGGAGTCACAGCCCATTTATATTAATAAGTATCTTGAGGCAAGTTTACGAGGAGAATATGCAGATATGTAATGATTGGATCCAAAGTTTTATCAGCATACCATTAATCTGAAACCAGATGCAATGCTAGTGAAGCAGCATTCATAGAGGATGAATCCGAATGTGGCAAAGCAAGTAAAGGTGGAAATTGATCGTCTCTTGGAGGTGGATTTTATTACCCCTATTGATAATCTCGAATGGATTTCTCCCATTGTGGTGGTACCAAAGAAAAACAAGCAAATTCGCATTTGTGTGGATTATCGAAAGCTGAATGCAGCTACTGTTCTGGATCCTTCTCCTCTTCCATTTCTGGATTCTATTTTGGATGATGTGGCAGGGCACGAGATGTACGCTTTTCTGGATGGGTTTAGTGGATATAACCAAATTCAAATGGCATTGTGTGATCAGCCTAAAATAGCTTTTATTGCAGCATGGGGTGTTTTTGCATGCACAATGATGTGGTTCGGATTAAGGAATGGGCCCTCATCTTTTCAAAGGGATATGTTTCAAATTTTTGGTCCCTATTTGAGGGATTTCATGAGAGTTTTTCTAGATGATCTTAGTGTTTTTGGAGCACAATTAGAGCATTTGAAGCAATTGCGGTTATGTTTTATGAAATGTCAAGAGGTGAAATTCAGTTTAAATCCTCTAAAATGTGCATTTGCAGTTAGAAGTGGAAGTTTATTGGGTCATATAATCTCTGAGGATGGCATTTCCGTGAATCCAGATAAAATAGCCACAATTATGGAAGCACCTCCGTAGGCGAATTCGAAACAGTGGAAGTTTTTCTGGGCCAAGCTCATTGGCATGGGAGGCATTTGAGGTTTGTCACACATTTGGCAATCCCTATTAATCAGGCAGCACATGCTAAAGTTTTTGAATGGACGCAGGAATGTGATGTGGCTTTTCGGAGATTAAAACTTCACTTGTCCAAAGCTCCGATTATGATCCCTCCGAATTGGGGTCACGATTTTCGTGTATTTGTGGATGCTTCTGACCGGGCCATTGGCAGTGTGCTGATGCAAGAACAAAATTAAGGGTGGTTTCGACCTGTCTATTATTCCAGTAGAAGATTATCATCCTCAAAAATTAGTTATTTAGTGACAGAGAGAGAATGTTTACTAGATGGTTTATTCAGTGAAAAAGCTCCGTCATTATCTGTTGGGCCGACGGTTTTTCTTTCATGTGGATCATTCGACTCTTCTATATCTAGTGCACCAACAAAATTTGACAGGGGGATTGGCTAGATGGGTGCTCTTGTTACAGGAATTTGATTTTGAGGTCATACATCATCGAGGAGCCCAGCATGCAATGGCTGATTACCTATCTAGGCTAGATTCCGGTGAGTTGCCGACGGGGGTGGCTGATGAATTTCCGGATGCGTCTCTCTTTTTAACAGGAGCTATTGCGGATGATCTTACAGTTATGCAACAACCTAGGATCATCCCCATCATTCCATGGACTTGGTATGAGGAGACGTTTCATTTTCTCGACAGTAGGGAAATGCCTTTATTCTTGTCCCGTCATCAAAGGAAACGGATGGCTATTAGAAGCAGGAATTTTGAGATTATCATGGGGAAGCTATATTATTGAACGGTTGCGGAGGTCTTGCTCAGATGTGTTCTACCACAAGAACAAGAATCGATTTTGGAGGAATTCCATACCGGCATTGTAGGGAGCCACTTTACAACATTGATCAATGTTAGGAAAGTTCTACAATCAGGATTATGGTGGCCTACATTGTTTCAATATGCGAGAAGATTTGTGCAATAGTTGGATGTGTGTCAGCAGTTGGGACAACCTACTAAAATGTCCAGAATGCCTTTTCAGTCGAGTATTTCCCTTGGAGCCTTTTCAAAAATGGGGATTGGAATTTATTGGACCTTTTAAACCAGTAGCAGCTCACACTGGTAGTAAGTATATTTTGACAGCCACGGATTATGCAACTAAATGGGTGGAGGCAATGGCCTTTGAAAGATAATACTGCGGTTTTCTTTGTTGGGTGTTTATATAAGGATGTCTTTTCCTATCCTATTGAGCTGGTTAGTGATCGGGGTAGCCATTTTTTGAATAAGGTGATGGAGAGAATGCTACAATTTTACTTTGTATTGCATAGGAAATCTTCTCCATATTACCCTCAGGCGAATGGGCAAGCGGAATCAACTAATAAGCAATTGGTTCGTATTCTAAAAAAGTTAGTGAATATGCATAGAACGAATTGGGATGTGAAACTTCCTTCCGCATTATGGGCTTATCGGACAGCATATCAAGTGGCAACATGATTGATTCCTTTCAAGTTGGCATTTGGTATGAAGGCAATTACCCCAGTGGAGCATGTGGTTCCGAGTTTGCGGATGCTGATTGCGGATAGGCTTCTTCCGGAAGATTCTGTTATTTATCGTTTGGATGTATTGCAGGAATTAGATAAAGAGCACTTACGCAGTTGTGCGATGTTGCAAGATCTGCAGTCTAGGTGGAAGAAATGCTTGGATCGCCCTAAAGTGCGGCAATTTTTACGGGGGCAGTTGGTCTTGGTATTTAATTATCGCCTTGGGAAGATGCGTGGGAAGTTAAAATTACGGTGGTCGGGACCATTTTGGATTTTTCAAGCATGTGGACCCACTTCTTTTTATCTCGCAGATTTGCGGGGGGAGGTGATTTATATGCCGGTGAATGGATTTTGACTACGTCATTATTTTTCACCTACCTCAATTCAGTGCCCCTTTGCTATGGTACAACAATTGAAAGCCTCCTTAATCATGATTGGGAATTCTTTTGCATGCAATCTTGAAAAGCGGGATAAGGGCAATGATGATTGCGACACCGTGGCACGCCCTATTTTGATAACTCTTTGTGAGTGGTTCAGTGTATGCAGACGATTCCTTATGCTCTCCTCCCATTTTTTGCATCGCGCTTGCAAGATTCTACTATATCATCTCTCTGCTCTTCTGTTTGTCTTCGCTATCATGACAAATTCCTTACTGCAATGCATTCCATTTACTCCAGTGCAGCTAGCTCTTCGCATAGTGGACGCTTGGTTGTAGGATTTGCACCTGCGTGTCTTTGCCAACCTAGATTGGCAAGGTATCCCTGTTCACTTGCAAGCTATATTATTGATAGATCAGTGAGCTACTGTTGATATGGTGCAAATCAACAACCAAAAGATTCAATTGATAGCAGAGAGGATTTCAATATGTTGCTGCTGAGGCGGTTCGGGCGGGCAACAAGAAGAGCGGCCTCGAAACACCCTTGAAGGCTCCTGTGCTGCTCAATTGGGGCTCGGGCAAGCAGAATCAAAGACAACAACAACCCACATCCAGAAACCAAACAAGCAAAGGGGCACCACCTAGTTGTAGATGCGAACTAGGACGCACGTGATATCTCCTTGTACTCAAACACACAAATGGAGAGGAATGCATGATAGCCACACACACCAAACACAAACATTCACCACACCAGAGAGAGGTAAAGAGCACAAATCAACTTGAGCAACTCAGTATTAGCCTTAAAGACTAGATGCACACAAAGATTGGTGAGAAATAGAGAGACAACACAAAACATGACCTTGTTGCTAATACACAAATTGTCTTAGGGTCATCGGATCCCTCTCACCGAGCACCCTCTTACAATTGACTTTTAGGCAAGCAATTCAAGAAGCTCTCAAACCACCAAGCATGAAATGGCACAAACAGACTTCAAGGACAATATACCTTCAACCACTTGATGAGCCAACTTATCAAGTCAATTTGGAGAGAAGAGTCGTCATTGCTGCATACAATTGCACACACAACTATAAATCTTATTTATACACAAGAGCAGGCTACAAGTGTGATGAAGAGTATGGAATCACTCCACTCCTCTAGATAGCATAACTAACTTCAAGCTTCTCCATGCACCTATGTGTAGTGTTAGAATAGAGCGCTCACAATGCACACACTCTACACAGCTGGGCTTGAAGAGTGGTGTGTTATGTATGGAGAATTGTGTTGGTAGTGTGATCATGTGATGATTTACAAGGGAGAGAAGGACTCTATTTATAGGTTTTAGAAGCCCCAATTAGGATTAGACCTAATCAAGTTTATTTGAATAAATCAAAGATTATGCATATTTCTATTTTTTTAATGAGGGTGGGTCTCTCTTATCCTTTGAGTCACATGGATGTGGGCTCAAGGGAAGAGAATTATTGAGGATGAAAGGAGAGAGGATTGGGTAAATAATTTGGGAGTGCCTACTCTAATAGATAGTGGAGGGTGTACTTTTACAATAAGGTTAGTGGTTAGTAATAATCACTACAAATATTTACAAAATCATTCACCAAATGGTGAGATATATGATGAGCAAAGTTAGAGAAGGGATAAGCTTGTAAAGAGAGGTTGAAGTTTTGGAGAAGTTGACTTTCACCTCTTTACAGTACCGATAGAAGAAGCGGTCAGCATGGCGAAGTTGCACGTGTTGATGAAGCTATGTTATCTTGAAACCTTGGATAATTCATGATAAAATCCTTCATTTGTAGAGGTTAACCTTGGATTTTTGTTGATTTTTTGGAGTTCTTTAGAAGCTGAACAGGGTATGGTAATATGGACATATATGTAGAGAGAAAGGGGAGCGCATAGGAGTGTAGAAATGGAGGATGAGGGCTATGGAGGTGTGGGAGAAGTGGCAAAGGTGAAGAGGGTGAGATAGGACATGGGAGTTGCAGGTTTGGGTGTGGGGAAGAGAGGGAGGAGTGTGTAAGAGTGAGTAGGTGTGTGGAAGGGTGAGAGGAAATAGGAAGATGTTTTGGTTTGTGAGATAAATTTCATGTAAAATCGCCCTTGACTTCAAAATTTCAAGAAAAATTATGAAAAATACTTCAGCTCATGAGCTACATTTTCTCTTTTGGACACATCCTCAGATTCGGATCAAAAGAAGGTGTCACAATTTGAGAAAAAAGTTGTCCGTGCAGCACCTAATAAGACTTGAAGTGGGTCACTATTTGATTCTTTTTCCTTTGTAGTCTTCCAAGTGAGCCCCCCATACATCAACCATGACCTAATATTGCCAAGGAGCTTGCACACATGTATGGTGTAGGATAAGTATCAAATATAATATATACTTATGGGATAAGAAAATAGGCTAGCTAGTCATGAAAAATGGACACATGGGATGCATGGTGGCAAAAATATATAGAATAAAAGGAGGAGAATCATGAGGGAGGGGACCCTCAATTATTCTCTACTTTGAGTGATTTATGGAATTTATCTGAAGATGAAATCTATGTACTTGTGAGTAGTTATCTGGGAGGGATGGTAAAAAATATGATGGAGCCGATAAGGTTATTGGTGAGTTTTTACAATGAAGTCACATAAAGGTTTTTTGAAGGCTCGTGTGAGTAGAGCTTAAAGATAGAATGATAGTAAACTATGTATAAGGAATGACACGCGATGGATGTTGGAATTAGGGTTGCAGAGAAACGCACAGGGCTTGGATAAGACGAAGGAAGCTCAAGGCACACAATAGAGAGTGTGTTACTTAGTGTGCAATGGAAAGATAGATAGCCCTAGAGTGATGGGCATATATACAATTCATGGATGTTGGAATCAGGGTTGCAGAGAAACGCACAGAGCTTGCAGAAGACGAAGGAAGCTCAAGGCACACAATAGAGGGTGTGTTACTTAGTGTGCAATGGAAAGATAGATAGCCCTAGAGTGATGGGCGTATATACAATTCACAGGGGAAAAACCTCCTAAAGAGGGAAAAAATGCCCCAGTCGTCCTAGTGTGTTCACACACATCACTACCACATGTATATGGTAACAAATCCCCCCTGGAGTGATGCGGTGAACGAGAGCTGGCACATGAGTAATGGGAAGTGCCATGCCCTAAGGACATGATCAGCCCACAACGAGGAGTAAGCCCAAAGCTTTGCGGAAAGCTTCAAGCTTCTCATGAGACAATGCCTTTGTGAAAAGATCTGCAAGGTTGTCCTGTGTTAGCACATAAGCCAAGCTAATCTCTCCTGCTGAGAGCCTTTCCCTGGCATAGTGGTAATGCACCTCAATGTGCTTTGTGAGAGCATGAAAAACTGGGTTCCTCGCAACTGCCAATGCACTCTGACTGTCAGTGTAGATAGTGTTGGCAGTGTCTTGTCTAACACCCAAATCAGTCATAAGGCATATGAGCCATACACACTCAGCGGTAGTTGTGAAGACTGCCCTGTACTCAGCCTCACAACTCGAAGTGGCCATAGTAGGTTTCTTCTTGCTCAACCATGATATACATGAACTGCCAAGCATGAAACAAAAACTACTTGTGGACACTCGCGTGTGAAAACAACCAGCCCAATCTAAGTCCGAAAAAGCATGTAAGTCTGGCGGCAATGATCCCCCCTTTGGATAAAACAAGCCAAGATGTAAAGTGCCACTAAGGTAGTGGAAGATCCTCTTGATAGCCTGCCAATGCTTAGAGCCTGGGCTATGCATAAATCTACTGACCTGTGAGATTGAAAACTGACTATCTGGCCTCGTGTTGCATACATAAATGAGGTAGCCAACAACAGTTTGGTAAAGAGTAACATCAGCAGGATCGCTAGCATCATGTAGACTCAACTTCAAACCTGTTTCCATGGGAGTGGCAATAGGTTTGCAATCCTCAAGTCCAAGTCTAGAAAGTGCGGATATAGACAAGAGATTCTTCTTGATCCCAGGTACATAAAGTGCATCAACAAGTGTGAAGGAACTTCCATTTGCAGTAGTAAGCACAATCCTTCCAACTCCCTGAACCGGATAAGAGGCATTGTTGGCACAAGTGATTGAATTCCCATGAGGGACAGACTCGAGAGAGGTAAAAAATTCACGATGTGAGGTGTAAGTACACTCTGCGCTAAAAGCCCATTCTACATCAACATTAGCATTACAGTCTCCTTTTATAGAAGACTCAACAATGGCTGCATTTGTAGTGAAATCAGCATTTGCAGTGGAACAACCCTCTTTCTTCTTAGCCTCTTTGGCCTTCAACTTAGGAAACGACTTGATCAAGTGATCATTAGCTTTACAATAATGGCAACGAGAATTTCCAGACGAATTGCTGCTAGTAGAAACATTAGGAACATAATTTTTGCCACTCGCAGCAGAACCATAAGAAGTGGCTGCATTGTTGTTAACACCCTTTCTTTGAGAAGCAATAAAAGCCTGTTCAACTATACGCTGCCTAGTCCTGTTTTTTCTGGAAAGTGAATCTTGCAACACCAATGTGCATAATGCATCAAACTTGACAACTTCTGGATTTCCTTGGGTCATAAGTCTCCAAGTACTAGCAAAAGTCTGGTAAGAATTTGGTAAGGCATCAAGAAGTCTGCACAAGGTAACTCTCTGAAATGACTTCACCTGCAGAAATAAGTTGCTCATTGATATCCTTGACACTAGCAAGGAAAGTGTCCATATCATCTTCCTCATGCATAATCTTCGACTCCAGCTCTTTATGCAGAAAAGCAATTTTAGCCTCATTGCAGCTTGCATAAAGACCTGCTAGAATATCCCAAGCCTGTTTTGTAGACTTTGTTGAACGGATGTGAGGAACAGTGGTGCGCTTCACAGACAACGCAATCAATGCATGATCCTGCGCATCCTTAACATCCCAACGAGCTTGTTCTTCCATAGGCAAAACAACTCTAACAACAACAATCCTTGTAGCAAGACCTACAACATCCTCAACATCGCCTACATCCTCTGAACCAGGACGTACATCAATGCCCTACACAATATTCCAGACGCCCTTTAACACAAGAACGTGTTGCATCATATAAGCCCACATAGCATAATTATCCCCATCCAACCTGTCCTTAGCCAGCAAACATTTTGAACACATCTGTGTTGTTGTCAGCCATGGTAAATGTTGCACCTGATGTGAAAACTGCTCAAAAATAGGAGAAACGGAGCGAGAACAACACGTGCTATATAGCACAAACCGTGGAAGGCTATAAGGCACCTGTTATGCAGAAATTGGCACTGATAGAAATTCTGCACAAAATGACAAAATTGGTTGTGCACACCTGCCTGTAGTGGAAACGGAGGCCGAAATGAGCCCAAATCAAAAATTTGAGCAGACTAAGCTCTACAAGTCCACCTGAAATATTTGTCGACCTGCAAACGCTGGCCAAAGATCACTGAAATCGTAGAAAGTGAGCAGGCGTGTACTAGAGCTGCTGGCGACTAAGCCCGGGAGGACGCAACCTACTCTGATACCAATTGTTGGAATTAGGGTTGTAGAGAAACATACACAGCTCGGAGAAGATGAAGGAAGCTCAAGGCACATAATAGAGAGTGTGTTACTTAGTGTGAAATGAAAAGATAGATAGCCCTAGAGTGATGGGCGTATATACAATGCACGGGGAAAAAACCTCCTCAAGAGGGAAAAAATGCCCCGGCGGTCCTAGTGTGTTCACACACATCACTACCACATGTCTATGGTAACAATGGAAGCTAGCATACTTAGGCCTGATAACGCACACCTAGGAATATATATTTATGTAAATACACAAAAATTGAAAAAAAAAACCTTTATCCTTAGGTCCTTTATTTGATAGAAAATATTTACATGTAAAGAGGACCGTAATATTATAAATTAATTTTTTTGTCTCCTAGCCCAATGACTTGCTCAATGATTTGATTAAAAAATGTGATAAAAACCCTAAACGCACGCACATTATTTACAATGAAAAAGCAAGCCTAGTCATTGTGCCAGGGTGTTTTTGTGGGGTGAAGTGGCTTCTTAAAATATTTTATGAGAGCTGAAAAAACGGCTACTATCACTGCTTACCTAGTGATGGTGTTGTGCGAGAATTGCATGTTATTCATGCTGCTGCTGCTGTAGAGGCCGAACAAGAGTTTGGCTTGAAAGTAAAGGGTGAATACAAATTATCACGGCTCACAGATACAGTGATAAGGGATGCCTATCGCTAGTTTCTTGAGGCAATTTCGCTGCAAAGCAAAACGTATACGATTTCGACCAAAGCACGCAATGTGTTGCATTCGGCCAACCTTGGGCCGGTGGCGTGGGCAACGATCATTAGGGAACGGTTGCTAGCAGAGTGCCAAAGAGTGGTGGCACAGATGGGGCATATTACTCCAACAAATACCAAAGTCATCCAACTACATACGTTGGTGTTTCCGTTGAGGAAAGTTTTCCCTCTCACCCTTCGCCCTCTGTGTCACTTTCAAGATGACAGATTTTTAGTACGTGGTATAATTACGCCATTGCCACAAACTTAGAGTCAGGAAGTGCTTGTTGTGCGGGTAGCTCAAATCTCTGCTCGCATAGTGGATATGCCAGGTACATTGGCTGCAGTGGTAGCCTCTAGTGCACAAGAGATGGTCACTGCAAGAACATCGAACCAAAAGCGAGGTCGAGAGGAGAACCTGTTTTCCACACCACCTCCTGCTACAACATCCGCCTTGCGGGACGATTTCGTTGTTGTGTGCTGGAGACGCACAATGCAGGAAAGGGCGACAACCTCCACTCTAGCTGGGACAGGCTCTTCGGCTGTAAATACTTCCTGGCAACCAAAAAAATCTGGCATTACTATCACCGCTGCTCCGACGGTGGGCACACTTCCAAAAGTTTTGCCTTGGGAGAGGACTACCGCAAACCCCTCTGATCAGCTCCACGCATGCAGAACATTTTTACAGCGTCTTACAGAGTCTTTATGTGCGGCCTGGCCAGCACTCACAACTGAGGCGCACGTCACTGAGCTGGAAACATAGGTAACGGCTTTGCAGGCTAGCATCACCAATTTAACAAATCAAAATGTAGCATTAACTCCGACAACTCAATGGAAAACTGAAGAAATCCAGACACTGAGGGAGGCTAACTCTGTGTTTTTTGCTTCTATTCAAGAGGAATTTCTTCAATTGCAAATGCAGAATAACCTTGCCACTTACTTAGCATCTCATCCTGGTGATGTGATGGTTAACATGAATGATCTGGATGCCTTAGTAGTGGAGATGCAGCCGATCTCTACAGTTTTTTGGAGACTCAAATGCAGAGTTGGAGATCAAGGCTGTCTACCAAGGTGATAACACAACAACCAACTCAATAGGTTGTGATGATACAACCTAAGCCATTCAATAATGACAGAGGTAAGAATATTGTCCCAAAAGGTTTTGATATTGCTGATTGGGCAAAAGCTACAGTAGATTGTGATGAGGCCCAGGCTCATGTCTCTCGTTTCCAGTGAGTGATTCATTGCCTTCGTAAGGAGCGACGCAAAGTATGTTTTTGGGTGGAGACTTTGGCTCATTCATTCTCCCTCAGTCTTTCGCCATGTCCTCCTTTTTTGCTTGCACTAAACAGATACTTGTCTCATTATTATCCTTTGCATACTCCTCTTGCTCCCTTGCCATAGGGACCTCAGTCTATCTCTTTGCCAACACAAATCATTCCAAGGGATCCTTGGCCGGAGCAATGTGAGATAGATCCATTGCTATTGGCCGAGGTGTATTGGGCTCATCACCAAGATTTTTAGGGATCTATCTATATCGACTTTTACTCCTCACTAGAGCAGGTGGAGGAATAGAAACCGGAACCTTTGACATAGAGGAGCTAAGGTGTGGGTTTGCGCAATCCATTGTGCGTGCCAGGTGTTAAGGCATAAGCGGCACAGTGCGGTCTTGTGGAGGTTTGGACATTGTGGACTAGGAGTCATGCGGCTTTGAGACAATTCTTCATAGGATATCATGAGACATGACGAGGTTTTGCACCATTCCTGATCTGCGCAGGAGCAGCGGTTGTATATGGAGGGGCATACCAGTCTTTGGGGATATCTCTAATATTCATGTTATCAATATATCTTCCCTCTTGTACTCTGTGTTCGATTGCATATCAATGAAGAAGACGGTGTTCTATTTCTGTAACTTGTCTTCTGTTCTGCCTTCCTGTGTTTTGATGTTCATATAATGTAAGGCAATGTGAGGGTAATCATTCCCATAATGCTTATTTGTCCTCTGCGGGCAATAGACATTCCATTGTTCATGTTTACATATGTTTTTCCATCTGATTTTGTAAAGTGGGAGCCAAAGAGTGGGAGCCAATAGTATCCTTCACAGGAGCTTTTGAGGCCATCCACACTGAGCTTGGCAAGTTGCTCTATACTGGTTATCAATCCTTTGAGCTTGTGTCGCATGACAAATTTTGTTTATAATCATACTTACGTCACACCTAGGTGAAATGGATATGGTAATCTATCTCTGGTTCACTCACCGACCTTGGAGAGTTTGGAATGGCCTAAGCCAAACAGTGCCTTGATCGCAGCAACCCAAAGGAGAATCGAGGTGGATGTGCAAGCAGCAATGAAATGCACCTATGGTTTCCATAAAGCCATGGTAACATGGTTTATGTCTCTTCGTGTGTTTCTGTTTATATTTTGACTATAGAGTGTTCACAAGACACCAACAATACGGTGGACTTGCAAAGGGAGAAGTGCGATCAATGGGTTTCTTGCAGCTGGATAGGAAACTAAGGTGGTCAACCACCAAGGAGATAGAATCAAGTGCTCTATAGTTGCTGACAAGGTGGTGTTTATGTACCATATTGCGAAGCTAAGCTTGTCGATGGTATTTCCATATAGAAGATGGAAGCTGAGGACGATGAGAGAATGGGAGGCACTAGACTCAGTGGTTACTACTAGAGAATCACTTGACATGCAAATACATCTCCACGGTGATGCAGTGCACCACATTATAGTGAATAATAAATGGAATCTCAGTCACCTTCGCGAGTATCTAAATCTCAGATATACCTTGCCCAAGCAATATCTCTTTGTAATTATTGAAAAGATTTTTCGCATCCATCAGGCTGCCGAGGGAAGCATCTGGATGATGATTTTTCAAAACGGGGCATACAAGGGGGTGTACGGGGTCAAGAAGACCAAGTCACGCATTGGCGGCGCCGGGCGGGGTCAGACGGGGCAAAAAAACCCGGCCAGAATTTCTCCCTACACGTCGTGGCGCACATGGATTTTTTTTGCCCTGTCCAACCCCGCTTGGTGCCGTCGATGCATTACCTGGTCTTCTTGACCCCGTACCCCCCCCCGTCGGCCTGTTTCGCAAAATTATCACCGAGACGTGCCCCCTAGTTGCCCGGTTGCTGCATGTTTGAGGTTTTGTGCATGTGTGTGCCTCGGGTGATGAGCCGAGAGCCATGATGGTCAATTTAAATTTAACACATCCAACAATTCTAATAATTATAAAAAACAATGTACAAATTAAAATTGAACAATTGCACGGAATGGTAGAAATTCACCATTTGATATTATAAAAAAAGATTACAAATCTCATGAAGAGAGAGTACATGGGATAAACTACATCTTATGAAGGCATCCTTAATTTCTTAAATTTATTGCTAAAGATAAATCCGTATTTTTTAATGTTATATGCTTTGCATGTACCATACAGGAGACACCATCCTGAAAAAAATGCACCAAAATGTCTTCGCGGCGGCATCCTGTAGGGCCAGTAAAGCTGTGCGTTGTATTCTTGTTGCAGAGTTTCTATATTCAATGATCATCTCTCTCACCACCCGAGAGAAGGCCAATTTGGGTATGATTGGCTCAGTGCTCTTTTGATATTTTTTGATCTCATGCAGGTCCACTGTACCTCGCTTCCATCTCTAATTTTTTTGTGTTGTTGTTGGTGGTGGAGGAGCCGCCTGCGTGGCCCATTGAGGAGGATCATCTTTATATTTTTTCCTCCTCTCCTCTTGGGTTTGTTGCTCTTTAGGTGTCACCTTGTCCCTTTTTCTTTTGCACATTGCTTGGCTCTCTGAGGGACTCTTCGAAGGCCTTGATCTCCCAACCTTTGCTTGTTGGTTGGCTTGAGCTCTATCTTGTGCTGCCTTTCTCTCTCTCTTTGCTCGTGCTTGTAAGTTGGCCAAATGAGCTCTTTTGGACTCAACTCTCTGCCTTTCCTCTTGCTCTCTCTGTCTTCTTTGCTCTTCTTGTACTCTAAGTGATTCCTTCTCAACCGCCTCTTTCTTTTCCTTCTCCCTTTTCCTTTTCCTCCTCTTTTCCTCTTTTGCTATAAAAACCAGGTCACGTGGTATAACCTTCATTACTCTTTCTTTGATTTGCGGTGGAAACGTTTGTGGCGTAGTAGTTGGGGTGTCCTGAGCAGCAGTGGTTATGGCAGGAGGTGATTGCGACGATTGATTTTCAAGCTTACCTTGATATTCTTCTTCTGTTTCTCTAGTTTCTTGTGTTTCTCTCTGAAGTGTTGAAATCGTTGGGGGATCTGGTAGAGGTGTGCAATTGGCATGGGTTATATTGCCGAGACCTCCAAATGTGTATCGCATGTTACTTAGATCATCTGGATTTGATGGTTGGGGAGGCTCTTGGGTGTTTGGAGCGGGCTGGGTTGATGGGTTATCCACTTGTGGTTGAGGATATGGATTTGAAGATGTAGATTCTACATGGGGTTCGGGCTGTGGATTTTCTGCGGTGTGAGGGGTTATGGTGGTATTGTTGTGGGTAGTGCCAGTCTGCTCGTGTGAATCATCCATGTGGTGCAAGATGTGAGTCCATGTGCGTTTGTGCTCAAGTGGATCTTCTAGAATGTGAAAACAAGAAATGAACTTCAAGTTGTAAGTTTTGACTTATAAAGTACTAAATTTTTAAAAAAACTTTAAAACTCAATAATACCATTAAAAATAAAAAATAACTCCAAAACTGTTGAAATTTGCTACATGGAACCACTGATTAGGGCGTTAAAAAATCACGTGGCATTAAAATGTATGCTTAATATGAAAATGGTTAGTCTCAGAAATTTACTGGTTTTCCATCCAACTTCTTTCATTTCATCCCCTTGTCACCAACCACCGTCGAACTTGATCTTTTGCACTAGAAGCATGATATGATTGCGATCACCTCACTCTAACCACTTTCTCTATTCTACGTTTCAAGCTTCTTTGTACTCTTGTCTTCCTCCTTTCTCTCCCTGCTAAAACTCTGTAGAACCAATTGAACATTTCGTGTAGGGCATTTCTCTTTTTCCTCCCACCTCCATGCCTTGTATTTTTAAAATACACTGCTTTTGCTTGATAGTATGAGCGCTCCATTCCTTGGCTACTCTAGATGCCCAATGAATCGAGAAAAAATGAGCTATGAGCAAAAAGAATGTGCTGCAAAAATATAAAACTTTAGTTTAAACACTGTTTTTTTTCACTGCAAAGACAAAGTGTTCAATCCACCATGTAATGTGTTATGTGTATCTCTCCCTAGGCATCCACCATTTGCACTGTGAAACTATTGATTACAAACTTTGAAGTGGATACCTCAATAGAAGTTAGATTTGCCTTTTCAAGAAAACAAAAAACGTCATCTACAGACTGCCACACAACAACATGCTTAATTCCTAGGGCTGCTTTGTTACCTCTGTAGGTGGTAATGTCACACATCTTTTTCCACAATTGAAACTCATTGGGACTTTGGGAGTTAGAATAGTCTAAAACCATATGCCTAGCTTTACTACCACCTATACATATTTTATTAGGATGATCATGTGTACTTCCAAATGCCTTCATGTGCTTTGATAGCTCTACTACACCCCCATGCAAGCCAACACTTGATAGAATAGATTCAAGTTCTCTGATACACTCTTTCCTTGTTTTTGCAAGCTCCATATTCCAAGCATAAATAATACAGAGCATAAGCAACTTGTCAAGAATTCGTAGACGAGCATGAATAGTGCACACATGCACATTTATCAAAGGAATCAATATGGATCATCCATGTCTCGATAAAGGGGTACACTTTGGTTACAACTAAGGATACCTTGAAACCATTGTTGTAGTGCTTTACCCATTCAGTTGTGTAGTGCTCACATCTTTCACAAGATTGACTGCAGCTTTGCCACCCTTACCCTTACCTTTGCCCTCAGTTCCTAATAAGACATTCCTGTGCAACAATAAATGCATGGAAAGAGGGTCATTGCACCTTGCTTGCATCCTAACATACACTTGAGGGTTTTCAAGTCTCCTGCCAAATGCCACTCCACTTGGAACATACCCAGACTTGAAACCTGCAATCGTCGTCCTTCTTGTTGTTGCCAAATGACGTCAACGATTGGAGTGTGATTAAAATACCATTTGACAGACTCATGTGTCTCATGTGGGAGATGAAGATCTGCCAGCCACCAAATACTTTTCTCGGATTGAACACCTAAACAGGTGTTTCCCTTTATCGCTGGCATTTAGCTCAACATCGACACCCACCAAGGCTTTATGAATAAGCGTAACGCTTACCCTTCTGAGCCGTTGACCTTTGACAATCTGGCACTCATCAAGCTTCATCACAAAAATAACTTTGCCATCACACTCTTCCTGTGTCAACCCATAAAATTTGATCATTGACTCTTGGAGCTTCAACAACACTATGGGAGAATGCTGCTGTTACCGCACAACATTATCGCATAAGATGAGAGAGAGAGCTTCAAGAAAGAGAGAGATTGTATGTTGCAGCCCTGCTGGCGCGTTTTCCATTTTTTTCCGTGAGAATTACCACAATTATTACCGCACATATAGCCGCCCATATTACCGCAATAGAAAAATTCTCCAGGCAGCCCATTCCTCTCCCACTTTTCCCTTTCTATAAATCCTATTCTATTTTGTTACTTTTCAGAAATTGGTACCCCCTTTTTGCATGGAGTGTAAGAAATCCCATCCTCATTGGGATTTTTAGTACCTCTCCTCTCTTTGCTTGCCTCATCTCTTGGTATGATTCTCCTACTCTACTCATTTGTACTCCATGAGATTCTATAAACAAAAATATTTTGTTTCCACCTCAAAATCTGTCAACTATGCATTCATATGGAATGGCAACCGCATGATGATCAAAATTGTATTGTCTTGTGTTCATAAACAAATAGCCCTTTTGTACAGCATAAGTAGAGAAAGAAGACAAAATCCAAAAGATATTTATTAATTTTCATCCTCCAAGAGATCTGTACAAGTGCTTACATCCATGTCCAACCCCATGGTAGCTAAATCAACAAATAAATCTTTTACAGCCTCTCCTATTGAATCATCATCATCCTCTCCATCCTCGTCCTCCTCCTCACTATGGTTGGTTATTGGGAATGGTTGGTTCTCCTCGACCTCAACTGCATCATCATCATTGGCGTCTTCTTGAGATGGTATGGTGGGATCTGCCAAAGTCTCTATGTTCGTATCTGCAAAGATAGATCTGCTCCGTGGTGTGACTGGAATAACATACCAAAGTCGTCTTCGATACATACAAAGCACATAAAACACCTGTAGGTCATAGAGCAAACAACAACATGAATGTAGTTTTATATGTATCATATAATGTTTTAGTGAGTTGCACATGGACTTTACCTGCTCACAACTACTAGGTTGCACCAAGTTGTCGGTCTTCCAGTGATGAAATTGCCCGGAGTCTACCATATAGATCCCATTCTCATGTCTCTTAACCTCACCCGCAAACCATCGGCAGTCAAAGAGATATTTGTGAAATGTTCTGAAATCCACTTTGATTATCCTATCTATTGTTCCACATTCCCTCACCTCTTGTGTTGTCGTGTCAAAGTTGCCCATAACTCCACTATCGTGAGTGGTTCAACGCTCATCTATCTTGCGGGTTCGAAAATGATGTCCTTCGGACCACATAGAGTTGAATGTGAAGGCTTGCAAAAACCAATAAGATAGATGAGAGAGAGAGAGAGAGAGAGAGAGAGAGAGAGAGAGAGAGAGAGATGACACACATACACACACACACACACACACTCACACACTCGCACACACATACTAAACACTTTGAGTATATTACCCTTGGTAGAAATCCTCATGCGTACTCCCATTCTTTAGGGCTTATTTGTTCTCCTTGTGCCTTGGCCTTGGTCATGGCATTGTGTATCCACCCAATTGGAATTAGATCAGGGTATTTGGCAAGCTCTTTAGGAAAGGGAGGTGCTCGCCTACCGCCATGCGACCTCTTCCATGCTTCCCTCTCCTTTTCTCTCGTTGTACGCACCTCCACATACATATCCACCCATTTGCCCATGATGGGAGCATTGAGTAGACAATGGTTGTTGACTATGGCTTGAAATTACCTATCCAAAATCAAGAGAGAACCTTTCCCACTTGGAATGTTTGCGTGTTTTTTTGGATCCTCTTCCTCCATCTTTAAACGAGGCAATGATGGGTCTATTGTGAAAAGATATTGAGAGACATACACAAAAAGCCTGTTGTACAATCCAACCCTGTGCCATGCTTGCCTGAACACATGAAACCATTAGTGATTAAAGTAACCAATAAAAAGCGTTTTGAATACAATCCAATCCTAATAAGGTTTAAAGATTAAGATTGATGAATACCTCTTGTTGTGATCGTAGCCTTACAAAGTCTTTCAAGGTCTTTAGAAACCTCTCAAGAAAGAACATCCACCTGGAGTGAACCACACCACAAATGGCTATCTCCTCAACAAGATGGAGCAATAGGTGAACTTGGCTAACAAGGATAGAACGTGGGAATGCATCCTCAATAGCACAAGTTTCTTTAATCGCTAGAAGTCGAGCCTTGGAATGGCTGAAACTTCGATTTCTATGGAACTCACAAACCTGTAAACCAAAAAACCCTTCATAATCTTCATAGTAAAGTTAGTCTTCAAAGTAAATTTTAGGAGGGAGGATCAAATGTGCTATACCTAACAACTTCTCCCACCTTGAATATTGCAGTCTTTACCTTCGTGTCCGCAAATCCACTAATGCTAATTGGAAGCACAAACTATTGCACAAACAAAAAGACTTATTAGTATCCAGAACCCTAAACCACATACACACACACACACACATTACCTGAATAATCTTGTGCCAATCATGGGATTTGAGTCCATAAAGTTGTGTGGATCCTCCTTTCTTAGTTTTAGTGAAGGCACCCTTGAGTGAACGCATATAACCTGTTGGAGTACGGATGGATGCAATGACTTGTTTCATCCGCTCTTGATCCACCCTTGATAGAATCCAATGTGCCTTTGGAAGAACCATCTTCCCCCGAGGCCCCATGCGAGGTGTGGCCAAAGGAGGGAGCCTCATTATGGCCCTCATGTCCTCTCTAGCCCCCAATGAATCTTTCTTGCCTACTATGTGATCCCATATAGCTTGCCCAACATTTTTGAACACATGCATTGGATCCAATAGGTGTTGAATTTTCAATGAAGCCCAATAGGGTAGTGATAAGAAAATAGAGTACCTAGACATATCCCTAGGTGGATCATTGGGAGGAGGCAATGTGTTGTGATGCTTGTTCCAATGTCTTGCCCAATCGGCCATGGTCCAATGGAGTGGCTCCATCCCATTGCACGGTGGAGCATAAGATTGATGTGGGTGGAAAGAAGCAATGGTTATTGGGGTAGATCACCTTACCAAGTAGAGCGGGTCTCTCTGTCATGAGTGAGGGTCCACAAGTTAGGCATGCCCTATGTCCAGATGTCGATAGTCCTACAAAAACAAAAGACATAACTGCATATAAGTGACCAATGCAAAGACATTAAAGAGAGTCACAAAGTATAAGCTTACCAGAAATCTCTCCAAGCCCGGGGTAATCATGCATGGTCCACATGAGAATGCACTTGATCATTGTGCGCCGATCACAAAGTGGTTCTTCACCTTGTGTTTTCCTGGGACTAGAAGAGAGAGCAAAATGTTCCCCTTCTTCGTTGACTCCCATGGTGGAATGTTGTAGTTCACAAAAATCACTGGCCAAGTACTCCATGAGGTAGACCGATGCCCAAATGGGTTTACCCCATCACTAGCCAGACCAAGCCTCAAGTGACGAGGCCCTTCTCTAAACTCCGGCCATGTTTGCTCAATGTGTTGCCATGACGTCGAGTTAGCCAGCACTCTCATAACCCCATTGGTGAAGTGATTTGTCATATGCCATGTAAGAAGCTCGCTTGTTCCTTTGGTGCTAAACATGTGCTTGATGCGGGGAATGAGGGGGAAATGACGAAGAACCTTGTGAGATATTGTGGTTCCTTGAATTCCCTCTTTGTACCTTGATTATCCACACTTGGGGCAAGCATTAAGCCCTACATGTTCATTGCAGAATAGCACGCAATCATTGACACATGCATGTATGAGATCATAGTCCATCCCAAGCCTTGTCACACCACCTATCGTGCCTTCCTTTAATTTTTTGCAATATGATTGCCTTTAGGCATCATCTTGCCTAATAGCCTATGACATAATTAAAGAACACTCGTTATTGCATATAACCACAAAAAGAACTCACAACTAACACTTATTACACTTAAACATACCTCAATAGTGCATCGACCCCTGGATTGCTGCGTCCAAACATTGCTTGAATATTCAAGATCTCAAGAGACGCTCGTAATATGGAGTAGGAGCATCCCTCGTAAAGAGCGGTGTGTGCTGCCTCTAGCAATGAATCTTTGGTTTTTTGGGCGGCTTCTTCACATGCACACTCAGGCTCACACTCATTCGCCGCCTCATGTGCAAGAAGATCCTCAACCATATTGTGAAAATGATCTTCCTCCACCTCCATATGGAGAGGGGTGGTGGGGAGATCCCCATATGTGGTGGATGGAGGATGCGCATGCGCTCGTGTGGACCCACCCACATCGGACGGCGGGTGTGACCCCCCTCCCATGACAGCTTCCTGGCGCAATCGCTCTTCCTTCCTCCTCCCGCATCCGCCCTTGATAACACTCCAATGGGGAGCGACATCAATGGATGCCAAAACCCTCGGATCGCTAGTTTTCATTCGAGCGCGTTTTCTCGGATCGTCTCATAGTCCATAATCATCCATGTGAGCCAAGCATATATGCCAAAGCCGTGCAATCGCACGCTTACATCATGTACATGGACATGGTAATCTCTCGCTCAACCATCGAGTTCGTTCCGTGCCAACTGGCGGACCCACGTCATCCCAATCGACCTGCACACATGACCACACACTAAATAAGAAAAAATTAAATAAGAAAAAGAAGAATCAAGAATGTTGGTACTGACATGACTGACACTCATTAAAGATAGAGGGGAGGTGGGTACAAGAGGTCATGCAGTTGGCGTAACACATGCAGTCTCATTAGAGATTTTTGCGGTAATACACGCAGTAATACACGAGGGAACAGGCGCGGCAATACACGCGGTAAAATCCCCAGCAAACGTTTTTATATAAAGGGGGCACTTGCATGCCTCTGCAAAATTGAATGCCAAAAATTCAAAAAGGAGCTCCTCTTCTGCGCAGGCCTATTTCCCTCTCCATTTCCAAGCTGTCTCTCCTTCTCCCTCTTCATCTCCATCCCCACCATATCCAAGCGATCGAGGTCACGACTGTAAGTGCTCGAACTCTCTCTCTTTCTTCTCGTTCTTCTACACACACACACACACACACACACACACACACACACACACACACACACACACACACAAAACACATACACACACACTCACACACATGCACACACACAATGCATACACATTGCACACACACACACATGCACTAACATGCACACACATGCACACACACATTGTACACACACACACACACTATTTTGTGCACAATCACACACTAATGCTTGCATTAGTGTGTGCATGCATTATGCACACACTAATGCCCGCATTAGTGTGTGCATGCGTTACAAACACACACGAATGCTTGCATTAGGGTGTGCTTGTGCATGAATTAGTGTGTAAATACACTAATGCATGCATAAGCACACCCTAATGCAAGCATTAGTGTGTGCAAGCATTATACACACACACTAATGCAAGCACTAGTGTGTGATTGTGCACAAATTAATATTTGTTTTTACACACTATTTTGTGAACAATCACACACTAATGCTTGCATTAGGGTGTGCATGCATTATACACATACTAATGCTTGCATTAGTGTGTGATTGTGCACAAAATAGTGTGTTTTCACACATTATTTTGTGCACAATCACACACTAATGTCCGTATTAGTGTGTGCATGCATTACAAGCACACACTAATGGAAGCATTAGTGTGTGCTTGTGCATGAGTGTGCATGCATTATACACACACACACACACACTAATGCTTGCATTAATGTGTGATTGTGCACAAATTATTTTGTTTTCACACACTAACACCATTTTAGATAATTTGGGAAAATCCCGTTTCCCAAATTCTAAATGTGTATACTAGGATTGTGTTATTTAATGATTTCTAAGCTCTAGTTGTCTTTAATTTAGATAAATTATCATGATTGTATGAGTCTATTTTAATTTCTCTACTATAAAATTTAAGAATAAACCTCCAATATAGTTTTTGGAAAGAGGATTTGTATGACATCAGTGCTTTTCAAAATTCAACAAATGCTTCTAGAAGTAGCTTCTCAAAAAATGAGGTGTCAAAAAAACCAATTGATATGATTTTAAAGCAACATATAGATTGATTACAGCAATTAAAAAAGATAATATGTAAAGGCAAATACTATTAAACACTCTTGTCATGGTTTGGATTTGGAGCTGTCATCGTTTACAAAAAGCTCAACACATAATCAAGACCTATTTTCCTACACAAAGTCACAAATTCAAGATGATTATGGATAACCGGTGCTGCCAAAATTCAAATTTCATGATCGATTACAAAAGATCCTATCACAAAAATCTTTCGACCATATGGAAGCTACTTGATTATTTAGATGGGGGCAACACTATAATATTTGATGATAGTCCATATTGAGTGATGTGGAATATGCAAGGAACTTATATGATTTTTCCAAAGTTTTGGAACCAACCTACTCAATTGCTTCAAAGTTTTTTAAAAGATGAAATTGTTCCATGGTTATGTGGATGGTTGTATGCTAAAGACAAGAGAGACTATACCATAAGAAATTTTGTAATGTTCCATCCTGATCCTGAGACTCACTATGTAATGCAATGTTATATGTCTCAAAGGACTCAAAATCTCAAGAGAAGGAGGCCATTTTAAGTGTACTAGTTAAGTATTCTAAATAGCATCTACCAAGTATTTGGCAATGTGTACTTTTCAAAATTTTAACTTGATGGAATGTTGTGGGATATCTTAAAACCTCTTTAAGCTGTTTTTTTAATGAAGTGCATACTATTTTCAGGAGACTTCTCTCATTCAAGTTCTTTGGTTTCATTGTTTGATGCTTCTATGGTATTGTTAACTTTTTCTTCTTATTAATTGTCTTTATTAAGTGATCCAAACAATCAAAATTTCTTGACATTTGGTAGTGTTACAAAACGGTGTTTTTTGAACACCCTCAATCTTGGAGATATCATACTCTTTCTAGTTAGTCTTTTATTGTATATGGGATGAAGACCATCATTTTTATGAAACTATCAAGTTGGTGGTAATCTTTATGTTTATACTTTATACTATTTTGACATAATCAATGTATACAATGCTTATTATTCACATCAAATGGTGTTTTTAAACACCTCCTTTTTTTGAGACACCATCTCTAAAACCTTTGAGTGAAGTTTTAAAGCATGTACTTGATGTAAAAAATCTTCATCTTAACATTGATTCTTTGGCACAAACTTATATTAGGATATTTTATATTGTAGTTTTATGTTAAGAAATAATTTCAAAGTTAGAATTATGATAGTTTATCTAAGTAAGTGCCTCATCTAACTTTGTATAGTTAAATAAAATACCAAATGGAATTATAGGTGCAATAGATGACATCTTATGGTCTTAGGGCCATAGGATACTCTATAGTATTGTTTATATTTTTTAATTGTTTGTGAACATAGATCATAGAGGGTTTTTCTCACTACCATAGAGGATATCCTATGGCTTTGGGGCCATATGGTCTCAATATTGAGCGTAGAGGATTTCTTACTAGCATAGAGGGTACCTTGTGGCCCTAGGTCCATAGGGTGCAAACACAGAGTATAGAGGATTTCTTACTAGCACAGAGGGCACCCTATGGTTTAAGTCCATATGGTGACAACATATAGAATAAAGGGTTTCTAACTAGCATACGAGGCACACCTTGTGCGCCTGGGGACATAGTGTGCCAACATAGAGCATAGAAGGGTGTCTTATTGGCATAAACAACATCTTGTGGCCCTAAGACAACCTACATCCTTAGGGACATAGGGTGGCACATAAATAAAGTCCCGTATGGCTTTGAAGGACTGGACCTCTTTGTGCGTTGGGACCAGCTAACAATCCTAACCCTATGGCCTTGAGGTCATAAAGAGACATATTAAAGTCATAGACATGTCTACAAAGAGCACCATATGGCCTTAAGGCCATAGGTGCAATAGATGGCATCTCATGGTCTTATAGCCATAGGATACTATATAGTATTGTTTTGACTTTTTAAGTGTGAAATATTTGTTTGAATGTTGTTTAAATTATCGTGTATTTAAAACTTGATAGCATGATACAAAACCATTACCAAGTATTTTGTTATACATGGATTAAGTTCACCAATTGGTCCAAGTTGGCCTTGATTGAAGCTCAAATTTTGCAAGAAGCACACCCTCTAAATCCAAGATAAGCGTTCTTTTGTCCTGTTTGAAAGATGTTGGTAGATAATGAAACCATTGCTCTTAGTTTGAATGTGATATTTGATGTAATATGAAAGGGAGCTCCTCTATTTTGTGATAATCTAATAGCAAAACATTTTTTCTTAGAAGCCCTGAAATGATTAAAAAAAAAAAGTTAATATAGAGATCTTAAGTGTGTTGAAGACCTTAGGGACATAGGGTGCTAATTTGTGGTTACACTTAGTAAGTCCTATGCAAGAACACATGCCAAACTATGACCCTATGGCCTTAGATTCATAGGGTGTTGAGACCATAAAGTGAAATTCCCCCAAGGACATATAGGGTGAGATTTGACCTTATGAGAATGTAAATTTTCCTTGATGTCACAGTGAACTCAAATTTCAAAGAAAACAACTATAAAAACTTTTTTAAAAAAGAGCATTTGGCACATGAAACTCAGAAGTTACTTATAGTATTGAAAGACAATTTAAAAACTATTAATCATTTACATCTTCATATATCTTGAAACCCTAAGCACTCTAACAAAGTCTCTGAGTACATAAAGATCTTTGTAAATGACAAAATGTCACAAAACATTGCTCCATCATTTCTTGATATAGGGCTATTTGAGATCATACTGAATTTTTACATGCTTTATATAATTCCTGGCTTCATGTACTTTGATCACAGGCTCCTTGTATCCCAATTTTTGGGCAAGCATGATTGCTTTTGTACCTTTCAAGGCTGATAATGATTTAATATTCTTTAAGACCCTTACTTTTTCTCGATCACGTGCTGAAAATTTCTTGTCTTGACTTCGAGTGGACATTCCACTAGTGCTAGATGTTGTAACTTTCTCATCCTGAAGAGGACGAGAAACTTCTGGTAGTCTTCCCGTGGAGTAGGTTTTTCCTAGAAAAAATAGATTTCTCTCCTCCCACTCTGCAATAACCTTGTGTATATGGTTATAAAGCTCATGACCTTGAGAAATGGGTGCTTGTCCATATAAATGAGACCCTATAACTGTGCGAATGTCATTAACATGATTGAGAGCTTTGATATATGGTAGCAGCTCCCCAAGGAGGATATTATCCTCCTCATCATCAACATTAAATGATGGTGGACAAATACAATTCAATACAGGATTCACACATCCCTTTAATGGTTCATCATCTACAAGAAGCAATCTTCTTGCATCAAGCCCAAATTTTGATGATGCAATAGCCAACGGTTTGAAAAGTGCTTCTACTCCTGGATTATCTAAGCGAGTGATCCTTGATTCTACGCATGGTTGACATTGGCTTTGCCCCTAGATCACAGAGAATGGAAATTTTTCTTTAGCTTCCTTTTCTAAAATCTTGATGATGTCCACAACATGCATGTTATTAGCAGCTAACCATATCCCTACATTGAAATTGCTAAATAGAGCCTTTAAAAACTCAATGCATCCTGGACGAAGAACAATATGCTCATGTCCAAACTTTAAGCTCTTCATTTTCTTGGACTTTTGCCAACATCTCCTCAGGAACAATCCACACAAGCTCACTATTATAGTCAACATTGGTTTGTTGGTGGATGGAAGGTCTGACTCACCATGCACTTCGATTTCCAAATCCTGGGGTGCTAAAATATTTGTGTTGGATTCTCCTTCTGGCGTTGCACATGTTCTGGAACTTCCATTGCCTTCTACTTCCATTGTGGTGTCATGCAATCCAATTCCCAACTCTTGGGCTACTATAATATTTTCATTGGATTCTTCTTCTTCCCTTGCACATGTTCTGGAACATTCACTGTCTTCTTCCATTGGATAACTCTTTAAATTTATCTCCAGTCGTTGTAGCAGTTGACCTTCAAAGACTTGTAGATTCTTGTCATCTTCGTCAGAAACTCTTTGCTTGACATGGAGATTGATAGAATCTTTCTCAGTAGGGTCAATGACATTAGCATCCTCTATATCAACAATCTCGAGTAAAACTTTTTCAACCGCCATATCTTGTTGAAGGACTCCAAGTTTAAAGAACACCTAATTTTAGATTCCAAAGTATCTACATTTTGATAACTCTTTTTTGTCACACTCTTAGACAAAACTAATCACAAATAGCAAATTTACTAACTGACAACACATCTACAATGAATTATTATTATGCTCCTTATTGTCTAGAGATTCCTAATCTTTATCTAGCTACATTAGTTCTTTGTCCATGATGGTGGCGCCTAGAAGTATACTTGGAGAAACATTTATGCCTTTAAGCTCTAGAGCAGAAGTCTCATTTTCTATTGCGATGATCTTCTTGCATTGGATGATTTCCTTGACTAAGTTTCTTATGGCCTTCATGCCATACGGTTCTCTTTGTAGATATCTCTATGACTTTGAGATAATCCAAAATATGTCTGTTTATGGCGTCAAGGCCATAGGGTTAGGATTGTTGGTAGGTCTCAACATATAAATAGATATATGGCTTCAAATCCATATGGTACTTAATTTATGTGTCACCCTATGGCCCTAAGGCCATGGGTTGTCATAGGGCCACAAGATGCCCTCTATGAGCACTAGTAAGAAACCATATATTCTTTATGTTGGCACCGTATGACCCGAGGGCCACAAGGTCTGCCTTTTATGCTAGTAAGAAACCCTTCATGCTACATGTTATCACTCTATGGAGTTTGGGCCATAGGGTGCCCTATGTGCTAGTAACAAATCCTCTATGCTCTATGTTTGCACCCTATGGACCTAGGGCCACAAGGTACCCTATATGATAGTAAGAAATCCTCTATTATCTATGTTTGCACCCTATGGACCTAGGGCCACAAGGTAGCCTCTATGCTAGTAAGAAATCCTCTGTGGTCAATATTGAAACTCTATGGCCCCAAGGCCATACATAGGATGTCCTCTATGCTAGTAAGAACAACCCTCTACGCTCTATGTTGGCACCCTATGGAGACTTGAGTGCCACAAGGTACCCTTTATAATGATACTAAGAAACCTTGTATGCTCTAGGGGATCACCAAATAGCCCCTAGGCCACAAGGTTCCCTCTATGCTAGAAAGAAAACCTCTACGGTCTACATTGGCAACCTATAGCCCTCGGGCCATAGGGTGCATCAAATGGCTCCTACGCCACATGGTGCCCTCTATTCTAGAAAGGAAACCTCTGCGCTCTACATTGACACTCTATGGACCCAAGGCCATAGGGTGCCCCTTATGCCTAGTATGAAACCATTGAAACTCTATATTAGCATCTAAAGACCGTTGGCCACAACGTGAGCTCTATGTTAGTAAGAAACCATCTAAACTCTATGTTGGTAGCCAAAGGCCATAGGATAGCCAAGGAACCCTTTAGGAGCATTCCCGACAAAGACCACCTTATGGCCCCATGGTGATTTAGTGGCCTAGGTGCCCTTCTTAAGAATCTTTTATTTTTGTATCATATGGCCCGAGGGAAATAAGCTATCCTCTATGCTATCAAAAAACGGTTTATGCTCTTTGTTGGAATCATATGGCGCCAAGTCCATAGGGTGCTCTCTATGCTAGCAAGAAACCCTCCATGCTATATGTTTGCACCCTATGGCACCAAGGACATAGGGTGTCCTCCATGATAGTAAGAGACCCTCTATGCTCTAAGTTTACACCCCATTTGACTATGTTGACACCCTATGGCCATGGGGCCATAGGGTGCTCCCTAGGGCCACAAGGTGTCCTTCAACCTAGGAAGAGACCCTTTATGCCCTAAATTGGTACTCTTTTGCCTTAGGGTCATAGGGTGCCTTATATGCTAGTAGGATACATTATATGGTCTAGGTTTCCACTCAATTGCGTAGGGTTAAAAGGTTTGTTCTATGAAGAAGCCATGTATACTATATGTTGGCAGTGTATGTCCCTAGGGATAGAAGGAAACCCTAGGGCTATAGGGTGTCCTCTATGCTACTATCATATGGTCCAAGGGCCAGATAGTGACCAAGGTATCATGTGTGTCCCAAGGTAACAAGGTGCTAATAAAAATCCCTCTATGCTTTATGTTGGCACCCTATGTCCCCAAGGCCATAGGGCGATCTTTGTTCTAGTAAAATTCCCTCTATGCACTATGTTCACGTGTATACTTATAAGAAGCCATTTATGCACTATGTTGGCATCTTATGACCCTAGATCCATAAGATGTCCTCTATGGTAAAAGGGAAATTGTACATGGATATGATGGCATCCTATGGTCCTAGTGCCATAGGGTGTCCTCTATGCTAGCAAAATGTGTAAGTTAATACTCCGAAATTGAAAGAGATTTTGAGAAAAAAAAAAACCTTCTACTTCCATTGTGGTGTCATGCAATACAATTCCCAACATTTTGGCTACTAGAATATTTTCATTAGATTCTTCTTCTTCCCTTGCACATGTTCTGGAACTTTCACTGTCTTCTTCCATTGGATTACTCTTTAAATTTATCTCCAGTCGTTGTAGCAGTTGACCTTCAAAGACTTGTAGATTCTTTTCATCTTCGTCAGAAACTCTTTGGTTGACATGGAGATTGATAGAATCTTTCTCAGTAGGGTCAATGGAATTAGCATCCTCTATACCAACAATCTCAAGTAAAACTTTGTCAGCCGCAATATCTTGTTGAAGGACTGCAAGTTTAAAGAACACCTAATTTTAGCAAATAACAAATTTACTAACTGACAACACATATACAATGAATTTATTTTTATGCTCCTTATTGTCTAGAGATTCCTAATCTTTATCTAGCTACATTAGTTCTTTGTCCATGATGGTGGCGCCTAGAAGTATACTTGGAGAAACATTTATGCCTTTCATCTCTAGAGCAGAAGTCTCATTTTCTATTGCAATGATCTTCTTGCATTGGATGATTTCCTTGACTAAGTTTCTTATGGCCTTCAGGCCATACAATTCTCTTTGTAGATATCTCTATGACTTTAAGATAATCCAAAATATGTCTGTTTATGGCCTCAAGGCCATAGGGTTAGGATTGTTGGGAGGTCTCAACATATAAATAGATATATGGCTTCAAAACCATATGGTACTTTATTTATGTGTCACCCTATGGCCCTAAGGCCATGGGTTGTCATAGGGCCACAAGATTCCCTCTATGAGCACTAGTTAGAAACCATATATGATTTATGTTGGCACCCTATGACCCGAGGGCCACAAGGTCTTCCTCTTCTGCTAGTAATAAACCCTTTATGATACATGATGTCACTCTATGGCCTTTGTGCCAAAGGGTGCACTCTATGCTAGTAACAAATCCTCTATGCTCTATGTTTGCACCCTATGGACCTAGGGCCACAAGGTACCCTGTATGATAGTTAGAAATCCTCTATTCTCTATGTTTGCACCCTATGGACCTAGGGCCACAAGGTAGCCTCTATGCTAGTAAGAAATACTCTATGCTCAATATTGAAACCCTATGGCCCTAAGGCCATAGGATGTCCTCTATGCTAGTAAGAAAAACCCTCTACGCTCTATGTCGGCACCCTATGGAGATTCAAGGGCAACAAGGTACCCTTTATAATGCTACTAAGAAACCTTGTCTACATTGGCAACCTACAGCCCTCGGGCCATAGGGTGCATAAAATGGCTCCTAGGCCACATGGTGCCCTCTATGCTAGAAAGGAAACCTCTGCGCTCTACATTGACACTCTATGGCCCCAAGGCCATAGGGTGCCCCTTACGCCTAGTATAAAACCATTGAAACTCTATATATATTAGAATCTAAAGAATGTAGGCCACAAGGTGAGCTCTGTGTTAGTAAGAAACCATCTAAAGTCTATGTTGGTAGCCTATGGCCCAAAGGCCATAGGATAGCCAAGGAACCCTTTAGGAGCATTCCCCACAAAGACCATCTTATGGATCCATGGTGATTTAGTGGCCTAGGTTCCCTTCTTAAGACTCTTTTATTGTTGTATCATATGGATCCAAGGAAATAAGCTATCCTCTATGCTATCAAAAAACCGTTTATGCTCTTTGTTGGAATCATATGGCCCCAAGGCCATAGGGTGCTCTCTATGCTAGCAAGAAACCCTCCATGCTATATGTTTGCACCCTATGGCACCAACAACACAGGGTGTCCTCCATGATAGTAAGAACCCTCTATGCTCTAAGTTTACACCCCATTTGACTACGTTGACACCCTATGGCCCTGGGGCCATAGGGTTCTCCCTAGGGCCACAAGGTACCCTTCAACTTAGGAAGAGACCCTTTATGCCCTAAATTGGTACTCTTTGGCCTCAGGGTCATAGGGTGCCTTCTATGCTAGTAGGATACATTATATGGTCTAGGTTTCCACTCTATAGTGTAGGACTAAAAGGTTTGCTCTATGAAGAAACCATGTATACTATATGTTGGCAGTGTATGGCCCTAGGTATAGAAGGAAACCCTAGGGCTATAGGGTGTCCTCTATGCTACTATCATATGGTCCAAGGGCTAGATAGTGACCAAGGTATCATGTGTGTGAGAATTGTCTACTATATATACAAAAACCACTTTATGGCACTATGGCGTCCCAAGGGCAACAAGGTGCTATAAAAAGCCTTCTATGCTCTATGTTGGCACCCTAGGTCCCAAGGCCATAGGGCGGTCTTTATGCTAGTAAAATTCCCTCTATGCACTGTGTTTACGTGTATACTTATAAGAAGCCATTTATGCACTATGTTGGCGTCTTATGACCCTAGATCCATAAGATGTCCTTTATGGTAAAAGAGAAATTGTACATGGGATATGATGGTATCCTATGGTCCTAGGGCCATAGCGTGTCCTCTATGCTAGCAAAATGTGTAAGCTAAAAAATGCAATAAATATACAACACGATATACAAAATTGAATCATTATCATACATCATACATTTGTTTCTTTACCACACAGTTGAAGGGGTCTTTGCCTTCGAATATCATCATAACATGAAAACATTTAAATCAAAATACCAAGTACTTTAATTCACAAATGCATTGATTTGTTGGTGGATGGAAGGTCCGGCTCACCATGCACTTTGATTTACAAATCCTGAGGGGCAAAAGTATTTGTGCTGGACTCTCCTTATGGCATTGCACATGTTTTGGAACTTCCATTGCCTTCTATTTCCAATTTACAAACGTAAACAATGGTTATACATTATACAATCATTTCTTTGCAATAAACCTTGATACAATCTTCCGATTGCTACATTCGTGAGGGGCAAAAGTATTTTTGTTGTATTCTCCTTATGGCATTGCACATGTTTTGGAACTTGTATTGCCTTCTACTTCCAATTTACAAACTTAAACAATGGTTATACATTATACAATCATTTCTTTGCAATAAACCTGATACAATGTTCCGATTGCTACATGACAAGCTAAAAAATTCTACTAGTCCTAGCTTCTCTCTATTGAAAAAAATTCAAGATATAAATTCCAATTCTCTGCATCATCTAGAAGAGAAACAAAATCATAGTTTGGAACAAAATACTCGCACTTTATATCTTTGAATAAAATATTGTTACAATCAAAGAACTAGATCGTCACATAATCCAAAGGACAAATGCTTCAATAACCATTTATACTCGATGTTTACTATCTAAGCAAATAATTGGCATTTACAACAAATGTTGAATATATGTTTAATCTACTTAGTTGCAATGCAAAGATAATTATTTCAAACGCTTACACCATCAATTCACAATAGAAGAACTTACACCAAACAAAAAATGATCATACATCAATTGTTCAAACTCTCATTTTGAAATTTTGAGGACTAAATACTTTTTAGTTTTTTCTAGCTTATTTCATTCTCAATAGAATATTAAACCTTAATCACAAGATAAGAAATATATGTCCCTAATGTATATGGACACAAGATATAAGGCCAACGAAAAATGTTCTTGAAACACTTAAAGAGTCTTTAGGTGACCTAGAATAACCAACCTATGGTCTAAAGGCCATAGGGTGTCATGTGATGTTTTATAAGATGTGTCCATAAGAGCTAGGTGATTTGCATCCATGGGGTGATTTAAGTGCCCCTGTGGAGATTCTATGTCACCACCCTATGGCCCTAAGGCCTTAGGGTATCCCAAATGCTCTTGGATAACTTATGTTTCCTTCTAGAATAGCCCAAATACTCATGTGCCTGTTTAGAGACTTTATGTAATCTCTCTATATACATAAGATTGTACATTAGAAAATTTCGGAGGTCATTTGGAGGGCCTTGTAAGAAATTGTATTTCTCTCTCTAGAAACTTTTTTTAAAATGCACTTGCACCTTGTGAGTACGTCCAAAAAGACAACCAGACACTTTAAAAAGTAGAATTATATTCCCAATCGTCCTTGAAAACGGTTACTTTTTTATTTAATGTGAGCGTCTTTTTCAGGAGGCAAGTGCGGCGCATTCAAGGTAGCTTACGTCATCACTGAAAGTTGAAAAGTCACAAGCTGTCAAATAGTGATAGATTTTGAGGATTTTGACACCACCAATGCGTCCGGAATGCCAAAATACCCTAAAAACGAATGTCTACTTGTCTCATTCCGACATCTGGAGAGGCAAAAAATGTCAAAAAACCTCAAAAAATGGGCTTTTTACTTAAGGCGCGCGAGGAGGCATTCTAAAATGCTAGAATGCCCCTCTACGCGCCGTTAGTACAAAGCTTCTTTTAGTGATTTTTGGACAATTATCTTTCAAGAAAGCCTACCCATGTTTCTCTATTGCACTTTTGCACCATGCTCTCTCTCTCTCTCTCTCTCTCTCTCTCTCTCTCTCTCTCTCTCTCTCTCTCGCTCTCGCTCTCGCTCTCTCTCTCTCTCTCTCTCTCTCTCTCTCTCTCTCTCTCTCTCCTTTCTATAGCTTAGCATATTTAAAGAGAGAGAGAGTGAGAGACTCCCATTACTAACGGCGCGCGTGGAGCATGTTTTGACCTCAAAAAACACCTCCTCGCGCCGTTAGTATAAGGTAACAGAAAGACTCTCTCTCTCTCTCTCTTTCCCCCGCCTTACTTCCTCTCTCTATAACACTCACACATACACACATAAACACATACACTGGTGGATGCACAATACTAAAGGCGCGCATAGAGACATGCACACCGGTTGTGCCTCTCTATGCGTGCCTATAGTATATATATATATATATATATATAGAGAGAGAGAGAGAGAGGGGGGGGCTCTTTGTGTTTGTGTGTGTGTGTGTGTACGTTATATTTGTGTGTCTGTGTGTTTGTGAGTGTGTGTGTGTGTGTGTGTGTGTGTGTGTATGTTATATTTGTGTCTCTGTGTGTTTGTGTGTATGTTATATTTGTCTGTCTCTGTGTGTGATCAAAATGCACTTTGTAGAATTGTAACAATGGGTGTGTGTGCTCACTCTTATAGACCCGAAATTATGATCTCTAAGGCTAAGATGATGAAGAAAAAACCTATGTGATAGATGGAGGTCTTTTTAGAGATTTTTTGACATTTTTCTCTCAAAAAGCTCTCTAAAAGAGGAAAAAAGGGGCTTTTTACTAACGGCGCGCGATGAGGCATTCCAAAATTTTGGAATGCCCCCTCGCGCGCCGTTAGTAAAATGTTCTTTTAGGGGTTTTTGACATTCTTTGCCTCTTTGGATGTCGGAGCTAGGCAATTGGACATTCATTTCTAGGATATTTGGGCGTTCCGGACGCATTGACAGTATCAAAAGTTTCAAAATCTTCCACCACTTGATAGTTTTGTAACTTTTTGAATTCTAGTGATGACGTAAGCCGTATCAAATGCACCGCATCTACCTTCTGAAAAAGGTGCTCGCATTAAATGAAAGACAGTGATCGTCTTCAAGGACCACTAGATTATTAAATGAGGAGAGGGACACCTTTTATATTTTTGTTAATATCAATCTATTTTTCTACGTAACGTAGGCTCTTCTCTCATTGGAAGAGCTTATTTTCCTCTCTCTTCCAAAAGGCCCTCCAAAAGACCTCCGAAATCTCCTAATGGGATAGCTGTGTTGACACCCTATGGCCTTAAGGCTGTAGACTAGCCCAAATGCTTATGTGCCCTTTTAAAGACTCTATATAATCACCCTATATCCGTAAGATTGTAGGGTAGCCAAATGCTTTTGGGAGATTCTATGTTGACACCCTATGGGCCTAAGGCTATAGAGTAACCCAGATGCTTATGTGCCCTTTTAGAGACTCGGTGTAATCACCCTACATCTGTAAGGTTGTTGGGTATCCCATTTTCTTTTGGGGGATTCTATGGCCCTAGGGCCATAGGGTGTCATGTCTACAAAGAACTCTATGATCCTCAAGTCATAGTGTATTCTTCCCAAACCTCATATGATCAATTAAATTTAAAGTATTACATAATATATATCTTATGACCATATATAAATGTAGAATTCTATTTACCAAAACATGTCCATATAATACCATACACTTAAGTCTAATTCATTTATTGTGAAAAAACTCAAACTCACAAGTTCACATTTTTTCAAAGAAAATAAATTGAGAACAATAACAAGCCAAACATCAATGTTTTTAACATCATGGGCAGATTTGAGATGGGACAAATAAAATAAAATGACAACAATAATAATCTAAATATCAGTAATGTAATATCATGGGTGTCTAGCTTAACCTGTTTCCTGTAGACTTTCTAGAATGGCCTCAGCACTTGCATCCAATGGTTCTTCAATTTCTTCTTCCTCTGAATCCTTGGCATTGACTTTCTTTGTGTTATCCACACCTGCCCACCTTCTAAGATCAGGGTCTTCTTCCACTATGGAATGGCAAAGAGATTCCAATTGCGTCATTTGATCACTACTACATGCAACTGATATCACCTTTCTCTATTGTTGTAGTGCCTCTTTAGTCCCATAGCCTAATGATAATATGTCTATCACTTGATCATCTTATTTGAGACAAATGCATTTGATTGCACGACGTACAAAAAAGGATTTGGCCGTGGTCATAGCATCATACTCGTCGTCATTGATGCAGAGAGTATGCATTGGCTCCAACAATGACTCTTTAACACTAGAGTAGTTAGTGTACTGCTCTCCTTGACTGAAAAATGCCCAAACCCCAAAAACTGCTTCGCGAAGAGCACATATTTGGATGGTCTCTGATCCCATTAAGGAGCTCAAAGGTAGAACGTGCATTTCATACCATTTAGCTTTTTCAGAAATTGCCTTCTCTAGGGAAGCAGCATGCTGATACTTGACTAAGCCGGCAATTAAAAAATCTGATGGTTGATGTGCTGCCCCACATACTCCATTAATTACTTTACCAAATTGGGCAGCACTCCAACCACTAGATGTAATACTTTTGTGTGTTGTGTCTATGATGCAAACACCAATACGAATTTTAGAGCTATTCTCACTACAGAGAAACTCAATGACTTCCAAATTCTTTCCAACACACTTGATTGTCCATGGTAAAATGAATTGAAAACTAGAAGTGCCATTCTTTTATGCAATGATCCACTGCACATATCCCCTAGTGATCTCAGGAATTGGCTCTTTCTCCTTTCCTTTTTGTAGTAGGAGATTTAGCCATCGCGTACAACTCGTGAATAGAGATTTGTAAATCTCATCTGTAATGTTATAATGAGACTTACATTTATCCCATGAAGTAACTGCTATTGCTGATGGATCTATCTCTTTAAATGCCATCAACATTTGAGGCTCAAAAACCCTGGTCTTCTTTAAGACCGTTTCACGTGCAGTGAGGTCGAGAATGCCCGCTTGTTGACGTGGTTGCTTCACTAAGCAAATCTTCTCATCTGCCAGCTCTTGTTGTAGTAGCTTGACATCATTATCTTCTAAACTAGCTAGGCATCTAAAGGTTGTTATGCTTGGTTGTTGCTCATGAGAAGTTGATGTCTGATTCTTCTCCAAGATGTGTATCCATTGATCATAGATTTCATCATCGTACATGACCATGTGTGCTTCTTTGTTGGCAAATGATTTATGGTTGAACACGATGTTCGCCACATTTACAAAGGACTTCAAAATAAAGAAAAGAAAATTAACTTTATTTCAAGACATATTTGTAACAAAAACAAGCATAGGGAAGTGGAACTTACATCCCAACCTGCTCGACTTGGATGACCGACAGGAACACCTGCCTTGGGTTTTGTTGGTTTAGAATATGCAAGCCATTGACTACGGCCATGCTTCAAGACCTCCACATAAGGCTGGTGTTTCATTACTGTTATTCTCTCCATGTTCTCCATTCTGAAAATTTGAACAGCAACCTCTTTCGGAGCGTCTACCACTATCCTTGCAGTTCTAAACTTGTAGAACTCTTTTCTCAAAGCATACTTAGTGTTGTTGTTACGCAAAAAAGCTCTAGCCGCTATGATGGAATGTTGACCAGCTAGAATCCAGTAGTGGTATGTTGATAGCTTGTCTCCATGCACTTCATCTGTTTGTAAAGGCATTTTTGTAATTGGGTTATACGGCATCAAGTCTGCTACACTGGAGACTGGCCTAGAGTGCCCTGTAAATTGCTTCAAGAGATATTTCACATATACATCTGACAATGGTCTGCATCTATAGCCTTCTGGTGCAAGGTTGCATTGCTCAACTGGGATCAATTGGGTAAATTATACACCAAATTTAAAATAGTGGTCAATTCCGACGTATCCATCTAGCCCACTCTTAGAAGTTTTGGCAACTTCTTTATCAAAATCTTTTTCTTTGGGCTATATAATAGAGTCCAACACAGCTAAGGATGCTGAGTCCACAACCATTGCCACTGAGGGGGTTCCAACTGTTAGGGTTGCAAGTCCACTATAATCTCGTGCTTCTTGAGTCTGTAAGGGTATAACTGAAAGATTTTCTTCGGCCACATTTCCACTATTTTCTCCAAGTGAGGGAGTCTGACTCTCCTTGAGCGTCTTAGATTGATTTGTTTTACCTGTGTCTTCATTCTTTCGCTTCTTATTCTTCTTTGTGCTGCTCAATTTACCTAAATATTGATTGACTTTCTTAAAGCCCTCACTCTATAAGTCTATAAAGTTCTCACTTGGAGTGTCGTCTTGAAGCTCCACCCACCCTGCTTTTGTCATTGTCACTCCTTCAGAATCAACCTTCACCAATTTTTGAGCAAAGGCCACAGGCTCCAACAAGTAGGAGTCACCATTGAGTAGTTTTACTCCAAGGCATGGAGACATTTCAAGATCTGAACAATCTTTCTTTATCTCCTTGACAATACCACAGTCCTTGAAGGGCAATTGCTCTTTATCTTGAAAGAACAAATGGACTTTCTCATCACTTCCACCATTTGGCAAGTGAAAATCTAGATACCCAGAACTTGGTGTTGAGCCTGTTGCATCAACTAACTTTGACTTTCTCTTCTGAGACATTTTCTGTAAAAAGAATGACATATATTTAGACAAGATGGATATTATTACATCCATATGGACCTAGGGCCATAGAGTCACCTCTATGTTAAACCATGTGGTCCTAGGTCCAAAGGGTGCCAACAAAATGGTTCTACAAGTGTACCTAGGCCACTCTATGGTAGTGTGATCACATGTTCCCTTATGACATTAGAGGACCCTCAAAGAAGTATCCCTTGAATGGCCTCAATACCCCTTTAGAGCCTCTACACCAACACCATATGGCAATCTGTGGCCTGAAGCCCATAGGGTCCCCTGCATACTAGTAAGAACCTCTCTATGCTCTACATTGGCATCCTATGGGCCCAAGGCCACAAGGTGGCCACAATGTTTTAAAGAAACACTTCATGAGGGTTTTCTGGTAACCTATGACCCTAGGGCCATATGGTGCTCTCCATGCAAGTAAAAACCACTATTTGCTCTATATTGAGGAGACCTTGTGGGATGAAGTCCATAGGGTCCCCTCTATGCTAGTAAGAACCTCTGTTTACTCTATAATGGCACCCTATGGCCTGAAGGTCATAGGGTTCCCTCTATGCTACTAAGAATCTCTTTGTGCTCTATGCTCTATCGTCTATGCTCTATCGTCTATGCTCTATGATCTATATTGACTTCCTATGGCCCCAAGACCACAAGGTGCCCTCATCGTTTCCAAAAACACCTCATTGTTTTGCTATGGCCCTAGGGCCATAGCTCTCTATGCCGATATAAAGCACCATGCTCTATATTAGATCCCTAAGGCCTGAAGGCCATAGGGTTGGCCTCAAGGGCCCCAAGGGTGCTCTGTATGCCAATGAAAAATACTATTCGCTCTACATTGAGAAGAGCTTGTGGGCTGAAGGCCATAGGAACCCTTCTATGATGGATTTTTGACAACCAATCCCCCTAGGTCAGGATGTTCTTTATGCTAGTAAAAACACTATTTGCTCTATATTGGCACCATGTGACTTGAAAGCCATATGGTCCCCTATAGTCTAGTAAGAGTCTCTCCATGCTCTTTATTGGCACCCTTTGGCCTGAAGGCCATAGGGTCCGATCTTTGCTAGTAAGAACCGATCTATGCTCTATATTGGCACCCTATGGCCTTCCCATAGGGTCCCCTGTATGCTAGTAAGAACCTCTCTATGCTCTACACATCCGATGACCCCAAGGCCACAAGTTGCCCTCTATGTTTTGAAGAAACCCTTCAGGAGGGTTTTTTGGCAACCTATGGACCTAGGGCCATAGGGTGCTCTCTATGCCATTGAGCAACCCTCATTGTTTTGGTGCCCTATGGCCCCAGGTATAAATCACTATTTGGTCTCTCTATGCTAGTAAGAACTGATCTTTGTTTTATATTGGCACCCTTTGGCCTGAAGACCATAGGGTCCTCTCTATGCTAGTAAGAACCGATCTATTCTCTATATTCAGGACATAGGGTCCCTTGTATGTTAGTAAGAACCTCTCTATGCTCTACACATACTATGACCCCAAGGGCACAAGGTGCCCTCTATGTTTTGAAGAAACCCTTCGTGATGGTTTTTTGGCAACCTATGGACCCAGGGCCATAGGGTGCTCTCTATGCTAGTAAAAACACTATTTTCTCTATATCCTGGAGATTTTGTGGGCTGAAGGCCATAGGTTCCCCTCTATGCTAGTGAGAACCTCTGGTTTCTCTACGTTGACACCCTGTGGCCTGAAGGCCATAGGGTTCCTTGTATGCTAGTAAGAAGCTCTCTATGCTCTATATTGACATCCTATGGCCCCATGTATAAAGCACTATTTGGTCTCTCTATGTTAGTAAGAACCGATCTATGCTCTATATTGGCACCCTATGGCCTGAAGGCCGTAGGGTCCCCCCTATGCTAGTAAGTAACTCTCTATGTTATACACATCCTATATGTTTTGAAGAAACCCTTCATGAGGGTTTTTTGGCAACCCATGGACCCAGGGCCATAGGATTCTCTCTATGCCATTGAGGAGACCTTGTGGGCTGAAGGCCATAGGGTCTCCTCTATGCTAGTAAGAACCTCTGTTTTCTCTATGTTGACACCCTATGACCTGAAGGCCATAGGGTTCCCTCTATTATAGTAAGAAGCTCTCTATGCTCTATGCTCTATATTGACATCCTATGGCCCCAAGGCCACAAGGTGCCCTCATAGTTTTGTAAAAACCCTCATTGTTTTGTCACATTATGCTCCCAAGTATAAAGCACTATTTGGTCTCTCTATGCTAGCAAGAACCGATCTATGCTCTATATTGGGACCCTATGGCGTTCAGGCCATAGGGTCCTATGTATGCTAGTAAGAACCTCTCTATGCTCTACACATCTTATGACCCTAAGGGCACAAGGTGCCTTGTATGTTTTAAAAATACCCTTCATGAGGGTTTTTTTGGCAACCTATGGACCCAGGACCATAGGGTGCTCTATATGCCAGTAAAAAACACTATTGCTCTATATTGATGAGACCTTGTGTGCTGAAGGCCATAGGGTCCCCTCTATGCTAGAACCTCTGTTTTCTCTATATTGAGACCCTGTGGCTTGAAGGCCATAGGGTTCCCTCTATGGTAGTAAGAAGCTCTCTATGCTCTATGCTCTAAATTGACATCCTATGGCCCCAAGGCCACAAGGTTCCCTCATTGTTTTGACACCTTAAGGCCCCATGTATAAAGCACTATTTGGTCTCTCTATGCTAGTAAGAACCGATATATGCTCCATATTGGGATCCTGTAGCCTTCAAGCCATAGAGTCCCTGTATTCTTGTAAGAACCTCTCTATGCTCTACACATCTTAAAGAAACCATTCATGACGGTTTTTTGGAAACCTATGGACCAAGGTCCATAGGGTGCTCTCTATGCCAGTAAAAAACACTATTTTCTCTATATTGAGGAGACCTTGTGGGCTGAAGGCCATTGGGTCCCCTCTATGCTAGTAAGAATCTCTGTTATCTCTATATTGACACCCTGTGGCCTGAAGGCCATAGGGTTCCCTCTATGGTAGTAAGAAGCTCTCTATGCTCTTTGCTCTATGCTCTACATAGAGATCCTATGGCCCGAAGGCCACAAGGTGCCCTCATTGTTTCAGATGGAAAGTAGGGCACCTTGTGACCCTAGGGAACATAGGGAGTCCTGTGGCCCTTCAGATTGTAGGTTGTCACTCTATGGCCCTTGGGCCACAAGGTCTCTAGATGGGACGTAGAGCACCCTGTGATCCTATGGATATAGGGCCATAGGATCTCCAAAAAAAACATATGGAACCCTATGGCCCTTGGGCCACAAGGTCTCAAGATGGAACATAGGGCACCTTTTGATCCTATGGCCATAGGTTCCTTATGTTCCTTTTGGAGATTTTATGGCGCTAGGGCCATAGGATCTTCAGAAGTAGCATAGAGGGAACCATATGGCCCTTGAGATTGTACATTGCCATCCAATGGCCCTTGGGTCACATTGTATCTTGATGGGACATAGGGCACCCTGTGATCCTATGTCCGTAGGGCCCTATGTTCCTTCTGGAGATCCTATGGCCCGAGGACCATAGGATCTCCAAAAGGAACATAGGGAACCCTGTGATCCTATGTCCGCAGGGCCATATGTTCATTTTGGAGATCCTATGGCTCGAGGACCATAGGATCTCCAGAAGGAACATAGGGAACCCTGTGATCCTATGTCCGTAGGGCCATATGTTAATTTTGGAGATCCTATGGCTCGAGGACCATAGGATCTCCAAAAGGAAAATAGGGAACCCTATGGCCTTTGAGATTGTACATTCCCACACTATGGCCCTTGGGCCACAAGGTCTCCAATAGGTCACCCTTTGATTCTATGGCCCTAGGTTCTTTATGTTGCTTTTGGAGATTCTATGGCTCTAGAGCCACCGTATCTCCAAAAGGAACATAGGGAACCCTATGGCCCTTGAGATTGTACATTGCCACCCTAAGGCCCTTGGGCCACAAGGTCTCTAGATCGGACATAGAGCACCATGTGACCCTATGGCCATAGTGCCATATATATGTTTTGGAGATCCTGTGGCCCTATGGCCATAGGATCTTCAATAGGAAAATAGGGAACCCTATGACCCTTGAGATTGTCCATTGGCACCCTATGGCCAGATGGGACATTGGTCACCCTATAGTACAATGTGAGACCACCCTATGGCCTTATGGTCATAGGGTGCCTTAGGGCCATATGTTACTCTTTAGTATGAGGTGAAACCCTATGTAGCCACACCCTGTCTGCCCTTCTAAAGATTCAATGTCTAGTTTTATTTTGGTGACTACAAATGAATTTAAAGAAACTATATGACACCATATCTTACAAGCACATATAGTTTACACTTTCTTTCCCACCTTCTTGCCTCTTTTTTTTTTCCCATCCTCCTGCAACTGAACCCTAATGCATCCTCATACAACAGCGTGCTCTACTCGTCCTCTTACAACGTGTGCCCAACTCCCCACAACCCAATTACAGGTATCCATAGTTTCAGCATTTTCTGTAGTTGTTGTCCTTTGCATTTGCAAGTTTATAATTTTTTGTTGTAATTAGAGATTTTTGCAATTAGATTTTTATAATTTTACAGCATTAGGTCACTTATGAGGAGTTTTCTGTTTTACAGATTTAGGTCCCTAATAAGAGTTTTTGGTTTTACAAATTTAGGTCCCTAATTAGTGTCTTCTGTTTTATATTTTTAGGTCTCTAATTAGAGTATTCTGTATTACAATTTTAGATCTCTAATTAGAGATTTTTCTGTTTTATAGTTCTACAGTCTACAATTTTACAGTTTTAGAGATGTAATTAATGATTTTTGTTTATTGTTCTAGAGAGAGGTGATTCACAATTTAGCTAAAACGTAATTAGATTAAGAACAGTTAAAACCGAATTAAGAAAAAAGATTAGGGTTTCTACAGGTTACCTCTGAGTAAATGTGTGTTTGATGAAAACCGGCTGCAGCAGTAGCAAGCAGTAACTTAGGTGTGTTGAGGCCGCGACGATGATGGTAACAGATCTGTGTTTGGAAGGTCGCGACAGCAGCCCTTCTGTTGAAGCTTGTGGCAATGGCTTCGCGTAGATCTGTGTGCGCATTGCAACGATGGCGTAGAAATGTATGCGTAGGGAGAGAGGGAGAGAGAGACAGAGAAAGACAAGCTCTGTGTGTGCAGGTTTTTGTGTAGGTTTCGAGCAAGAAACGAGAGAGAGAAAGAGAGCGATAGCGCGGAAAAAATTGTGGTAGAGAGAGAAAGAGAGAGATAAGGTTAGTTAGGTTAGGTTAGAAATTCAAAAATTGAATTTTGAATGTAGGGGTTGTTCTCACGGGTTTGCAGCTTTGTGCGAAAATGAGACATAGCTCCTCGGCTCCGAACTTGAAAGAGCTTTATAAAAAAAAAAAGTTGGTGCAAGGCTTTGTCAATGTCCATATCTTTGTAGTACGAGTGGAACGACACCCATGAAGCAAAATTTGACTTCAAAATCATAATCTGCATAGTAAAAAATACACTAAAAATAGCTAAATTTTAAAAAAATTATCCCGAAAATTGTGCGCTATTTTTTTGTCCGATATCAATAAGTGTATTTGAAAACCCATTATGACAAATTTTGTCGTAGCATTAAAAAAAAATTTAATTATTTTTTTAATTTATGCCACTTGCGGATATCCCTTGAATGGCCGAAATTGTTATGAAGACACCTCAGCCACCCCTGGGCTCACACCATAGGACGGCAATGTTGGAGGTCAAGGATCAAAGCGTGCACTCAGCTCCATTTGAAAATCCTATGTCCTAGGGTTTTCTTCTTCTATCTTGTGAGATCCTTGTGGCCCTACGGTGGCAATGTGAGCTTGTGGACCTAGGGCCATAGGGTGGCAATGTATAAGCTTAAGAGCCATAATTTGCCCTATATTCCATTTTGAAATCCTATGTCCCTAGGGTTTAGGGGCGACAATAGATAAGCTCCAATACATAGCCCTCTGTTCTAGTTGGGGATCCTATGGCCCTAGGTCCACGACAATGTATAAGCTCAAGAGCCATACGTTGCCCTACTTTGTAGTTGGAGATCCTATGGCCCTAGAGTCATGGGGTGGCAATATGTAAGCTCAAGGGCCATAGGGTGCCACATGTCCCATATGGAGATTCTACTGCCCTAGGGCCATGGGGTGGCAATGTATAAGCTCAATGGCCATACATTGCCTATGTTCCATTTGGAAATCCTATGGCCCTAGGGTATTGGGGTGGCAATGTATAAGCTCAAGGGCCATACATTGCCAATGTTCCTTTTGGAAATCCTATGGCCCTAGGGTCATGGGATGCCACATGTCCCATATAGAGATCCTATGGCCCTAGGGCCATGGGGCTGCATTGATATCTTGGCCACCCTTAAACCCACACCCATGAGCTTAGGGGCCTTAGGTTCTCTTATTGTATGTTGTGAGATCTTGTGGCCCTAGGGCCATAGGGTGGCAATGTATAAGCTCAAGGGCCGTACATTGCCTATGTTCCATTTGGAAATCCTATGGCCCTAGGGTCATGGGGTGCCACATGTCCCATATATAGATCCTATGGCCCTAGGGCCATGGGGCTGCATTGATATCTTGGCCACCCTTGAACCCACACCCTCGAGCTTGGGGCCCTTAGGTTCTCTTATTGTATGTTGTGAGATCTTGTGGCCCTAGGGCCATAGGGTGGAATGTATAAGCTCAAGGGCCATACATTCACTATGTTCCATTTGGAAATCCTATGGCCCTAGGGTCATGGGGTGCCACATGTCCCATATAGAGATCCTATGGCCCTAGGGACATGGGGCTGCATTAATATCTTGGCCACCCTTGAACCCACACCCTTGAGCTTAGGGGCCTTAGGTTCTCTTATTGTATGTTGTGAGATCTTGTGGCCCTAGGGCCATAGGGTGGCAATGTATAAGCTCAAGGGCCATACATTGCCTATGTTCCATTTGGAAATCCTATGGCCCTAGGGTCATGGGGTGGCAATGTATAAGCTCAAGGGCCATAGGGTGCCACATGTTCCATATAGAGATCCTATGGCCCTAGGGCCATGGGGCTGCATTGATATCTTGGCCACCTTTGACATCGTGGCCATAGGTTGTCTTTTTGTATGTTTTGAAGTCTTGTGGCCCTAGGGACATAGGGTGTCAATGCTCAAACCCTTGGGCTTAGGGCCATAGGTTGTCTTTTTGTATGTTTTGAAGTCTTGTGTCCCTATAACCATAGGGTGTCAATGCTCACACCCTTCGGCTTAGGGCCATAGGTTGTCTTTTTGTATGTTCTTAAGTCTTGTGGCCCTAGGGCCATAGGGTGTCAATGTATAAGCTCAAGGACCATACGTTGCCCTATGTTCCATTTGGAAATCCTATAGCCCTAGGGTCATGGGGTTGCAATGTATAAGCTCAAGGGCCATACATTGTTGTATGTTTCATATGCCGATCCTATGGCCCTAGGGTCATGGGGTTGCAATGTATAAGCTCAAGGGCCATACATTGTCATATGTTTCATTTGGAGATCTTATGGCCCTAGGGTCATGGGGTGCCATAGGATGTATATATACTTGAAATGAAACTCCCTATGGCCCTAAGGCCATAGGATGTATATATATACTTGACATGAAACTCCGTGAGGTGATCTTGAGAACAACCCCATGGCCTTCAGGCCTTAGGGAGCTAATATAGAGCAAATATGCTTTATACCGGCATAGAGAGCTATGGCCCTAGGGCCATAGCAAAACAATGAGGGTTTTTTGGAAACAATGAGAGCGCCTTGTCTCATTTGCTAGATCAACCCTTAATTTCTTGATTAAATACCAACTTAACTTTAAATTCATTAAGTAATTTTGGAGAATAAAATCATGTATTCCATTATAATATATAAGTAACTCAAGTTTTTACATTATTGATTTATAGTGGTTTACAAAGCTCTAAGATTGCTAACTATGGCCAAGCGAGTGGCTCTTTTATCTTTCTTATTCATAAGGTTGGTTCTCCTATGATTGCATAAGATCCGGTTCCTCCTGCTCTTCCTCTACCTCGTCCCCCATTTCTACCTCCTCTTACATTATCGCCTTGATTTTGAGGAATGGTTCTAGGAGTAGTTCGAGGGTTTTGCTCTTCAAGACAGTTATTTCTATAGTGTCCCATTTGATTGCATCCATAGCACCTAACGTTTGGGACGGTCTGCTCCAGGTTTACTACTGCAACTAGTCCACGTTGTTGGTATCCTTGGTTGAAATTTCCCCTGGGTCTTCCCTTAAAGTTATTAAATCCATTATAGTTCCTTATGGAGTTGGTTCCTTCGGCTGCAAGAGGCTTAGCCCTGAGAAGGGCATCCTGTATTGATGTAGGCCTGATGGCTTCGAGACGTGTACTCAGGGGTTTGTTGAGGCCTTGATAGAAACGGGCAATTTGTTGCTCCATGGTCATCTGGGGAGCATAGCGTCGTAAAGACACGTACTTAATGTAGTACTCCTCTAATGAAAGTCCTAGTTGGCGTAGATCAAAGAACTCGTTCATTTTGATAGCCTGATGTGCAAGAGGGAGATAACGTTCTTTGCTTGCCTGCTTCATTTTCTCCCAAGATGGACTACTAGTGGGATTATCTCACAAGTAGAAAATCTATTATCCAGCCATTTCATCACGCTTTTTCTCATTGAATAGTCTCGGGATAGGCAAACCCTCATAAACCTAATGTTGAAATCCAAGAATTTGAAGTAGGCCTGATGGAAATTTTACTGCAAGGATAGGGATAATTCTCTTTTTCCTTTCACTCCCTCTTTTTAATTAAACACGTCTTTAATTGGATTGGTCAAAGATTACTTATTTCAACTTAACGCCTTAAAATTTTCCCTAGGTCCAAGACTTTAGTTAACACATGCTCTGATACCACTTGTAAGGTCCCCAACCCGCCTATACCGAGATCGGGATGGGATCCTTGATAGGTCTCTAGGTCTAATAAAAATCAGAGTCTCTAAATAAGAAAAATCCAAGGAATAGACCTTTACCATTGACAATGGCTTGGGTCTATAGCCTTAGAAGAAGACCTAGTCCTGTCTCGTAGCGGAAACGAGACAACGTATTAAAAGTCCAAAAAACTATTTCGGCCCTATAACTGCCACAATTGGGCTAAGGTATCCTCAACCAATGCTTTTTCCCCCCTAACAGACTGTGAGGGCACAGCCGCTGGTGGACTCCTCTTCCAAGTGAAGAAGTTTTCTAAACGTTTTAGTGCGCAGGGATGGATAGTTACCTGACTAATCAGGTCCACCCGTCCATGATTGACAGCCTTAGTCAATCCCCACTTACCACCCCGCACTCACACAAGATTCATTTATCTATTATTACATTGTTTTAATATTTAAAATAATGGTCTCTTTTAACGTTCCATCACAGTAATTCCTTGAAGACAGCATTGAAAGCATTCTTTTAGAAAACAGACATCTTTAAACTTAAGACAGGGTACTGTCAATCAAAACATTGTCCATAATAACCATGACCAGTACTCTTCTTGTCTGAAGACCACCTAAGGGTGAAAAACGGCACCCATTCCTTTTTCAAATCCGGAGTGGATAAACCCCCACCCAAGGTTCTGGGTGCTCATACACCAAACCAGTTGCCCATACAACCGGGCGGCTCCCCTAGGATAAAAACGGTATCCTAACTTATGTAGAAACATCAAGGCATGACACGGAGTAGAAACTCATCGTTCATGGGGGTAACCGACTTAACCGTGGCTAGAAAGCCAATCATTATCATCAATTTATATCAAGGAGTCGGAGGTGTCTTGAGACAAGCAGTCTTAAGGATGATCAAACATATCTTTCCTAATTGAACCAATTTTAACCCAAACAATTCTTTCCTATATTATAAACAAATGTACATTGGAAGTTACCTTCCGTTTTCAGTCAGTTTATCCTTCTTACGTATGCAATGCTAACTTATAAAATAACTTAAACTAATTAAAGACTTAATTGAACAATGGGACACCCACCTGGGATTGATTGGCCATCTGTTGCTGCGCTGGCGCCTGAAGACTCTCCTTCGTAGGCCTACTACTAGGCCCGGCTTCGTCGTCGTGCGACGCTCTAGTCTGTTTTGGAGCTACTTCCTCATTATTAGATGTAGGATTTTCTCGGGTTCTTTTTGGTATCATAACTTCTTATCCTTATAAAAAGGACGTCTAATTATTAGGTAAATAGTTCAAAATCTAGACTTTACCTTTGTATTCAACCGTAACCCACCGTAACCCATCCAAGGTTAAATTTATAGTCTTAATTGGTAAATTCTTGACCTAGTAATTTCTTATTTGTCTATATAGGTATGATAACTTTTTCCACCACTTCCCTAAGGGTTTTCTAAGCTCTCCTAATTTTATTATAATTTTCTATATCTTTTTCTCTAATTTTCCCATTGACTTTAAAGCTAGTAATCTACTTATTTTGGGCTTAATATTTATTGTAATTAATTTCTCTTAAAGATTTCATTTCCTCAACTTGATATCATAGGTTTACACTTACTATAATTTTTCTAAAAACTTTTGACCACAAAGTCTATTTATTTTAATTAATCATTTGCTAAAAATAGGACTTTTGATCAATTATAATTTTCTAACCTCACCAATTAACTATGGTATAATTACCACAAGTAGATAAGGATATTTTTGACCTTTGGTAATTATCTTATTATTTTATAACTTAATTATATAATTTTCATCTTCAATTTTTAGCTAGAATTAGAATAATTTGACTTAGATAAATATCTATACTACTTTTCTAACCATGGCATAATACAGATCTGATAAATAGTATGTAATTAAAGCACATGATTTACTAATTTCCTTCTTTAGTTTTTTTAGCTAAAAATAGTGTAATTTGACTTAAATAAATATCTATACTACGTTTCTAACTTTGGAATAATTATCACGCCCTCTTTACCCTATAATCTAGCTCTGATAAATAGCATGTAATCATATAGCATGATTTACTAATTTCCCTCTTTAATTTTTAGCAAAAAATAGTGTAATTTGACTTAGATAAATAACTATACTACATTTCTAACCTTGGCATAATTATCACGCCCTCTTTACCTTATAATATAGCTTTGATAAATAGCATGTAATCATATAGCATGATTTACTAATTTCCCTCTTTAATTGTTTTCTAAAAATGGTGTAATTTGACCAATATAAATATCTTTACTACTTTTCTAACATTGGCATAATTATCACAGCCTATTGACCCTATAATATAGCTCTGATAAATAGCATGTAATCATATAGCATGATTTACTAATTTCCCTCTTTAGTTTTTAGCTAAAAGTAGAGTAATTTGACTTAGATAAATATCTATACTACTTTTCTAACCTTTAAATAATTATCACGACCTCTTTACCCTATAATATAGCTCTGGTAAATAGGATGTAATCATATAGCATGATTTTCTAATTTCACTCTTTAGTTTTTAGCTAAAAATAGAGTAATTGGACTTAGATAAATATCTAAACTACCTTTCTAACCTTGGTATAATTATCACAGACTTTTTACCCTATAGTACAGCTCTAATAAATAGCATGTAATTATAGTGTATGATATACTAATTTCCCTCTTTAATTTACCCCTAAAACTAGTTAAATTCCACTAAGATAATTATTTAAACTAATTATCTGAGCTTCTCCTAATTATCATGGGTTCCTTAACACCCAATTAACTCCTAGTAAATATATCATAGCAATTGAAGTCAATTTACTAATTTCTCATATTTAAATTTCTCAAAAAACAGAGTAATTTTGCCTGATTAATTAGCTAAATTAATTACCTAAGCTTCTCCTAATTCTCACAGGTTCCTTAACACCTAATTAACCACTGATAAATATATTATAGAAATTAAGATCAATTTACTAATTTCCCCTATTTAAATTTCTCAAAAAACAGAGTAATGCTGCCTAATTAATTAGCCAAGTTAATTTTCTGAGTTTATCCTAATTATCACCGGTTCTTGAAAACCTAATAAATATATCACAACAATTGAAATCAATTTACTAATTTCCCCTATTTAAATTTCTCAAAAAATAGAGTATTTCTGCTAAAGAAATTAGCTAGATTAATTTTCTGAGATTTTTCTAATTATTGTGGTTTCTTAAACACCTAATTAACCACTAATAATTATATCATAACATTTGAATTTCATTTACTAATTTCCCCTATTTAAATTGTTCAAAACACATAGTAATTATGCCTAAATAATTATCTAGATTGATTATCTGAGCTTCTCCTTTTATCACGGGTTCCTTACCACCCAATTAACCACTAATAAATATATCATAGCAATTAAAATCAATTTAATAATTTACCCTTTTTAAATTTCTCAAAAAACAGAGTAATTGTGCCTAATTAATTAGCTAGATTAATTATCTGAGCTTATCCTAATTATTAGGGGTTCCTTAACACCTAATTAACCACTGATAAATATATCTTAGCAATTGAAATAAATTTACTAATTTCACCTATTTAAATTTCTCAAAAAATTGAGTGATTCTGCCTAATTAATTATCTAGATTGATTATCTGAGCTTCTCCTAATTATCACGGGTTCTTGAACATCTAATAAATATATCACAACAATTGAAATCAATTTACTAATTTCCCCCATTTAAATTTCTCAAAAAACAGAGTATTTCTACTAAAGAAATTAGCTAGATTAATTTTTTGAGATTTTACTAATTATTATGAGTTCTTAAACACCTAATTAACCACTAATAATTATATAATAACATTTGAATTTCATTTACTAATTTCCCCTATTTAAATTGTTCAAAACACAGAGTAATTATGCCTAAATAATTATCTAGATTGATTATCTAAGCTTCTCCTAATTATCACGGGTTCCTTACCACCCAATTAACCACTAATAAATATATCATAGCAATTAAAAATCAATTTACTAATTTACTCTATTTAAATTTCTCAAAAAAACAGAGTAATTGTGCCTAATTAATTAGCTAGATTAATTATCTGAGCTTCTCCTAATTATCACGGGTTCCTTAACACCTAATTAACCACTGATAAATATATCTTAGCAATTGAAATCAATTTACTAATTTCCCCTATTTAAATTTCTCAAAAAACTGAGTGATTCTGCCTAATTAATTATCTAGATTGATTATCTGAGCTTCTCCTAATTATCATGGGTTCCTTAACACCCAGTTAACCACTAAATATATCATAGCAATTAAAATCAATTTACTAATTTCCCGTATTTAAATTTCTCAAAAAACAGAGTAATTCTGATCAATTAATTATATAAATTGATTATCTGTGCTTCTCCTAATTATCACGGGTTCCTTAACACCCAATTAAGCACTGATAAATATATCATAGCAATTGAAATCAATGTACTAATTTCCCTTATTTAAATAGCTCAAAAAATAGAGTAATTCTGCCTAGCTTAATGACTGTGTAATGCAACTCTGATAATTACCTCATCTTAATCTAAGCTTAACTAATATATTTATCATTAATTCATGGATAATTTGGCTAATTTCAGCCCTAATATGATAGGATAATTAATTATCTTAATATTACTAAGCTTAATTATAATAATCAACAGAGATTAATTAATTAAGAGAGGTTTTGTGAGTATACATAGGCCTAATCTTTGATTTATTAACAAATATCTTAATCTAACCTTGCTAATTAAGAAGGATTAGGCTAATTACCGTTAGGGTTAATCAATTAGAGATTAACCTCTAATGATTTCTGCGTAGTGTTCTCTCTTAGATGAGAGAGAGAGTAGCAAGGCTCCGAGTCTGTGTAAAATGTGAAGCTAGGGGTCCTATTTATAGTTTTCTGGCACTCATAAGCTCTCACCGGCTGAAAAAGACAGTTGCTTGAAGTTCAAGCAACCCCCAGCAAGTCAAAAAACGCCCCCTGCTGCAAAATGAGTCCCTGGCAGGTCAGTGATGACCCTCCCATTACCTGCCAGCTTTTAAAATGTCAATTTTGCTATAATTTGACCTATTTTTGCTTAATTGATAAATATCTTGTAAATATCTGGGAGACCTTTAAGAAAGTCTATGCTTAAATGATTACTGCAACCCTTCAATTTTACCTATTTTACTCAATTCACAGTGTAAACTTCCAGGGGTCATGACTATGCCAGTTTTTATCGGAATTCAATTCTGAAAATTTCTAGCCTGGGGTTTGCTGTGCTTAAGATTCCAAAAATACCAATATTTGCCATGGTCGGACAATCTACATTGCTTTTTCAATAATCATATTAGTTTGATTAAGCTTTATACAACCTTTAAGGTTTCAGAAACTGGAAACCTTACAGAAATGGAGTAGTGGGTTGTTGCAGCATATAAATGAGATGTAGTACAAAGGGGCTTCTATGCATGAGGCTGACAAAGCCGAAGGAGCATTGGATGCACAATGTAATGGAATGAGCTACAGAGAGGTTTGAAAGGATAAGAGGGTTCAACTTTGGGATGAAAGCAAAACACATGTAGTAGCCGAAGGGGTTGTCATGTACGTGTGTCCGTTTGACTCTGTAAACTTTGGTGAGCTAGGTGAAGATAACATTGGTATTGGTATCGAAACATCCTATGCAGATGAGGCTACTATTTCTGCAGAAGCTAGTGTATGCAGCATTAATCTAGTTTGTTGGCCTATCAAGAGAGTGACAACTATGGATGGAAATATGCTATGAGGATCTACATGATATGCATGCGTTACAAGACATATGCATTGAATCAAATTATTTGGTAGAGCCTATTTCAAAAAAGCGGAAATATTGTTTTGTAAATAGGAAGCCAAAAATGTCAGTGAAAGATTCTAAGAGATCCAATCAAGCATCTCTAGCATCTCTCCAGCTTGTTTCAACCATAGATTGTTGTTCCAAAAGGTGTTGTCAATATGCCAATCGAGATAAGGTCATGGCTATGCGCAATGAATTTTGGGGACAGACTTTGCAAAATAGAACAAACTATGTGTATGATACAATGTTGACTGCATGGCGTGAGAACAAAACAACTACAAAGACATGCTATGTGTTTTCTTTAAATGGCAGTGAGGTTTGCAGTAGAGCTTGGTACGAAATTCATGGCATTCCAAAAACTTCATTGTATCATTACCGTGAAAATTTTGAGAATGGGGTTAGACGCTCAATTCATTGTAATGATGGTGTCATGAGAAAAGGAAGAGACCATACAGAAATGGGAAGGGCATTGATGCGCTCTTTTGTTGATGAAAACTCAGAGAGAATGCCACATAAGAGTAGAACCATGGAAGATGGTACTAGGGAAACCTTGCTTGCAATACCAAACACGTACAAGCAAGTAGACACATGATGTCAATAAAACACTTGACAGTATGAGTCTCAAGCCAATGTCTAGCATGACATTCAATAGGATTTGGAATACAGAGTTTGCTAATGTGACATTGTCAAAAACAAGTGAGTTCTCCAAATGTGTTGTGTGTAGTCAGATAAAGTCTCAACTAGAGTCAACAAAGGATGACGAGATGATTGCACGTTTGAAGGATGAACGTCGGATTCACATGTTGCAACAACAAAGTTGTAGGAATGTGTACTACACCTAGCGTAAGTTCTCCCAGTTGCAAAAGGATAAGTATTTATGCATTATACATGATAAAATGGATCAAAAAAAGACAGCAATACCTAGGTTGCATGTGAACTCAAAAGATTATGCGAATGCATATCAATTGCAAGTATCATTAACAGGTATGATAACACATGGACATGGTCATGGAATGTATGGTCACTTCTCTCTTAATGGTCTATGGCCTTCATGTCCCAATGCTACAATTGGTTCCCTTGCATTATGCTTACAGAATCTAGAAAGAACAGAAAACCATGGACAAGGATATTTATGCCATGACGGTATGCCACGCAGCAATGTAACGTTATTCAAGCATTGAACTCAAGGAGAGCTCTAGACCTCCAAAACAAAATGAAGCAAGAGCGTGAGAGGAATGCATCAACAATGACACCACCGTTGGCCATCCAGGGATGTAATGAAGAGATTGTACACATAAAATCAACTTCCTCTCAATGTGTTGTGGATACCATATCCACTCCTGTATTTCAAAAGTTGCCTGAGAATCTTTTGCTATAGCTAGATAATTGTGCAGGAGAGAATAAAAATCGATATTTGTTTGCATACTTATCCTTGTTAGTAGCAAAAGGAGTTTTGAAAACCGTGCATTTGGGATTCTTAATGGTGGGTCATACACATGAGGACATAGATGCAATGTTTAGTAGGTTCTCAGAAAGATTGCGAACAGGAATGACATTCACTTTTCCACATCTGATGGAACATTTTCAAAAATGTGAAAGCTCAACTCCAGCACCATTTTTGATGACACAAGTTCCCGACTTTAAATCCTTTGTGCAAGGGTACATGTGTGACGGACAAGATGATCTAGTCAGACACTCTAAGCCACTTCAATTTCGTTTCTATATGCAAGGTGAAGTCCCAGTAATGCAGTACAAAATTCATCCCAAATCACCCGATTGGATGCCAAAGGAGTCGGGAATTGAATTGTGGAAAAAAGATGACCAGGGAAAACCAAAATTACCAACAGGCTGTCCAGATGTGGTACCTATAGCAGACTATGTGAGAGATAGTCCGCTTGTTATTCAAGGGATTAAGTCATATCTTGAATTTTGGAAAAGATGTTCTCTATTAAAGGGAAAGGACCATGACTCCACAAAATACAAGGAGCCTGTTATCACTTATTGGCAAAACATAATCAATGAGCTTGAACAACCAACCAATAAACACATTGGTGAATATACAACATTTGGGCCAAAGACTGTAGGGAGTCATAGAATGCAAGAGATAGAGGAAGACAAAGATGAGTTTCAAGGATATGAAGAATTGAATGATCACTATGTTGGTCCTCAAAGTGTAAGGCCACAAGAGGCCTTTAGGCCTCAAATTGATGTAAGAAAAGGGGATCTTGTTCTTGCGAGACTCGCAGATCCTGAATATCCGATATGGCTAGGAGTGGCAGAGTCAAACGTTGATGTAGACAAATCATCTCCTAACTACAAGAAAGTTCTGATTCAGTATTGGGCACCAAAACATCGAAAACGAAATCCCACAATCCAAGAACAATATGAGGATTGTTGGAAAAAGAGTTGGTGCTGCAATCTTGCTGACCCAAAGCGCTGGGAGTGTGTTGATACAATTGTATGGTCATGGACCCAAGGGGTGGAAGAATTGCGGAAACAATCAAGATCCCATCAAATGTCATGGAGAAGGCACAGGCTAGCTTAGTAGGAGAAATTGAATAGCATTTCATATCTTGCTCATTGTTTTATTTCCCCAGCTTATGTATGATTTTATGAAGTATTTTTAAACATCCACATAAAAATAAAAATTCTAAAAGGTGTTTCTCAACACCACCATTTTCTTGGGAATCTATCTCTTTTATGAAGTGTTTTGAAACACCCACATAAAAATAAAAATTTTAAAAGGTGTTTCTCAACACCACCATTTTCTTGAGAATCTATCTCTTTTATGAAGTGTTTTGAAACACCCACATAAAAATAAAAATTTTAAAAGGTGTTTCTCAACACCACCATTTTCTTGAGAATCTATCTCTTTGTCACATTCCCAAATTAAATGAAAATTTCCCAAATTTAATGGGAAATAGGAATCCATAGGCGTTGAAATTAGTCCCAAAGTTGTGGGATTTTCCCATTTCATCTAAAATGGTGTTCACTAATTTGTGCACAATCACACACTAATGCAAGCATTAGTGTGTACATGCATTAGTTAGTTTTTACACACTAATTTGTGTCCGTGTGCATGCATTATACACACACTAATTCTTGCATTAGTGTGTGATTGTGCACAAATTAGTGTGTTTTCACACACTATTTTGTGCGCAATCACACACTAATGCTCGTATTAGTGTGTGCATGCATTATACACACACGCATTAGTTAGTTTCTACACACTAATTTGTGTCCAAGCACACACTAATGCAAGCATTAGTGTGTGTGTGATTGTGTACAAATTAGTGTGTTTTCACACACTATTTTGTGCACAATGCATGCATTATACACACACACTAATGCAAGCATTAGTGTATGATTGTGCACAAATTAGTGTGTTTTCACACACTATTTTGTGCACAATGCATGCATTATACACACACACACACACACTAATGCAAGCATTAGTGTGTTTCCACACAATTTGTGCCCAAGCACACACTAATGCAAGCGTTAGTGTGTGCATACCTCTCTAGCACACACTAATGCTTGCATTAGTGTGTGCATTGGTGTGTTTTCACAAACTAATTTGTGCACAAGAACACACTAATGCAAGCGTTAGTGTGTGCATGCGTTACATGCACACACTAACGCTAGCATTAGTGTGTGCTTGGGAATGCATTAGTATACCAAAACATACCTCCATTAGCATTAGCATACCAAAACATACCTCCATGTGGGTGTGCGATGAAGTTGATTGAGACCCCAATGGTCACCGAAAAGCCCAACGGTAGATGAAGGTTCAACACACACACACTAGATTAATCTCTTTGCCACACACTAGCACACACACAAAATAGATTAATTAGAAGCACACACTCTAAATGGATGCAAAAAAAAAGTACACAAACCATTTCTTAAATAGGAGATAAAAGGAATCCTATGCAGGGAGGAATCCTATGCAATAAAGAATCTCACTTTGACTAGAATCCAATGTTAATTAGGGTCCCTCTTTTTGTGAAATTGTAGGATATGTCATCCTCTTCCACGCCCGGCTATCGATCCATAGAGGACTTTCTCGCCGCGGGCCTCTCTTACGAGGATGCTTGTGATGCTTACTACTCGCAGTCTTCCTCCCACCAGTCACAATCCACCTTCAGCTTTCAATGGTTCCGGGATGCAGTACATGACCCAGACCTCGAGAGGGCATACCGCGCCCAGGCAGAGTGGCTATCCTTGCAGCAGAGTCTATGTGGGCGGTACACACCAGCACAGTTGGCTGCCTATGGGCTCTCACTGCTTGCGACACTGGGCGTCGGCACTCCAATCATGCAGAGTGTGCCTCCTAGTGGGCCTCCCTCCACCTTACCCGCGACTTTCCCATCACCCGCAGCTCCCTCCACCTTGCATTCACAGCGATCCACGCCCGCACTGTCGAGTTATCCGTCATCTACACCACCCAGCGGTTCGGGCTTGGGCCAGCGCTCTTCGGGTGGCCAGCGCTCTTCTCGTAGTGGTGGCTCACGCTCTTGTCGAGGTAGTGGCTCATGCTGCTTTGGTGGTGGAGGGGGCAATGCTATAGATTCACCTCCTCCTACACCCCGACCTCCTCGCTCACCCCTTGGAGCTCCACATGAGGATGAGGACTGCGATGCTCCCTCCTCGGAGGCTCGTGGCTACTACTATTATATACATCGAGGGGGGAGGTGGATCTTGGTTCTTCTTTGGGGAGGACATTTTGAGGGCACTTTAACCAGCTGATCCACTTGACATACCAAGACTGCTTTAAATCTTTCAAAGATCAGGACCCAACTGACTTGACATACATTCACACGACATTGCTCATGCCGTTCCCTAATCCAGAAGTAGAAGAGTTCTCCAGGCAGTGGGTCGAGGAGTACGTTAAGAATTTCTTGAAAAATAAGAAGTCCAGTGTGCGGAGGGCGGCAAAGTGAACATTTGAATCTGAGGGTCACAAATATCGCCCTGGAAATTTTCACAACAAGGAGTGGGAGAAAGCCCAGGGCGAACTGGAGGACGAGAGAGCGGCAGGTGCTAGGGTGCACACTCGGCAGGTGGAGGCGAGGACGCAGCAAACGCCCACGCATTACGTCTCGGGCGGAAAAGCTGCATGGAAAGATAAATTTGTGAGTGCGCATATTTTCATTTGAATTGATTTAATTTGTGGTAATAAGGTTAGGTTTGTGATATTTTCTAATTGATATACAGCAAAATATTACTATGACCCGCCCAAGTCGAGAGATCCAGAGATACAGAGAGAGCCACTCCGAATATCAGACATGGTGCTCGCTGTATGAAAAAAATCAAAATCAATCGCAAAGAATTTGAAAATGCATGTCGTACACTACAGCCTGTAAGTGTGAACTTTTTTTTTAAAGTGAGTGCATGAAGAATTATGTATCCATTTGTATTAATTAAAGGTTTTGTTGATTTTTTCTTTTCCACAGTCAAGGAGTCCCTCGAGAGGTACCAGGATCCGAGTAGCTCAATCCTCCAAATGTTTTTGGGCCCGTATTCTTTTGGCCACAGTTGTATAGCCCCCATGTATCGCCTATTTGGGCAATTTTGTAATATCCAATATAATTAAACACTTGATTTTGGCCCAAAGTCTTCTTTTGGCCACATTTGTATAGCCGCCATGCATCACCTATTTGGGCAATTTTGTAATGAACAATTTCTCCAATATAATTAAACATTTGATTTTGGTCCAAAGTTTTTGTGCAATGAAATTGTTGTTTTTTTATTTATTAAATGTATAGGAAAAAAAAGGCAAATGACCATTTGGATGGGTCCTACCAAGGACCATCCAAATGGTCATCTATTTTTTAAAAAAATACTCGCGTGCATGGTAATGGTCACGGTAATACTGGCGGTAAGTCTCGCGGAAAAAAGCGCGGAAATATAGCCGGGCCAATTACCGCGTGCATTGCTGAAGGACCATTACCGCGAGCAATGACTCGAGCATTACCGCCCCCGAGATTTTTTGACTTCAACTTTTCCTTTGTTTTTGTGCGTCTATCTGAGCGGTAATGTGCTCCAAATGTCATAGTGCAAGTCAACATAGATATTATTGAACCCATTATAACGAAATGATTTGTTCTCTTCTAATAGCAAGGCATCCTCCACATATTGAAATCCACCCAACAAGCTTGCATCATCATTATTGGTGCACCTTTTTGTGATGCTAACACTGTACGACATTGGCAGCAACCTAAACAAACCTTTTGCTCTATGACCTAGTGTGACAAGTCTATACAAAGCTTTGTAGGCCTTGAAACATATTCCTACATAGTCACATACCTCCATCATCTCTTGAGGTGAAACAATGCTCTTTAGCTCACTGAAATACTTATGGCACAAAAGTAAATAGCAATGTCAGCATTGGATGGATCATCCAATAGCTTCACCAACTCGTTTGGTTTGATGATATGCTGTAGTAGAGTATGTCCAGTCGTTTCAACATCAAAATTGATTCCATCATTGTCCGAGCCAAGTTCCTACATATGAAATAATATTACAGAAACCTACAAAAAATGTATGAAATTAGAAGCTTGCATTTGTATTCCTATTGAGTTTGATAGATATGTTTCTTTCAAGCTCCACCGCTTGAAGAAAACATAGATATCGCATGTCTCTTGCGCTTGCGCATGTGATATCCCAATGGAATGTGTGTGAGATGGTCGATTCGCCGGTGCATATTACATGTAGTGTGTTGTAGCTGAACATAACTGTCTAGACGATGCTGTTGCTCCATTTTTTGATGCTCTGTCTTTTTTGTAAGGTTTGACATCTTGTATTTAGCTGCTTCGTCTTCTCATTGGCTTCTTCTCATTGGTTTCTTCTCTGACTTGCTAAATTTCTTTCACATACTTCTCTTGCAATGATGAATAGATAGCACATAGATGTTTTCTTGCTTTCCTTTCATTGACAAAAGGTGAATGTAATCTCTAGCAGTAGCCAAACGGTCCATCTCTCCCATCTCCAATAAAATACAATAGCTCAGTGACATTACAGAAAGGCAGGGATGCATTTCTCATTGGATCGCCAAGGTAAGTATGGCCATCAACCCATAAGTTGATTGCTTTGCATCCATGGTTCCATAGCTGGTCTCCAGCATTGGGATTAGATGTGCCAAGTCGCACAGTAGCATATTCCTTCTCTAAATTACTGTTTAATCGTCGATATTGTTTTGACTTGTTAGTAATGTCTTGCAGTGGTAGGGAATTGAATGACATTTGTGTTAGTTAATCAAGCAAATTAGTGAGAATGTGTAATGGTGAATGCTACAAGCAAGTGAAGGTGGCTATGGAGGAAAGAAGTGGAGAGTACCCAGAGATAGGAGAAAAGAATTGTGTTTTTGAGGGAAGAAAGAGAGGGAGTGCAACTCAATCTCCTTTAATATCGAATTGTTAATCATGACTGTAGAGAGAGAAATGCTGTTGCACACAGAGGTATAAATGGAGTTTTTCATTGCACTCAGCTGGAGCTGGAGTGGGAGAAGCATGAGAGGAGAGAGAGAGAGAGAGAGAGGGAGAGAGAGAGAGAGAGAGAAAGAGAGAGAGAGAGAGAGAGAGAGAGAGAGAGAGAGAGAAAGAGAGAGAGAGAGAGAGAGGGAGAGAGGGAGGAAGTGGGGGATAGAAATACTATAAAGGAAGAGAGAGTGGGAGAGAGGATAGATCTGCACTTTTTTAGAAAGAGGTAGCCAAGAATGTTCCTTAATGATTGGAAGAGGAAGTGACATGAGAGAAAACGGGGGAAAGAAAGAGAGAGATATTTGGCTCACGTTTTAGAGAGAGAATGCAAGAATGTGGAAAATTGCTTTTCTGGCAGGGGGACTAAAAAGTGTGTCCTTTAATGAGTTCTAAGTGAGAGAGAGTGTTTTATATGTTATAGAGAGAAGAGGGGTGGGAAAAGGACACTTTAAAATTCATTTACCCACCTCTCTTTTGGGTTACTAAATAGACTATTTACAAATTCAAGATATGAAAATGGTTTTTTTTTTTTAATCTCAGCATAGGCCTTTTTGCCCTCTCTTTTAGGCTTGGTCAAACGTGGCTTAAGCTTTAAACATTCCCTTAAACTGCTAAATAGAGAGGCCGTCCTATACCCCAATCACTTCCTAATGGCATGCGTGTGGACACGGTTTGGTGTTCTTGTTTGTCGGTTTGGACATGGTTTGGTGTTCTTGTACCCACTCTCACAGGAGTGAGGATCGTGTATGCTTGTGTGTCTACAGAGAGACAGTCACACGTTTCACTCGTTTTTTGCGGGCAATTTCTCTTGTGGGATGCGTTTTGAGCTAGTTTTCTCTCTACTTGCGTATATGGTTATGCGCTTTATGCTTGGTTGAGCAATGTCCCAATTTATGCTTGCAAAGATTTTAGATTGTGTATTTGGTTTTATGCATATGTTAGTGTCAATTTTGATGCGATTGATCATGCTTTTGAGCATTGTGTAGTGGTCGAGTTACCTCCAACTTTTGTTGCTAGTTTTTGGCATGGTTTATGGTTGAGATTATACTTGAGGTTTTGCTCAGTTTACAGGGGATATTTTGCCAAAATACTCCCACATTTCTTGCCACACGTTGGTTCTTAGCCATTCACTCATGGTTGCAAATATGTGTGACGATGTAGAGTCCACTACGGTGACTTTTGAGGGACGGTGGTCTCGTTCTTTCCGATACTTGCATTATTGGAATTGCGGTCACATAGGGCACATTAGACAACATTTTTTTAGACGTATGAGACAGTAGCAAAGATGTATGTGTAGTGCAGATATAGCTTTGACAAAGGTTAGAGAGGCTGTTCTAGTGGCACTCTATGCCAGTGGCAGTGATGTCATGCTTGCCTCGAGTGTACCTCTTGTAGATTTTTCTATGGGTAGGACACTTTCTTCACAGTGGTTTCTAGATAGTGATGCAATTTTCCACGTCCCCACACCATGTCCTGAGTGGAGTAGCACATTTTCTAGTAAAAGTTTTGGTTGTCTAGACTTGGTCAATGGTTGGCATTTGACATAGAGGTTGCAAGAGACGTTTTTTGTCTTTGTCCAGTGGTGCATCATTTATGCTACAACATGTGCGCCATGTTCCTCAACTAATATAGAGCTTGATCTCAGTGAGATAGTTAGAGGAATTTAATTGCCAGATACTTCTTAGAGAGAAGTCTTTCCAGATGCATTGCATTTCACTAGTGATTGCTAGAGGAGCTCGCAGCGCTCTGGTATATCCTATGCATGTGTGTGAGGTTCGAGATGGTGTAGTCTCAGTTTTGTTGCTGGAATGCTTTGAGTGAGAGACAAGACGTGTATCCTTCATAGGTGAGCTCCACCATGCTCACGAGATAGAGCATTTGGTTGTGCATGATGTGTTAGTATATTTTGTAGAGATAGAGATAGAGCGATAGTGCTCTAGTGAGACACAACAAGTGTTGTCAGAGTTTGTGCAGGTAGAGGTACAGCAGTTCTTCTCCCTAGAGACACAGACAGACCTGGTAGATATGGAGTTTTTGGACATGCTCATGCTAGAGGTTGATGAGTTGGTGCCAAGACGCACAGTTTTGTCTATGGGTGAGAGGGATGTAGCTTTCCAAGTGTCGGTGTTGACACATCCATACGCGATGGGTAATCCTGAGGATACAATGATTTTAGATAGCATAGGGGAGGAGAGTTCAACTAGGTTTGTGTAGATTTCATCACCGTTCGGGATTCTCATGCTTGACTTGTTAGTGTCGAGACCCAATCTAATAGCTACAGTGGAAGCATTTGCAGCAGGGATAGTCAGTCGTATGGTGACTAACACTAGCATGATGCTTCCTAAAGATTTATAGACCATATAGAGTTGTTTGTGGGATTTACATATAGTCTCTAGCATGGGTACGCACACTCGCCTACCACCAGAGTGAATACGACTGCATGTAGATCGATAGAGTGAGCCAATGGGCATAGGTTGAGAGAGTCTCTCACCTAGTTTCTTTGTACATACTTGTAGTGTAGCTAGTAGCTCTCACTTATTGGTGCATTAACTTTCAGTGGGAAATTTTTGGGGTAAAGGTGCTACGCCTTTTGCCCGAGGCCAAATGTTGGGTGTCCACCGATCGCCCGTCCACATGTGTACATACCCTTATTCTTCATATACATGAGAATAAGTAGCTCCCCACCACTTCTTTCTGAGGTTACTCCACCCACACGGGTCTCTTGCTTCTCCCCTTCCCCGCACCACACCGAACCATGCATGCACACATCCACACACACGAGCACTCATAGTATGTGAATGATAGGCAACTTATTGTCCATCTTGAAGGTGTATGCATCCAATTTCTTGTAATAAAGTCCTTGCAAAACATATGAGCCTCGATCAATTACGTTTCTCCATTCATTGATGGACCTCTTATCCACCTTCTCCTTTGCTGCAACACACTTGACAAAGTAGAAATACACACCCTCGACATTGGTTGAAGCATCTAGATTTACAGCAAATGTGTCGCCAACACATGGAGTTCTACTCAACACATCATGATGCCCTTCGTATGTAAAGTCATCATAGACATCGACCTCCTCTATTGGAACTTCAACTGATGGACTGGAATCTGCCTCCACCTCATTATGTAATGGCTCAAGAATATAATACTTCCAAGCCTCCACATGAGCTTTATTTATGCAACGATTCCACCGTCCATTGATGCATGCATCACAGAAGCATGCCAAGTTTCTAGTTGAAAGGGCAGTTGGATCTTGTAGGTTGTGACCATGAAAATCATGCATAGAGCAAGATTGAGAGATAGTGGAACAATTCCATTCAAGAGATCTATAAATAAATACGTGTAAGAGGAAAATGATCACTTTCTTTCCAAAGTAGACTTTGGTTTTTTGCAAGTTTATCACATGACATTTGGGTTGTTATTATGTTACATTTCAACCTTTAGAGGATTGTTTTGTAGATAACAGAGCCTTAAAGCCGAATTCATTTACGAAATTGGACACACAGATTGGGTGTCTCCTGTTGGAATTAGGGTTGCAGAGAAACACACACAGCTTGGAGAAGACGAAGGAAGCTCATGCACACAATAGAGAGTGTGTTACTTAGTGTGCAATGGAAAGATAGATAGCCCTAGAGTGATGGGCGTATATCCAATGCACGGGGTAAAAAACCTCCTAAAGAGGGAAAAAATGCCCCGACGGTCCTAGTGTGTTCACACACATCACTACCACATGTATATGGTAACAAATCCCCCCTGGAGTGATGCGGTGAACGAGAGCTGGAACATGAGTAAAGGGAAGTGCCATGCCCTGAGGACAGGATCAGTCCACAAAGGGGAGTAAGCCCAAAGCTTTGCGGAAAGCTTCAAGCTTCTCACGAGACAATGCCTTTGTGAAAAGATCTGCAAGGTTGTCTTGTGTTGGCACATAAGCCAAGCTGATCTCTCCTGCTGAGAGCCTCTCCCTGACATAGTGGTAATGCACCTCAATGTGTTTTGTGCGAGCATGAAAAACTGGGTTCCTCGCAACTGCCAATGCGCTCTGACTGTCAGTGTAGATACTGTTGACAGTGTCCTGTCCAACACCCAAATCAGCCATAAGACGTCTGAGCCATACACACTCAACCGTAGCTGTGAAGACTACCCTGTACTCAGCCTCACAACTCGAAGTGGCCACAGTAGGTTGCTTCTTGCTCAACCATGATATACATGAACTGCCAAGCATGAAACAAAACCCACTTGTGGACACTCGCGTGTCAAAACAAACAGCCCAATCTGAGTCCGAAAAAGCATGTAAATTTGGCAGCAATGATCCCCCTTGGGATAAAACAAGCCAAGATGTAAAGTGCCACTAAGGTAGCGGAAAATCCTCTTGACAGCTTGCCAATGCTTAGACCCTGGGCAATGCATAAATCTGCTGACCTGTGAGACTGCAAACTGAATATCCGGCCTCGTGTTGCATACATAAATGAGGCAACCAACAACAGTTTGGTAAAGAGTGACATCAGCAGGATCACCAGCATCATGTAGACTCAACTTCAAACCTGTTTCCATGGGAGTGGCAATAGGTTTGCAATCCCCAAGTCCAAACTTACATATCAATGTCTCTATGTAACTTTTCTGACATAAGGCAATACCACCATCACACTTCTTAAACTGTATACCCAAATAATGATGCAACAACCCCAAATCTTTCATCTTGAAAGTAGCATTCAAATCAGCCTTAAATTCAGCAATATGTCTCTCATTTGGTCCAGTGATCAGCAAATCATCAACATAAATAACCACAATGAGAAGTACATCACCCTCACGCTTTACATACAATGTGCTTTCTGTTGGACTGTTACGAAATCCTTGTTTGACCAAATGAGTGTCCGCTTTCTCATACCAAGCATGAGGAGATTGCTTCAACCCATACAAAGCCTTGTTACATTTGCACACTTTGTCCTCTTGTCCTTTTATGACAAAACCGCGAGGCTGCGTTACATAAACTTCCTCAAATATGTCACCATTCAAGAAAGCAGTAACAATGTCTGATTGATGTACATCCCAACCAAAATGAGCTGCCAATGCACATAGAAAACGCACATTAGTCATACGACAAGTGGGAGAAAAAGTCTCTTCATAATCTATGCCTTTTTGCTGTGCATAACCCTTTGCAACAAGTCGAGCCTTATGGCGATCGATCTCACCATCCGACTTGCGTTTCAACTTGTAAACCCACTTTGTACCAATGGCCTTTTTCCCAGGAGGAAAATCACATAAAGTCCATGTGTCATTTTCTATAAGTGCATCATATTCTGTTTGCATGGCAGGCATCCAATTTAGTGAATTTTCTGCTTCATCAAAAGTCAGAGGCTCCTCAACATCATGTAAGCTAGACACAGCCAAAGCATAACAATCTGATGCATAAGATGCATGGCGAGCGCCTGAACGAGTACGACTAGACAAAGGTGCATCTAATTTACTGTCACGCAAAGTGTGCACCAGCCATTTTGGCATACCTCTAGCCTGCTCATTTTCAGCCCTTTCCTCATCAAGTACATCATGTACATCTACATCAGTAATAGGATGATCTCATTGGAACTTACATTTGTATTTCCACCGCTGAAAAGAGGCAACAAAGTGTCATAAATGTCCTGTGAGCTTACATTTCTGTCTCTGGTACATGACAGCAAGGGCTGAACCGAATCTTCCACAAACACTACATCCCGTGAAACTAGAATACGTTTTGTTTGCAGATGATACAACCCGTAACCTTTGCTTTCAGCACTATAACCAGAAAAAATACATTTGACAGCCTTATCATCCAATTTTCTGCGCTGCACTTGTGGCACCAAAGCATATGCCAAACAGCCAAAAACACGCATGCGCTCAATAGAAGGCTTTCTATCATGCCATGCTTCATATGGAGTAATAGACTGCAAAGATTTCGTAGGACACCTATTAAGTACATAAGTGGAACACATAATGGCCTCAAGCCAAAAAGAATACGGCAAAGCTTGACTTTTGACCATACATCGTGCCATTTCCGTCAGTGACCTATTTTTCCTCTCAGCAACACCATTTTGCTGAGGTGTATAAGGCACTGTACATTGGTGTTTTATCCCACGACTAGCCAGAAATGCATTAAATTCATGAGACATATACTCCCCCCCTCGATCAAAATGGAGGGTGCCCATAGTACATTTCGAGACATTTTCAGCCATAGCCATAAATTTCTTGAAGCACATAAAAACTTCGGACTTCGCTTTAAGCGGAAATACCCATGCATGCCTGGAGTAGTCATCAATGAAAGTCACGAAGTACAGGTAATTGCCCAAGGACGGAGTTTGCATGGGCCCACAAAAATCACTATGCACAAGCTGCAACCTTCATGTGGCCCGAACTGAACCATCCTTTGGAAATTTAGAACACTCCATCTTACCCAAAATACAACCTTCACAAACATGTTTGACAGGTGCTTCAAGAGGTGGCAAAGAAGCAACTATATCAGATTTCTGCAAACGCAGCAAACTGGCAAAATTCAGATGACCAAAACGTGCATGCCAAAGTTTTGCATCTGAAATAGCCCTTGAATCTGCAACAGCATTTGCAAAATTTTGTCCACACTTGTCATACAAAGTGAGCTTATACAACCCATGGCACAAAAGCCCAAATGCAACAATTTCATCACCAAAACTGAGATCATGAACTGTACATTTGTCATCCACAAATTTGACTACAAGTCCAAGTCTAGCAAGTGCGGATACAGACAAGAGATTCTTCTTGATCCCAGGTACATAAAGTGCATCAACAAGTGTGAAGGAACTACCATTAGTAGCAGTGAGCACAATCTTTCCAACTCCTTGAACTGGGTAAGAGGCGTTGTTGGCACAAGTGACTGAATTCCCATGAGGGACATACTTAAGAGAGGTAAACAATTCACGATGTGAGGTAATGTGCTTTGTAGCACCACTGTCGAAATACCACACATGTGAATCTGCAGCAACTGACAAACATGCATCATGGACAGCAGGATTGTAAGTGCACTCTGCGCTAAAAGCCCATTCTACATCAACATCAGCATTACAGTCTCCTTTCACAGAAGACTCAACAATGGCTGCATTTGTAGTGGAACTAGCATTTGCAGTGGAACCACCCTCTTTCTTCTTAGCCTCTTTGGCCTTCAACTTAGGACACGACTTGATCAAGTGATCATTGGCTTTACAATAATGGCAACGCATCTTCTTTTTGCCCTTATCACCAGAATTTCCAGACGAGCTGCTGCCAGCAGAAGCATTAGGAACATAATTTTTGCTACTCGCAGCAGAACCATAAGAAGTGGTTGCATTACTGTTACCACCCTTTCTTTGAGAAGCAATAAAAGCCCGTTCAACTGCACGCTGCCTAGTCCTGTTTTTTCTAGAAAGTGACTCTTGCAACAGCAATGTGCATAATGCATCAAACTTGACAACTTCAGGATTTCCTTGGGTCATCATTCTCCAAGTACTAGCAAAAGTCTGGTAGGAATCTGGTAAGGCATCAAGAACAGTCTGCACAAGGGAACTGTCTGAAATGACTTCACCTGCAGAAATAAGCTTCTCATTGATATCCTTGACACTAGCAAGGAAAGTGTCCATATCATCTTCCTCATACATAATCTTCGACTCTAGCTCTTTACGCAGCAAAGCAATTTTAGCCTCATTGCAGCTTGCATAAAGACGTGCTAGAATATCCCAAGCCTATTTTGCAGATTTTGCTGAACGGATGTGAGGAACAATGGTGCGCTTCACAGACAATGCAATCAATGCATGAGCCTGTGCATCCTTAACATCCCAACGAGCTTGTTCTACCGTAGGCAAAACAACTCTAACAGCTGCAATCCTTGTAGCAAGACCTGCAACATCCTCAACATCGCCTACATCCTCAGAACCAGGACGTACATCAATGCCCTGCACAATGTTCCAGACACCCTTTGACACAAGAACATGTTGCATCATATAAGCCCACATAGGGTAGCTGTCCCCATCCAACCTGTCCTCAGCAACAAACATCTTGAACACATCTGTGTTGTTGTTGTCAGCCATGGTAAATGCTGCACCTGATGTGAAAACTGCCTGAAAATAGGAGAAACGGAGCGGGAACAACCTGTGCTATATAGCACAAACCGTAGAAGACTATAAGGCACCTGTTATGCAGAAAACAGCACTGACAGAAATTCTGCACAAAATGACGAAATAGCCTGTGTAGTACTGCCTGTAGTGGAAACGGAGGCCGAAATGAGCCCAAATCAAAATTCTGAGCAAAATTTTTGTCGACCTGCGAACGCTTGCCAAAGCTCACTGAAATCGGAGAAAGTGAGCAAGCGTATGCTAGAGCAGCTGGCGACTAAGCCCGGGAGGACGTGACCTGCTCTGATACCAATTGTTGGACTTAGGGTTGCAAAGAAACACACACAGCTTGGAGAAGACGAAGGAAGCTCAGGCACACAATAGAGAGTGTGTTACTTAGTGTGCAATGGAAAGATAGATAGCCCTAGAGTGATGGGCGTATATCCAATGCACGGGGGAAAAAACCTCCTAAAGAGGGAAAAAATGCCCCGGCGATCCTAGTGTGTTCACACACATCACTACCACATGTATATGGTAACATCTCCAATTGTTGTAGTGCCCAAGACAAATGGAAAATTACGAGTGTGTGTTAATCTCAAACAGGTGAATGCAGCTACCATTAGAGACAACTTTCCTCTTCCGATCACTAAGCATGTTTTAGAACAAGTTGCAGGAAAAGAAGCTTACAGCTTCTTAGATGTCTTTTCGAGATACAGTCAACTTTTGGTTGACCCAAAAGATCAGCATAAAACTGCTTTTGCAATAGAATGGGGTATATTTGCCTATCGGGTTATGCCGTTTGGGTTAACTAATGCTCTAGCCACATTTCAAAGGTTGATGAGCCATGCTTTCAAAGAATATCTTAGGAAATTCTTAGAAGTATATATGGATGATCTATGCGTACATTCATCAATCCGGTCTGATCACTTTGAACACCTCAAAAGGGTATTCAAAAAATTTAGAACTTATAGTCCGATTTGCTTAAATCTTGAAAAGTGCACATTCATGGGTAGACAAGGAAAAATTCTTCGACATATAGTGTCTAAAAATGGCATAGCTACTGATATTGAGAAGATTCATGTCATTGCTGATTTGCCTAGACCAACAACAGTCAAGGGGGTACAAGCCTTCATGGGGCATTGTGGATATTACCGACGGTTCATCTACATGTACGCTATAATTGCAAAACCCATGTATAGCTTGATTACACACTTTGAATGGACCGAGACATGTGAATAATCCTTCATGAAGCTTAACCAAGCTCTTACGTCAGCTCCAATATTGAAAGCACCAGATTGGAATAAGGTATTCCACGTACATGTAGATGCTTTCAATTTTGCTATCGGTTGTATACTAGCTCAACCAGGAGATGGGAAAATTGACTTTCCTATTTCTTATGCTAGCCAAAAATTGAACATGGTTGAAAAGAATTACACCACCACTGAAAGGGAAGGATTAGGAATGATCTATTCCATTAAAAAGTATAGACCTTACGCATTAGCCAACAAGTTTGTGTTCTTTGTGGACCACCAAGCTTTGTTGTATTTGGTCAACAAGCCATGCAACAAAGGAAGAATAGTGAGATGTTTCATCATTCTTCTGGAATTTGATTTCACTATGGTTGTAAAAAAGGGCACTACACATCAATGAGCAGATCACTTGTCAAGGATTGTTTCACGAGAATCACCTAAAGGGGTAGATGATGATCTGCCTGATGCCTATTTGTTCTTCGTGGAAATGATACCTATATGGTCCGAACATTGTGTCATTGATGACAATAGATCAAGTGGATCCACAAATACCACTTCCTGCTACAATCAGATTAATCGAGCAATCGTCTATGTATCAATTACTAGCTGGTAGGCTATACAAAAGAAATCGAGATGGGATATTTCTCTTATGCATTAATCTTGAAGAAAAATAACAGTACCTAAGTCAAGCACATGCTACCATAGTAGGACTTCACTTTGCAAAAGATCAAACTATGCAACGAATCTTGAGACTTGGAGTATCTTGGCCGACTATGAGGAGAGATGTTAGATCTTTTGTAAAGGATTGTCCTCAATGTCAAAAGAAAACACCCATACCTCATGTAACATTGTTTCAAATGTCACCTATTCCTCAGTGGAGTAACTATCTATTTACTTACTTATCAAGCGGAACAATTCTTGAGGATATGAGTAAACGCCATCAAAGAGCAATTGAAACTGAAGCAAGAGACTATGCTCTTATTGGGAGCCAATTGTATCAGATAGGTAAAGATCAACATGTGCGTCTCCGTGCAAATGAAAACGAGTATATTTTGATTATAAAACAAGCACATGCTGGATTAGCTGGAGGTCACTTTTCTAGTGAGACTACCACAAGAGCAATCTTGATGGGAGGCATATGGTGGCCAACACTTTTTGCAGATGCCAAAGAATATGTTCGAAGGTGTGATGCTTGTCAACAACGAGCAAAAATGCCAACACGAGTAGACAGTATGCCCTTAAGACCAATGATGGGGGATAGATCTTTTGCGAAATGGGGTATAGATTTTGTTGGACCAATACATCCATCTGGTTATAGAACCCAAGCTCAATATATTATTGTAGCTACAGACTATTTGACCAAGTGGACCAAGGCTAAAGCAACACAAAAGAATGATGCCAGAACCACTGCTGCATTCTTATATGAGTATGTATTCACGAGATATGGACTACCAATAGAAATTTTCAATGATCGGAGAACTCATTTCCTCAATGAGGTAATTGAGTATTTGCTTATGAGTTTATGGTCATCTATAACAAATCAGCTCCCTATCACCCACACGCAAACGGACAAGCTGAGCATACCAATAAAATTCTTAGCTCGGTGTTGGCTAAAGTGGTTATTTCAAGAAGGACAAACTGGGAAATGAATCTCCATGCTGCTCTATGGGCTTATCGAGTTTCATTTAAAACAACTTTACATGCTACACCCTTTAACCTTGTTTATGGTCTTGATGCCATACTTCCAATATAATTTCTATTGCCGACATTAAGGGAAGCAGAGAATCTTGAATGGAATGGGCATGAATTGTCAGAAAGACTTGAAGATTTGGAAAAGCTAGATGAGCAAAGGCTAATTGCTATAGCTCACATCTATGCACAAAAGCGGAAACAAAAACAGTTTTTTTATTCCCACTTAATCACAAAAATCTTCAAGAAAGGGAACTTAGTTTTAGTCTATTCCCTTAAGCAACACATTCCCAAGTTTAAGAAAAAGGAGAAGGGACCATTTATCATTGAAGATGTATCTCGAAGTGGAGCAGTAAAATTGTCCACCCTAGATGGTGAACCAATGGCTAATTGGATTAGTGGATGTCGTGTAAAGAAATACAATTTTCTACTAACCAATGAATTGCTAGAAAGAATGCATGCATCCAAGAAAAGGAAGATTAAAAAACAGTAGGTTATCGATGAAGCCCAAGAGGAAGCTAGGCTTCGGGTACTCAAAAAGAAAGCTGCTCTCAAAAATTAACAGATACCAATTCCCATCAACACTCTGGAAATAAATGACCAACAATGGGAATTACTTAAAGACGCAGTTTCAATAGATGATGACTGGTTAGACGGAATGGACCTGCTCATCAAAGTACAACTCAACAATCATAGCACCAATGCTTTGGTCGACACAAGAGCTAGAGTAAATGCATTCAGTTATTCCATGTACAAAAAGGCAACAAGTCAAACATTGACAGCAGGAATAGTGACAACAATCAAAGGATGCAACAAGAACCCAACTCCAACATTGGGAGTAGTGAACTTTAACGTGATAGTACACATTAGGAGATTTCGGAGGTCTTTTGGAGGGCCTTTTGGAAGAGAGAGGAAAATAAGCTCCTCCAATGAGAGAAGAGCCTACGTTACGTAGAAAAATAGATTGATATTAACAAAAATATAAAAGGTGTCCCTCTCCTCATTTAATAATCTAGTGGTCCTTGAAGACGATCACTCTCTTTCATTTAATGCGAGCACCTTTTTCAGAAGGTAGATGCGGTGCATTTGATATGGCTTACGTCATCACTAGAACTCAAAAAGTTACAAAACTATCAAGTGGTGGAAGATTTTGAAACTTTTGATACTGTCAATGCGTCCGGAACGCCCAAATATCCTAGAAATGAATGTCCAATTGCCTTGCTCTGACATCCAAAGAGGCAAAGAATGTCAAAAACCCCTAAAAGAACATTTTACTAACGGCGCACGAGGGGGCATTCCAAATGTTTTGAATGCCTCCTTGCATGCCGTTAGTAAAAAGCCCCTTTTTTCCTCTTTTAGGGAGCTTTTTGAGAGGAAAATGTCAAAAAACCTCTAAAAAGGGGCTTTCTTGAAAGATGATTGTCCAAAAATCACTAAAAAGATCTTTGTACTAACGGCGCGCAGAGGGGCATTCTAGAATTTTAGAATGCCTCCTCGCACGCCTTAAGTAAAAAGCCCATTTTTTGGGGTTTTTTGACTTTTTTTGCCTCTCCGGATGTCGGAATGAGACAAGTAGACATTCGTTTTTAAGATATTTTGGCGTTCCAGACGCATTGGTGGTGTCAAAAGCCTCAAAATCTATCACTATTTGACAGTTTGTTACTTTTCAACTTTCAGTGATGACGTAAGCTGCATTGAATGCGTCGCACCTATATCCTGAAAAAGACGCTCGCATTAAATAAAAAAGTGACTGTTTCAAGGACGATTGGGAATATAAATCTACTTTTTAGAGTGTCTGGTTGTCTTTTTGGACGTACTCACAAGGTGCAAGTGCATTTTAAAAAAAGTTTCTAAAGAGAGAAATACAATTTCTTACAAGGCCCTCCAAATGACCTCCGAAATTTTCTAATGTGGATGTTCATGTCCTCATCAATTTGTATGCTTACCATATGAACACATGGATGAGAGGATGATTCTTGGAATTTCTTGGATGTGGACATACAAAGCAGTACTAGATTGGGATAAAAATCAGCTAAAGCTATCACCTAAAGGCAGGCAACTCATTGTTCCAATTGCACCAAGCAAGGAGGAATGGAAAAGAAGAAATCAGCAGACCAAACCACGAAGTAGTAAATCTTCTCCATCCTCTCGACAATCAAATGTTACAAGTAGCATACATGGAGTCAGCCAAATTTGGGAACCAAAAGTACAACTTAAGAATAAACTGATTCAGATCTGGGTGCGTAAAACTCCATCGACAAAAGAAAAGAAGGTTCCAAGGGTTAAAAAACAGAGACAAGCATCTTCGAGCAAGAACCTAGCATGAAATTGGTTTGGAAGAAAAAGGAGCACTTATCTTCTCCACAAACCATAAAATCAATCAAGCAATGGCGAGCTAAGTCTCAAAAGACTCCACCACACCATACAGCACCGAGCAAACCAAGCTACCAATGGCGAGAAAAAGCTTGACAACAGTCATAGTTCTATCAAGAGCTCAAGCACTCAGTGTGCTGAAGCATCCTGATGGTACAATCAAACAGAGAGCACACAAGCTACAAGATTTTCTCTTTGGAAGACATCAGCAGAGCAAAACTCGACATCAGAAACCCTTGAGTTTATTACTCAAGACCCAGCTCTTGCACAGCATATTGGTTTGAATTGCATTAATCTTCATGGCATGGTAGAGCCAACCATGGCTATGCATAGACACGATTGTTCAACCCATGCACACAGTCATCCCGGAGTACGCCATCTAGGAGGGGTGGGAGGACACCAAGTACTAAGTAATCAAGAGCAATGTTTGAAGAGGGAGGAAATTGTTTTGATGTTAACCTTGTGATTTTTTTTGCAAAATTTCCCAATAATGTCCTTATAATTCATCATCAAGGGGAAATCCACTGATAATATCTTCTTGATGAGTGTAAATAGTGTCTATACTATCAAAAAATCATTAAAAAATAGTCCTTTTTTGGGTATTTTTTATCATTTTTATTGATAATAAATCTTAAAATAGAAAAATCCAACAAAAAAAATTAAGCTGTATTTTTCAATGGATTTTCTTAATTACTGAATTTTCACTCTACTTTTAAGAGTATTTGTTTATTTTCTTTGATTTTTTCAAATAAACAGATAAAAAATTAATAATACATAGCAGGGAAGCTTAGATGGAAAAATGGAAGACACGATGGTGATAAAAAAGACAAGGCGGACAAGAGAAAAAAATTTCAATGAAATCAGAAGATGGAAGCGGGAAGCCTAAATTAGGCGGCGAGGCCTACTTTTGCAAAATTCTTGCAGAATGAGCTACAGGAATCCGATCAGGGAAATTTTTGAGTCTAACATAGATTTCACGGCCTAGTAGGACTAACGGGAAAATCTGGGGAAAATTTGTTCGGGAAGTCGGGGTATATATATCCAAAGTAGGGTAAAACCACCTCATTTCCACTTGTAGCCTTTGCAGAGAGAGATTTCGACCTCTTTCGGGGACTTTTTCGGAGTCCAGAGTTGACCATTTTTAGTGCCGTCTGAGACGAGACATGAGGGGTAAGTTGTTTACTCATCAATGATCCATTTTGTATGGCAGATAGCTAGTCTAAAGCCCTAGAAAAAACCCTAGAAATCGAGCAATGCACGAAGACCTATGACCAAAAACTGACCATAGCGGTCTGTCGGCTCGACCAAATCAGATGTGATGTGAACCATAGCATGCCCTAACATAATAGAACCTTTCTATATCATTAATTGACCATTCGGCAAGGTTCGAGGGGGTCCCCAGTAGAAAAAGCTAGGTTTTTGACAAATGCCAGATTTTCGATCTGACTCCACAGATAGCTTGCCTACGAGGTTCATATACAATGTATATGACTGGTTTAGTGAAATCAATCAAGCAAAGCCCTAGAAAAGCAAAAAAAGACTCGAAGGTTACAAAGCGTCAAATTCGACATACGGGGTCAAACTGAATCCAAATGAGCCAGAATTGGACAAGTTGCTTCACGACTATGTTGCGGACAATTCCAAAGCCTCAAAGTTGACTGATCAACCCAACAGGCAGTGTAGTCACAGAAAACGGTGATTTCAGAGTCGACAAAGCACAAAGTGATGCCGGCATGACCAAAACTTGACCAAATTCAATTTAGGACTTGTTTTAGGTGTATAGAATATGTCTAGGTCAAAAGTTGTAAGTTTTGCAAAGAATTTTTCACTGTTGTAAATAATCGCGATTATTTACTTTTGCATCATTTTTTCTTGGAAATTGTATCATCACCTCACCTATCATGTGTACACACCTAATACATGCCAAAAATCAAGTATGAGCCAAAATGAGCACCTATAACTTGGAAAATTGCCAAAAAGCGCAAAGAAGTCTTTGCAAGCCAATTTTTGGGTTATGGACAACATTTCTTGATCCAAATCACCTCATATCTCATACACAAGGTCTATACAATGCCTAGAACCAAATTGTAGCAAAAACGTCAATTTTGGTAGAAAAGTTGATAATCGCAATTATTTACTTTCTGGCCAAAATTGGGGAGTTTTTATATTTTGCCATCATACATCCAAAGTACGTGATGTGTTAAGCCTACTAGCCAATTTGGAGTTCAAAATTTCAAAATTTCTTTATATCTACTGTTCAGAGACCTCAAGCCAAAATCTAGTACCATTTTCACCCTATGCATCCAATGAGCCAATATTTCACTCAGAGTATGTATTTGGTATATACTTCAAGCCTATGAAGCCAAGTCTGCAAAAAGTTGAAAAAAATACTCAACTGTAAATAATCACGATTATTTACTTTTGTTGCAAAAATTGTTTTTGACTTTACAATTTTGTTCCTTGCATGTTTTTATGCATCTATGCTTGTTCATAAATTGATTTGAAGCAAATTGGACCAAAATATTCAGCATTTCAGACTAAAGGACATTTCAAAGAAAATTCTGTCAAATGTGCTAACTTTGCACTCTATTCACGGAATAGGAGCTATGCAAGGAGCAGAGAGGTCCAAGAAGAAGCTCACCCAACATAAGAATTTGCAAGAACTACCCGCATATCAACTAGACCCCGATTCAGTCAAAGCGGCCAAGGCAGCATACCTGTCCAAAGAACAACTAGAAGAGCATCTGACCACAGTCTTCACCGGCAGATTCAAGAGTGAAGAGGGGCATCAGGCGGGGTTGCAACTCCTACCTAAGGAAGTATATGATGTTGCTGTGAAGCCAGAGACCAAAGAAGCCAACCGCCGCAGGCTGGGACTCAGAGACTTTTACAAACAGGAGCCTTGCGGAGTGGATTTTCAGAAATCGTACGAGATTTATCCACAATAAAGAAGATGGAACCGCACAAATATCTGACACTCAAGAAAACAAGGTCAAGGTGGTCATAACTAAAGATATAGTGGCAAAAGCACTTAGACTGCCCATAGAAGGAATGACCATGAGAGAAAGGGACAAGAAAACAGCAGGGAATTTTACCAAAGAGACCACTGTAGCTACCTTTGCACATTTGATTCACAAACAGGTGGAAGAGCCAGCCAGATTATACCACCATCATTGTCACTTCTTGGCCCAAAGGCCGCCAAGGTACACTACGCCAAATCATGCGATTGCCACCACATTTACACAAGTTATAAAGTCAACAACCAGGCAACCGGTGGACCACGCTCAGTATGTCCTGACCACCTTGAAGGGAACCAAGAAAGAAGGAAAAATCACTTACTTGGGTGCGCCAGAAGTCTTGACAAGAATTGTGTACTATGCCATCGGCATGGGCGACAATCTACCACCTGCCCTTGACCAAAACACATGGATATTGGCAACACAACCGTCTCCAAGAGATACAAGGTCAGGAAAGAGATCTTATAAATCCGATGAAGAATCAACTGACAGCTCGTTGAAAAGGCACAGCAGAAGCGAGAGCTCTGATAACAAGGAGAAGAGAGCCAGAAGAGAAGAAATGAAAAGAAAATCTTTGGTAGCCCACCAAGAAGATCCCGCACAAAAACAAGCTCGCTGTGAAAGAGAAAAACATACCTACCAGCGCAGCCAACAAGCACAAGGTAAGGACCCTAAGAAATGGGTGTCAAGCGGACTTAAAGGCCCAAGAATGAAGCATCACACAATAGAGGTTGAAGATCTGATAGAGACTTTGGAAAAAATGTACTAAGAAGTTGAAGCCCTCAAGCTGAAAGAAGCCGAAGAAGTTGCTAGAAAATCCAAAGAGGCAGAGGAACAGAGACGAGCTAAAGAAATGTCAAGGGAAGAAGCCCAAGGGAACAAGGCTATGAGTCTCCCCGACCCACTTCACCGCTCACGTAACAACAAGACCATCCTATGCCAATCCCACCACCATCATTTGAGAAAGAGAAGGGAACAAGGCTATGAGTCTCCCGGACCCACTTCACCGTTCACGGAACAACAGGACCATCCTATGCCAATTCCACCACCATCATTTGAGAAAGAGAAAGCCATAGAATCTGAGTCCACCAAAGAGACATAATCTACACAAGAGGCTAACCAGCAACAACAAAAAAAAGAGAACAAAGCAGAGCCGGAATAAGAGAAATCAACAGCTATGCAAAAGCTTGAAGAGCAAAAGCCAAGTGAATCTGAACAAGAGGCTACTGCTACACAAGACCAGCAACAACAGAAAGAAAGTGAGCCAGAGAAGGAAGTGAGTCTTGCACATGAAGATACCACACAGTCTGAGCCAGCACCCTCTACTTTCACACAACAAGAAATAGCCGAGGCATCCACAAGGCCTCATGATGACAAAGAAAAAGACCAACCCTCTACCTCCAAGCAAGAAGAACCAATAGCTACGATGTAGCAGAAAGACACACATGAGGTTGTAGGCACTTCAACCCAACTGGCAAGACAGGAGGATTGGAAGTCAAATGACGAGGTAATATTGCAAGCAAACAAATATGCAAGGCAGATTCAAGATATGACGGAGAGACTCCCTCAGCAGCACATAGCCGCAACACAAAGGCTAAAGAGCTCGAGATGGTGATTGAGCTCTCCAAGGAGAGTTAGAAGAGAGAATGACTGTCATCACCGATCTTTAGAGGCAAGTGCAAGAGATGAAAGCCAAAGCTGAAATGCATCAGCTAGCAAGAGATTGTCAGCAGAAAGAAATGAAAGAGTTAGGTGATCTGCTCACCAAGTTATCAAATGCTTGCAAAGCAAAAAACGAACATCAGACAGAAGTTACGAATGAAATTCTTACGACAACCCTATCAGCTGAGAAAATTCAAGTGCAGTTGGATGGTGTCAATGCCTCTTTACAATAATCTGAGCAGAGAATAAATGATCAAGCAATCTTCTTACGGCAAATAAGAGAAAATCCAGGCGTGGCCTCGATCAAAGGGACAGATGAAGTATACAAGGCACTAGAAAAGAATAATAAGGACCTCGAGTTAGAATTAAAGCTGGAGCAATCACAGCGCAGGGACCTGGCATTGATGCGGGTCTAGAAAGAAGAAGAGCTTCTAAAAGAAATAGCTGAGCTCAAGAGAGTTAACCAGCTCCTCAGAGATGGAAAGCCGAAAACGCAGGATGAGGCATGCACTTCAGAGCCACCACAAATCGATATACCCTCGGTCTCATTTGCTAAGTTGGAGACACAGTCCACAGTAGAGCCGAGTGATGAAGAGGATTTTCAGATAAACATCACAGATGCAGACACAGTGCCTATGGTCTAGCTATCAAAAGCTGAGGAGGACGCACTAAAAGAAAAGATCACCCAAGAGGTGGATGAGCAATGGAAGCCGCGATGCATTGAAAGTTGAGAGTTCTACACTCTTTCAACCTCACTCAATTCACTCCCAATCAGATCAATGTGCAATGGCATCAGCAATCCCTGCCATACCCTCTCATAAAAGTGGAACTACTATAGTTAAAAGACAGGCTCTACAAAGACATTCAAGAAGATGGAACAGATAAAGATCACCCAAAGTGGAGGTTGATCTAGTTCAAGAATCCGTGGTATTTTATTCTGTTCACAAGAGCACCTGCAGCCCTTCAAAGAGATCCAAATTTATGTCCTATACCCAGAGTAAGGACATGGCATGAGCATGAGGCACTGACAAAGAAATAGCCAACCTAGCTGAACTACCCTAGACTGCCAGCTCAAGAGAAAGGATAAGCAATAGAGGAATACATGGTGAAAACCCTAACGGGCACCATGTCTTTCTTCAAGAGTCTACCAGATCTCTCATGCACAATGTTAAACAAGATATGCCGAATGCTGCTCACTTGCATTGAAGTTTTTCATGAGGCAGAGCAAGCAGGAGCCCCGTGGATGTCATTCCTCAAGGGAAATAAAGGGTTATGCTATGATCTCAGTGGTCAGCCTTCCGAAGAAGTACTCTATGGCTTCTACACCCAGTGTATGTTCTTGCCATCACATAATGTGTTGGCGTTCAAGGAAGCTTTCTACACGGGATTCTTCACCTGGCAAACGAAGATATTTGCACCAGTGATGATCAGCAACCTTACCTCAAGATTTGTAGGCTACTCAACGGTAGAGCTGAAGAATAGAGTGACCATGCAGTTTCTGCAAGTGCCAAATAAAGAAAGAAAAATCAGATACCAGAAGGCACTGAATGCGCTTAAAGATCGCCTTGCCAACCGTCAACCCAAAGATTATTTCAGCCCATAAAGCTGTGTCAAGGGACGACACAGGCGAGGAGGGGGGAAATGTTAGTAGCAAGCTAACACGTATACCATTTTTTGGAGTTCTCTTAGTAAAACACTTATTATTTTGATAAATCGAGAATATTGTAACTCCTATTTTCTCAGATCAACTTTGTAATTAATGAGCTGGGGCTACAAGCTTCTAGATTGTATCAACCTGTCATTTCCCAGCTTTGGCAGAACTCCGGATTATTGGTTTTGACCACCCAAAAACCTTGGCTAAGGTATAAAAGCCAATTTTTGTAAGTTTTTGGATAATGAAATACACAGCGTGAGATAACGACGCTCACTCCTCTCCTTCTCGTGCTTCCTACTCTCTCCCTGGTTGTCACATCAGTCATGTTTGTTGCATTGCAACCGCAGGTAGGAGCTTTGCGGATTGACATAAACACATCATAGTATTCCGTAGCTTTTGGCATCGCTGACCCGTGGCCTAATTTCATCATAACTAGGAATTTACACTTTCAAATAAAAAACTAAGCGTAGGCAAGGTATTGGGGCATCATTGCTAATCATTTAGATGCATTCTGAGTCAAACACAACTAGGTCAAAAATCCACTGTTGTTAATAATCACGCTTTTGGAACTTGACCTAAAGTGGGATTTGAGACCATAGGCATGTGCACTTAGGTCATATAAACATGTCCTAGAAGTTGCATTACGATTGGGTGTCATCTGATGCTGTTTAACGGATGTGATTTTGTTGTCGATGAGCGATTAGCTTTTGGTGATTTCAGTCACTTGAGTGTAGCTTGAGTTAGATGGGAGTTGTTAGTTGTTTTCTGAGAGATTGACTACCTCTTGTAGCCTCTATGCACTAGTCGAGTCATCTTCGTCCCATGGATTGACAATTTAATCGTGGTTCTCTCTAATACTGCAATAAGATAGGATGGTGAGGTGAGACATTCATCCCACAAAGAGCAATGTGGCTAAGAGCCAATGGCGAGGTAGATCTCCCACAAATCCAAGAGTAATAAGAGACAATCTACCTCTCCACGCCCACAAGAGGCTAGGAAGCCTAAGCAATCACGAGATACTCCACGTGGGTCTCTCAGCACTGCTGATTTTGAGCGTGCAAAGAAACACAATTTTTGTTTTAGATGTCTTTCAGACCAACATAACAAGAAATATTGTCCTCTTTTGCAAGACAAAGAAAAGGCCATACACATGGTGCAACGCTGCACATTAGATTCATCTCCTAAATATTGTGTTGTAGAGGTTCTTCATATGGAAGAAAAGTACAAGTGTTGTGTGCCTACTTCAATGTGGCAACCCACCTTTGGCCCCCATGATTTTAATCGCATGCATGGCACTATTAATGGACTATAAGCATAACTCATCACTTCTTGAACTATAAGCTAGTCAAGAAATTGAAGCTTACATAGACTCCTTGCTCTCACAAGTATTTGGTGGAGCAGATGTGTGGGAATGATAAATAACTATGGGACACGGTAGTTCAAGGGGTTATTGTTCAAGATCATATGATGACCCTTGACTTCCAAGTTATGAACATGGACCATGTTGATGTAGTTTTAGGATGGGAGTGGCTGCATGGTTTAGGAAACACATTGCACACTCTTTCTGAACACACCTCCTTAGCCTTTATGGCCAATGGTAAACATGTGCTTTTTCTTGGTGAGAAAAATATACCATCTGCACCTCTTATATGTACAGCCAAGCTTTCTATTTTGCAGAAAGCAGATTTAATAGATGAAGTCTTTTTGTGTTACTGCTTGTCTCCAAGTCTTGTGTGAATTCTCAAGAGCAAAGTGCGGTGAATTCTAGTAATGGTATGCAAAGTGCATTGAATTCTAATGGTATGAAAAGTGCAATGAGCTCTACTGATAAACAAAGTGTTAAAAAATCTAACGAGCAAAGTTCTCTCAATTTTAATTCTATAGAGCAACATGCAACTGTTGTAAAACAAACATTCCAAGAATTACAAGATTCTCCATCCTAGCATAAGTCTAGTTTACTTTCTCCTTTTGCACGGAAAAAATTGACTCACTTACTCACGGAGTATAGTGATGTGTTCTCAAGTGATTTACCACCGGGTTTACCCCCTAACGTGATGCACAGCATCGCATAAATGTCTTACAAGGCACTAAACTGGTGAGTAAAACACCTTATCGTATGAGTGCTAAAGAACCCAAGGAGGTTGAGAGTCAGTTGGCTGACTACCTCACCCGTGGTTTCATTAGACGTAGCACTTTGCCTTGGGCATCACCAATTCTATTGGTAAAAATGAAAGATAGTATTATGCGCATTTTCGTAGATTATCACGGATTAAATGCCATAACCATCAAGAACAAATATCCTTTGCCAAGAGTAGATGAGTTGTTTGATCAACTCCATGGGGCAAGATACTATGCAAAGATAGACCTTCGTTCAGGATACCACCAGGTGCGTATCCTTTTACAAGATATCTTCAAAACTACCTTTAGAACACGGCTCGGGCATTTTGAATTTTTGGTTATGCCTTTTGGTCTAACCAATGCTCTAGCTACATTTATGACACTCATGGATAGTGTCTTACGTCCCTATCTTGGAGTTTTCCCTCTTTTTGTGTGTGGTTTTCCTTGATGACATTCTCATTTATAGTAACAATGAAGATGAACACATAGAACACCTACAATTAGTGTTTGAACAGCTATGAGCTCACGTGCTGTATGCTAAGCAAATGAAGTGCAATTTCTTTAAAAAAGAGATACATTACCTCAATCATGTGATCTCTTATTCTGGCATCAAGATGGACACTAACAAGGTCGCTACCATTCTTCGATGGCCACATCCCAACACGGTTGAGGAGCTTCAAATATTTTTAGGCATGGCTGGATGTCATCGACAATATATCCATGACTATGCCAAAATCATTGTTCCTATGACGAATCAACTAAAATCAAAAGGTAAGAACTTTCCTTGGGAAGAAGCCCAAAAACGCAGTTTCGAACAACTCAAGGTAGCTATAGCCACAGCTCCCATCCTAGCAATCGTCGACCCAATTAAGCCATTTGTGGTAGAGACTGATGCTAGCGATAAATCCATTGGTGTGGTACTTCTCTAGGAGGGAAGACCTATATCCTTTGAAAGTAAAAAGTTAGATAGAGCTCAATAGAATTATTTTGTTTATGAGAGAGAGATCTATGCCATAATTCACGCTTTATGAAAGTGGCGACACTATTTATATGGTGCCGAGTTTGAAGTAGTTTTTGACCATGAGAGTATCAAATGGTTTACTACTCAAACAGACTTGAAGGGCCGTAAAGCTAGATGGGCAAGAATCATTCAAGATTATGATTATAAGCTACAATATTGCAAGGGGCGATATAATGTAGTAACGGATGCACTAAGTGGGATGCCTCAAATGCTAAAGTGTGAAGTGCGCTTTTAAAAAGGGATCCCTCACACTCACATGTCTCTGAACAGCTAGATCAACATGTATCTGCACGCGTAGATAGACACTCCAACACACAAAGATCTATCCCTACTCATGAAGAGCTTAAGCGATGGAATAATCTTTCCATTGATGATGGCTACTTACTCCAGAAAGGTAGAGTATGTGTGCCAAAGGACTCAAACACTAGGCACCAAATCTTATTTGAGTGTCACGATAGTCCATGTGTTGGTCATCCAGGTATTCGTAAGACGTATGCATTAGTTCGACAACAATTTTATTGACCGGGCTTACATCATGATGTTCAAGAGTACGTACTAAACTTCCAACAACACCAAGTTAATAAGGTGGAGTGCCTCAAGGTAGGTGGCCTTTTACATCCTTTAGAGATTCCACAAGGTAAGTGGGAGAGTATCTCTATGTATTTTGTAGTAGGATGACCTACTACAAATCATGGCCATGATTCCATTTGGGTAATTGTAGACTGTCTCACAAAGATGGGTCGATTCATTCCCACTAAGACTACAGTTAAGACACCGAAATTAGCATGGCTATTTGTAGAGCATATATATAAACTCTACGATCTTCCAGCTAGTATCATTAGTGACAGAGATAAAAAGTTTGATAATCACTTCTAAAGAGCTATGTTCCAAAATTTTGAAACTAAACTGTGTTCCAAAATTTCGAAACTAAACTTAATCTAAGTACGGCTGATCATCCAAAAATGGATGGTCAAACAGAAAGAGTTAATCAAGTGCTAGAGGATATGCTACAAGCGTACATTAGCAAGAAGAAAACCAGTTGGGAAGACTACTCACCTATATTGGAATTTTCTTATAATAGTTCAAAGCATATGACTACAGGGTTTAGTCCATTTTTATGCTTTTATATGGATTTCAACCTAGATCACCCGTTACAGTGGGGTTGGCTAAGGAGAAGATACAACAAGCAAAGGATTTTCTCCAAGACCATTTTGACATGCTTCGAGTTGCTCGATAGAATGTTAAGCAAGCTCAAGATCGATATAAGAAGTACGTAGATGAGCATCGTCGTCTTGCTACTTTTGAAGAAGGAGACAAGGTTTCCTTAAAGTTTTGGAGCATTCAAAAAGTCTTAAGACGAAAAAAGTGCTAAACTTTCACCCTGCTATTGTAGACCGTTTACCATTCTCAATGTATAGGTCAAGTGGCCTATAAGTTAGCTCTCCCAGAGCACTAACCAGTTCATCCTGTTTTTCATGTTAGCCGTTTACAAAAACAGCTAGGACAGAATGATAATGTCATTGACACAAGTGTGTTAGTTGACCTTATCGAACTACCATGCATTCCTCATGAGCTTGAAAAGATTTTGGATTCTCATGAGCTTCGTACCAGACATCATGTCAGATGACAGGTGTTGGTAAAATGGCTAGATAGACCTGAAGAAGGTTCTACATGGGCGAATGTCTCCACACTTAAGAAACATTTTCCTGTGTTTGTTTTGGAGGACGAAAATGATTCTCCAAGGGGGGAGTAATGTAAGGACATGGGTCCTATGGGAAAGGCCACCAGCACTGCCAGACAGTGTTTACGCTAGGTGGAGGCTATAAGATAACACGGTTGGGTGCAGACTAGCACATGCATTACTACCGCCCTTTCGCTTGCCGACCCACAATCCTTGTTGGACAAATTCAATGAAGAGGATAGGGCGAACACTAAGAGGGTACTTCTGGCATGGCAATGAACTGATCAAAATGGCTAAGACTACCAATGTCTTTGCTAGCACAACTACCATAAAAGGTAATTGTAAATTTAAAATACACATGCAATAGGTGACTACATGTTGTTTTTCTTGTTGGACATAATTTTGTCTTTGTGATGTGTTTTATAGGATGAGTTCAATGCAATGTATCGTCTTAAAATGCAAAATTTGCCAAGAACTTCTTTGTGCGGAAGGGATTGGGGATAACGGTCATTGCCAATCCAGAGAATGACGTGAAAATTTTCCAAAATTTCATTTCATTTATGGGTTGGGGCGAGGAGGAAATGACCCCTTCAAAGTGTCTGAGGTTGCACACACATGCATCAATCCTGTGGAGTAAGCATTGTTTGATTTTGAGTACACTATTTGTTTTTACATATTGTCTAAGATGTCATCCAATGAAATATTACAGGAAGTAACATTTGATCAACATATAGGCCAAGGAAAATGTCTCAATGATGGAGGTATCTATTCCAACACAAGAGACGCCATTCTCGTAGTGATTGAGAATGCACATTTACTAGTGGCATCTAGAAACGTGAGCGTAGAAACATTAGTGTACTAGATCATATTTGTTATTGCAATATTACTAATGCTTGGAGTGCAGCTACGTATTGAGCTTGGCGGAGAAGATGGAGGACAAGAAATCCACGGTGAAGAAGCTACACGCACATGCCACACACAATTGTGGCCTGGGGCAGTGCATGATTTTCCACAAAAGCACTTTGGCAAGGCCTTTGTGTGGTGGAAGCCAACCATATGAGCCATACACAATGCAGAGGAGTAGTCACACTTTGCATGTACTATGTGATGCTTTTTATATAGGTATTCAACCATAGAGTTTTATTAGGATGTATAATTTATATTGTGTGTTTTTGATTGATGGAGCCGTAGTTATAATTTGCAGATAGTGATTGGGCACTCTCAAGAAGGGTTTACACAGTCCATACCTCAAGCATCCCAGTAACGTGTGAGTGGGGTCTGAGAGAGAGGAGAGTGTGATTTAGCCCAGTGATTGGATAGAGAAACTTCATGGTAAAGATATGTGGAGAGTCTATCCATGGTTCTTGAACTATGCGGATGGAAAATTCCCCAAAAACAAAGCCAAAGAATACAATGGTAAGCTATCTTTTTCTTGTGCAGCTAACATGTATTTGGTTTAGTATAGTATCCTCACTATTTTTTTAGACTTGTAGAATTACACAAGAAGGTTAAGAGGAAGGGAAAAAGCAAAAAGTGTCACCATCAATCAGCCTATGCCGATGCCATTTCCGCTAGAACCACCAAGGGATGTCCAAGCCCAAAAACTGCAGCTGGCAAACCTGCACATGGTAAGAAGAGACGATGACTAGTCATCAAAGAATTTTAGGAGCTTTCAAAAGAGCAACAGAGTGAAAGTAGTGAGCAATACAATGGTGGGTCAGATTATGAGCATGGTGACTCTCAGCGACACTCAAAGTTACAAAGGTTGAGTCCATCTCATGGTTTGAGATTAGGGATTTAATGCGTATTATGCCATTGCTACTGGGCAAAGCGAGGGCAACCACCACTTTCAATGAGGACTTCCAAACCACTTGCTTCCTTTCCACTAGGTGAAAAATGAAACTCTAAGTGAATGCATTTGTCTAAATTAAAAGGTTCCCAACAATTAATCAAATGTTGGATGCTACACAACTTCAGTTCACTGAGACACAAAAATGGCAAAAAGTGTAAGTGTTAAGGTGTCTCTTGTACATCTTGCAGTACTTATTGACATAGAATATCTATGGAAGGCACTCATGGATCCAAAGTCCAATCTTGAGTGAGTCTATGATGCTTTGGTATCTAATTTCTATTTTCATCTTGTTGGAAAATCATTCAATCTTCTTATGCATGGTCTTATGCATTGTAGGAACCTTTGAGTGATCCATCATTTAGTTGGGTCTCTCTCTCACACCGACAAAATGGATCGTGGTCAGCTACTTGGAGACGTGCAACATAAGGGAAGACCTACCAACACATTCCAAACTTGACGTTGTTATTGGTGGCATTCCACGATGGAATGTATTCTCTACCAAGCTTGTCGCTAGTGTGTTTGTCTTAGCTTCCGAGTTCTTATTTACCAGATGATATAGTTGTTGTGGTGTGTCGAGTAGACCACTTGGCACTGATCACCAAGAAGGCTTGCTTGTGAGATTTTCACCATCTTCATACCATCTTCCTTTGGATGTTTTCATGTACATATGCTATTATAGACAATTTCAGGGGTCCATTAAGTTCTTAACCATTATTGAGCGGGGGGGAGGGGGGGTGTCACTATGTATAAATTGTGTATATCACGTGCGTTCAAGGAAGATATTTAAAACTCCTTATCTATGAATTTTTTATAAATAAAATATACCCTTTTCATATTTAATGTGTAAGTTTTTTTTCCAACTCCAGTTTACGGTACCCTTTTGTATGTGAAAATGTGAGAAAAAAAAACCCTTTTGCTACACTCACATGATAGTCACATAATAATTTTAATCCAAGCACTCTCAAGAAAATATACCCGTTTTTGTTTTGAACATAAATCATGTTACGTGTTGAGACCTTGGTGCTAGCCACGTTCACACCCAAAATTGAAGGGCTTCTAGTTGTTTGATTATATGATCGTCAGGTTGGAGATGTGGTAGATAGCTGACAATGATGGTTAAATTTGATAGTGACTGATACGAGAGTCCTTATGAGAGGCGCCATGGATGCTAGATGGTATTGGAGCACCCTTTTGACCCGGATTGGAGAAGAGCGAGTTCTTTGCTTGGTAAGTCTAGGAGTGGTTGAGCCCCCTATACATAGTTTGTTGGAGATAGGGTTGCAAGGAAACACACACATCTTGGAGAAAACAAAGGAAGCTCAAGGCACATAGTAGAGGGTAGTATTGCTTAGTGTGCAGTGGAAAGATAAGTTAGCCCTAGGGTGATGGGTGTATATATAGTGCACAGGTAAAAACACGTCCTAGTGAGGGAAAAAATTCCTCGACATTCCTAAGCGTGTTCATCACTAACACATGTATATGGCAACAAATCCCCCCTAGGAGTGATGCGGTGAACAAGAACTGGCACATAGAGTATAGGGAGGTTCCATTACATAGCAATGTCTCTATGTAACTTGTCTGACAAAAGGTAATACCACCATCACACTACTTAAACTATATGCCCAAGTAATGATATACCATCCCCAAATCTTTCATCTTGAAAGTAGCATCCAAATCAAACTTAAATTTAGCAGTATGTGCTTCATTTGGACAAGTGATCAACAAGTCATCCAAATATAGAACAACAATGAGAAGTACATCGCCCTCATGCCTTACATAGGATTTGCTTCCTGTTGGACTGCTATGAAAGACTCGTTTGAACAAATGAGTGTCAACTTTCTCGTACCAAGCGCAAGAAGATTGCTTCAACCCATACAAAGCTTTCTTACATTTGCACACTTTATCCTCTTGTCCTTTCTTGACAAAACTGTGAGACTGCATTACATAAAATTCTCCAATAAGTCACCATTCAAGAAAGCAAGAACAATATCTGATTGATGTACATCCCATCCAAAATGAGTTGCCATTGCACATAGAAAACACATAGTAGTCATACAACAAGTGGAAGAAAAAGTCTCTTCATAATCTATGCCTTTTGTGTTGTGCATAACCCTTTGCAACAAGTCGAGCCTGAAAACAATCAATCACACCATCAAACTTACGTTTCAGCTTGTAAACCCACTTTGTACAAATGGCCTTTTTTACAGGAGGAAAATCACATAAAGTCCATGTGTGCATGGTAGCCATACAATTTTCAAAATTATGTGCTTCATGAAAAGATAGAGGTTCCTCAACATCACATAAGCTATAAACAACCAAAGAATAACAATCTAATGCATAAGATGCATGGTGAGAACCTGAACAAGTAAAACTAGACAAAGGTGCATCCAATTTACTGTAATGTAAAGTATGCACTAGCCATTTTGGCATACCTCTAGCCTACTCGTTCTTAGCCCTTTCCTCATCAAGGACATCGTGTACATTTGTATGAGTGATAGGTTAATCTGTAACATTTTTAGAAACACCCATAGGCTGCACATTTGCCTCATTCAAATTTACACCACTTAAAAGAGGAAACAAAATTTCATAAATGTCCTGTGAGCTTACATTACTGTCGCTAGTACATGCTAGCAAGGGTTAAACAGAATCTTCCACAAACACAACATAACGTGAAACCAAGATACACTTTGTTTGTGGATGTTACAACTTGTAACATTTTATTTCATAACTATAACCAACAAGAAATCATTTGACAGCCTTATCATCAAAGAACAAAGCATAATCCAAACAACCAAAGCGTTTTGTTTGCTGCACCAAAGGATAAGACAAACAACAAAAAACGCATGTGATCAATAGATGGCTTTCTATCATGCCATGCTTCATATGGAGTCATCGACTGCAAATCTTTTGTAGGACACCTATTAGGTATATAAGTGGCACACATGATAGACTCAAGACAAAATGAATGTGGAAAATCTTAAAGTTTGACCATACATCAAGCCATTTTTGTAAGTGACGTTTTTTCCCTCTTAAAAACACCATTTTGTTGAGGTGTATACGGCACTATGCATCGGTGTTTTATCCTATGGCTAGCCAAAAATGCATTACATTCATGAGACATATACTCCGTACCTCAATCAGAATAGAGGGTGTCCATAGTAAATTTTGAGACATTTTCAACCATAGCTAGAAATTTCTTAAAGCACATAAACACTTCGTCTTTGCTTTAAGCGGATACACCCATGCATGCCTAGAGTAATCATCAATGAAAGACATGAAAAACATGTAATTTCCCAAGGACAGAGTTTGCATGGGCCCACAAACATCACTATGCACAAGCTGCAACCTACATGTATCCCTAACTGAACCATCCTTTGGAAAATTTGAACGCTGGATCTTACCCAAAATACTGCCTTCACAGACATGCTTTACATGTGCTTCAAGAGGCGGCAAAAAAGCAACCATATTAGATTTTTGCAAATGTAGCAAATTGACAAAATTTAGATGCCCAAAATGTGCATGCCAAAGTTTTGCATTGGAAACATCCTTTGAAGCTAGAGCTGCATTTGCAAAATTTTGCCCACACTTCTCATACTTGCAAAATGTCAGATGCAACAATTTCATCAAAATTGAGATAATGAACTGTATGTCTATCATCCATAAATTTGACAAGGCCAAGTCTAGCAAGTGCTGCGGGGAGGCGTTGTAGCAATGACCTAATCACAATCCACACAAAATTATCAAATCCGTGGATCGAAAACCCGGCTAGGGCATGAAAGCACGAGCATCAGATGAATAGAAATAAATTATTCAAAAGATCACCTCTCCAATGCAAGTAGAGATTAGCCATGGAAAGACTACTCTAAACATACACTATTCACTAATCAGTCAACTCCTACACACATCAAGTCCACCTAAGTTCGACTTACCATAGACTAGAAACCCCAAGCACACTAATGAGAAGCACACACTAATTACATTGGTGTTGGCCTCTCCAATCACCACATGTCAATCACGACACTTCATCAATAGCTACACACACAAGGTGAATGGTGCTAGAGTTTCATAAACCTATCTATACACAATCAAACAATAGAGCTTACCCACTAATTACAAGATTAAGACCCAACTTAATCAACCTAATTAGTGATGCTAAATATCAAAAATTGAATGCTTAGAGAAGAATAGGAGTGGTTAATAGCAAGAAGTACATACCTCTCTCAAATCTAGAATAATGAGAGTGTGATACTACTTCATGACATAATGAGATGTAGAGAAGAAGTAGATTAATGAGAAAATAGGAATTAGATCAATCAAAAAGAGATTACTCTAATTACAATGGACTAGTCCTAGCCTCTTAAGCATGGGAATTAAGCTCAAGGCTAGGCCATAGAGTGAACACTCAAGAGAGAGGGAGCTCTCAAAAGTGGATCCTCAAGAGTGGATACTCAAGAATGAAGCCTCCTTGCATAACCACTTCCTTTTAAAGGCTTTCACCACAATTCCTTCTACTACGGGTTTAAGCTTGAGCCCTCCATTTAGCATATACAACTTTGAAACTCCAAGTGAGCCCAAGACTTATACAAAGTGAGTTGGAAATACCGAGCACAACCATAGCATATCTCCCGCTTGATACATAATCTATGTAGCCTATGTTAGCCGCAGCTAACATTCCCCCCTTCCGAATTTGGCGCGTGTCCTCGTGTGCCGGTGAAGCAACGCGACGACATGGTAGAAAGAAAGTCCATGGAAAAAATGTTGAGTTGCAAAGCATAAGAACAAGTAATGAGCATCAAAGGCTAACAAAGATAAATTAGTCATGAAGTATAGTGAATAATCATGCAAAGTGATTTTTTTTCTTCTAAAAGATGGGTGAATCATGGTAAAAAACTAGACAACATAAAGCAAAAAAGACACCTATACTATTGTCAAGCTTAAACTACTTCAGATTTCAATTTTATGCATGAAACACAAGAAATCATTTATGACCCTAGGCTAATGCAAGCTCATAAACCTACCAGCCTCAAAACTATGTGACCAATATTAATAAATCATTCAAACCTATCATGTCTATGGACTATAAAAAAGCTCCTATCTATTAGTGCATTGTCAAAGCTTTTTGAAGCTCATGGAAGTTCTGTTTTTGTCAATCATCGAAAAAAGTAAAACACATCACAAGGCTACCACCCCAAGGCAAGTCTAGGTGCGACTCTAGGCTCCTTGAACCCTCAAGAAGGTGTTCCAGAAGCCTACTAGTCTACCAAGGTGACGACTAACCCCTATCAACCCAGGGCATCGGTTTAGGGCCTTGACCAAGCGATCCAAGGTGATTCCCCTTGCCTGCCAAGTGCCAATAAGACGCTAGGCCTCACATAGACACACCATAACATAGAAATTTTCTTTTCATGTGTCTAGTAGCAGTTTTGCTACTTTTTCTTGACACTTTTTTGCTTCATTGTTTCATTTTTTAGCACTTTTTTATTGCTTCCATTATGAGATGCTAATGGCAAATGGACTAAAGAGACTAAAGCCTAATCATAGCCCTAGGTCATGTTTAAAAATGAATGGAGTATTAAAAATATCACTAAGAGTTTAGGACTAATGAGAAATGAGCCTACATTAACCCAGGTTCAAGGCCAATTACCTATGATTAGTACACATAAAACCTAATTTTTTAATGAGTTAATTTTCACAAATTAAAGTGTTGAAACTTTAGGATGCTTAGCTTTTGAACATAAAAGAATCATAGCTTAGAAGCAAAAAATTACTTAAGCCAAGCATAGAGAATGGAGAGATGAACAAAAGAGAAAAATCATGGAAGGATTACACCTATTCATGCTCTTTGAGCATCCTTGAGCAAGCACCCCCTTTGTGTAGAGAAGTCTCTTGATCTTTTTATTTGCAAAAGAAGCTTTTTAAAGCTAAGTGTAAACAAAAACTCCAAACGCTTTTATTGAAAGCCACACAAAAACATACAAACAACATTAATGAAAACCTAAAGCTATGGTCTTACATACCCGAATTCACCAAAGGAAAAAAACCCAAGGGAAAAAAGTGCCTTTGGTTATGCACATGATGCTCTTTGTAGCAAATTTATGCATATTAAAATGCTTCTACGTAAGGAAAATTTCAATTTGTTATAACCTCTCATGCATGATTCAAAAGTTGATTAGTTTCTAGCTCAATGAGATATGGAATTAAAAACAATCCAAGAGCTGAAAATAAAGCAACTTTGATGAAATGAAGTGGCTCTTGAAAGCCAAAATTTTTAATTTAAAGCTTTCCAAATGGTTGGCTAACAACTAGCTCATATGAAATTTGCAATTTAAGAGCAATCTATGAGCTAGAGATGACTTCAACTTTTAATGGAATGAAAATAAATGGCTCTCAATAGCAAAATTATGTACTTTGAAAGCTCCCAAGAAATTTGGATACACAACTAGCTCAAATGAAAACATTTGCATTTTAGACCAAGCTATGAGCTAGGATATTTACAACTTTTAGTCAAAAGAAGTGGAGCCAAGTTTTGCAATATGATGCAATGATGACCCCTTCTTGGATCAATGAAAGTACACTCCTGCCCACAACCTTTCAAAATGAAGCTCAATTGTTAGTGCATGAAAGCATTTTTTCATTCAAAGTAGGCACTAAAAAATGCACAATCAACCACAACCCCAAAAGTTTAATGCTCATTCTCGGTCATTAAAACAAGATCAATTCTAATGCTTTCTAATGATTTTTCATTCAATTCAAGCATTAAAATGTACAAGCAATGTTAATTTTAAGAAAAAGTCCCGACCAAGCAAGCACTACTCATAATCCAGTGTAACTCTCATGTGAAACCCATATGCATGCCAAAAATGAAATTTTTCTTCTACTGCAAATAGACTTTTCAATTCGGCAATGCATGTTCAATCATACCCTCAATCTTTTTAATGCACTCATGAATCATCATAATGGATGTGCATATAAGTTTGCTTAGTCATAGTAGCATGGTAGAAGGAAGAGAAATTTTAAATTTAAACTCCATCAAATGATCATTAGTTGGCTAATCATCTAATGATAGACTCCCTTTGTCAAATTTACCAAGAAGCAATCGAAATGTTAGCTGTCTCTAGCCATGATGACAATGAAAATGGTTCAACTTTCGGACGTCGTAAGTGCACACTCAATTAGCTCACAATGCACAACAAAAATCCATAAACACATTTTTTTTCTTTTTTGTATTGTCATCATTCAAAATTCTCATTTGTAATCCATTTGCGTTAATTGTGAGGCTAGATCCCATTAATTTTGGCCCAAAGTCTCGAGAGTGGTGTGATGAAGAGTGTGTATCGACAGAGGGTGGGAACACTCTTTAATATCAAAAATGTTAAGCTTAAATTTGAGTTCTTTTTTCTTAAATTTTATTTTTTTAATAAATCTTTGATGGGGCGGCAGATTGTGGAGGCGCGCTTGTGGCGGGCTGAGTGGCGAGAAATGTAGTCGAGCGGTGTGTGCTTGATTTGCAGGAGGTGCATGTGTGTGTATGTGTTTGAGCGGTTCAAGCCACGGGGCCAGTGTCATAGTGTGTGTGTGTTCGCTAGCACCAAGTCAGCCATGATACGCGGCCTTTATAGCCTGTGTGTGGACGAATCTGGGTGTGTGTCGTGGCAGGTCAGGGCTTAAAAGCATGCAGGGAGACAGCATGTGCCAGCGCGAGAGAAAATGAGCTGTGAGCCTGTATAACTGCAGTCTGGGAGTGTGTGTGTGTGTGTGGCAAAAACGCCAAGCCAAGCATGGCGAGCCAGTCCAAAAACTGATGTGTGTGTGTGTTGATGTGCGCGTATTTCGAGCACCGAGCCAAAATCGGCAACGCTGAAGCCAAAAAGGGAGGATGTATTTTTATTTTTATTTTTTGGTGAAAAAAATGATAGGGAGGTGTTCCTTCGTGGTTTCCATTATCCATGCACATTTTTATACTGTCTAAAATAAGTTTGAAAATTGAGTTGTTTCCATGATTACCTTGATAAAACACATCTTGCAAAGTTTTTGAAGAGCATACAAGTAAAAATTATCATCATGTCCCAAAAACATACCACAACATAGAGCTTTAATGACAATTCAAGCACCTGATTTTGAAGTATTCGACCAATCATGCTCAAAGGTGGTGCTTATCAATGCCATACAATTTCATATAGGCAATATCAATTAGGACACATGTGCCTTCAATCATAATAAATCTCACCGAAATATTCAACTTTAAAGGTGGTTGTAGATCAATCATTATCAGTCATTGCAATTCCAATTGCTCATTTTTAATAATTCTAATCATCCAAACCCTGTCAGATTTGTCATCTCGGTTTGTATGGCTACACAAATTTGATTATGGCACTTGAAAATGCACAATGTAATGAGATTTTTTCCCATAACCGATCGAATTGGCATGCAACTCAATGGCAATACATAAAATCATTCTCAATTATGAACAATTGAGTCATTCCTCTCAATTGATTTGATGACACACACACAAATGTTTAGGTCTATTCAATCATTATGATTAGATGATCAACACCAATCGTTCATTTCAATTTGGATGGATAACGCCATTACAAAGGCACACACACCCAAATTTAGGCCAAAATTTTATGCAAAAATTACATCGATTTCACATTGCAATGCTCAAATTACAAACTCAATCAAACATAAGTGAATGCATGCATGGTTAATTTCTAAAAAATTAGCAGTATTTTTACCCAATCAAGCAATGCACACACTCAAAAATTAAGCACAAAAATTCAAATTTGGCTAAATTGGCAATGCATTTAGGCTTCCACCTAATGATTGCAGACACTTTTTATGAACATTTATCAATAAAAAATCATTTAGGTGCCCTAATTGACCATCAATCATTGAAAATCAAGTGGCCTTGGATGGGCACACACACTCAATTCTTGCCCAAACTTTTGGCAATTAGGCTTATCCAATGATTGAATAAGCCTATCATACACATCAATTACATGATTTCATACTCATATAACATCAATTCCATCACTTTATATGCATGCACACACTCAAGATTAGTGGAATTGGAGCTGATCTCTTGAGACAGCTAATTCCAGTGTTGGAAGATTTCAGCTACTACTAGTGTGGGAAGATTTCAGACAGCAGACCGGATAGGAATCAAAGACTATACTAAAATGTGGATACTGAAATAAGAATCAGACTTATATACTGGAAGTAAGGTTCAGAGTCATATTCAAATTCAGAAGACTGGACAAGAAGTAAGTATAATTGAAATGTATGCCATGATTGGAATTACAGATCAAGATTACAGCGAACATGATTACAGAGAGAAAGTACAACCGACAATACTACCAATGATTCTCAAGTACAATTATAGCCAAAGCCCTAACCCAAGTGATAACAATTGCCAACCCGATTATAATGTAATGGGCCCTATTTATACACTTTGGGTTTAGTGTAGTAATTACCATAGTAATTACTAAGTAGTTCGTTGCCCACATAGTGACTTTCCAGCCGTCTACATCCTTCCCTTCTTTCTTGAATTTTGGCAAGATTCCAAAAAATTTTGAAAAAAATTCCCCTGTCTGAATCTGATGTGAGACTAAAAAATCCATCGTTTGATTCTGATGTTGGGATGCCGGCTTGACCACTGATAGAATGGCCATTCAAAGATTATGAGTAGGAGTTCAAGAAGGACCAAGGATTGCGAGAGGCAGCAGAAAAGGCCAAGATGGAGCTGTCATCTCTCCCTGCCTGCTGAGAAGAAAAATTGCCACTGAATCTTGAGATGGAACTACCCAGTATCCTTCCATTGGACCGTCTTCTGTTTGCCTTTACCTTTGGACCGGGACGGTGCATGAGAAGTCCCAGTACCAGCATTCTCCTTCTGAATCAGTCGGTAAATGGCCTCTTGCTCAAGCTTATCCTGCTGGTCGGTGGTCATGTCTAATTCATAAGGCGTGAGAGAATGATAGGTTTTGGTGTCAGGATCATAGAGTGTACGCCTGCCCTTGCTCAGTCTGGTTCTAGCCAGCTTATGACAATGCGAAGCAGTATGGATCCATCCTTCTGGAAGAGGCTGATTAGTTTTGACTCGAGCTTTGAAAAGAATTTCAGCCATCTCCCTGTACTGTGATGCCAGACCCGGCTTTGCTGCAATGTCTTTTTCAAGAAATTTGGAAGATTCAACCGTAAGTTGTAGCAACTGATTAGTAATCCTGGTCAGTCCTCTGACTTGAATCTTCCACTGGCCCATACACAGCTGGATCCTTTGCATCTCCTCTTTTAGTACCTGAATGTCATTGATTTGGAGAGCCTCATTGAACAACGTCTGCCAAGTCTTCCACAGTTGACCGCTCATACCAATCCTGAAGCTCATCAGTAATTTTGAAGTATGTGAGACGATCAACTGGTTCTTGATGTTGAGGATACAACGATGGAAAGAATCTTGGCAACTCGGTTTCTCTTGCTGGAACATCATACAAGAGAACTGGAGAATCATGCACAAATTCTAAGAAATTGAGAACAGCCTGGTTCTCCTGCTGCACCATCTTTCTGGTGATTCTCACTAGCTGGAACAGTGTTCGGAGAGCAGTTGCCTGTGCCGACTGACATTCGTGTCTGAGGTCCTCTACTAGTGGCTGTCTAATCCTGAAGAATGGCTTTGACTCTTTGATCCAAAACACCTCTGGCAGTTTCCATTTGCACCAAAACTTCCTTGAGTTGTACCCTAACATCCTTCATACAACGGTAAGTTGGTTTGTTACCCACAACAGAAGTTCTAGTTCCAGGGATAGAGAGCGACAATCTGCAGTAGACTGCCTTTGCCAGTACGGGTTTACCACTCTCTCATTAGCATTGAGTATCCATTCAGGAACTCATTCCAGCAGCTGGACTGTACTGGGATGCGCAGGTAGTCGGCAAGCTTCTTTATCATGGAAAGCTGCTGATTTCCAATGTTCTACCATTTCCCTCGCTCCCACATATAGCCTTTGAAATCTTTCCAAGTCAGTCAAGAGATCATCATCCTCCAAATACTTTCTTATGATGGAGGCCTGTTGATGTCTCAATTGCCTATTCAGAGTAATGAGCTGCAGTGAATGATGATGATCAGCCAACTGGTCTCTCATCCTGTACTTTCATTTTCCCTTTAGCATCTCTGTTGAGATGGAACTGATCATTTGGCTGATTCCCAGTGTGACTGGGCTGCTGCTCTTCAGTCTGCTGGTTACCCGACTAGTGCTCTTTGTCATGTCCTTCCTGCTGGCCCTCATTCTGATCTGGCTGGTATGGCTATGACTGGCCTCCTTCATTTGGCCTTGTCCCACCAGTCCCAGGTCCTAGAGGTGGGGATGGTGGTGGGGCATCATCATCATCCTTTGTATGCCCAGCTTCTTGATCATCCTCCTCCTGATCAGCTTCATCTTCTTCGTCTTCTTCTTCCTCTTCCAGAGAAGTCTGTTGCTCAATATAATCCATTATAGCTTGGTTCATCAGAGCATTATTGTACTCACTCACCTTGTCCTGCAAATCTCTTTGCATACTTTCCATCAAGGACTTTAAAATCTCTAAATTGAAAACAGCATTGCCTGATGGGTTTAAAATTTCAGACAAGCTATTGTAGATGTATCTTTTAGTCAGAGAAGCCTTCAGAGCTGTATGGTGCAGTAACAGTTTTCTGAATTCCGCCCGCTTCATCCTAAGCATTGTTTCAACCCGCTCGGCAGCTCTTAGTGCTTCATTCCTTTGATTCTTGATAATCATTATTTCAGATTGAGCCTTTTCTAGCTTTTTGTTCAACAACTCATTAGTCCTTTCTGAGTGAGCTTCCAATACCCTGTGTTGTATGTTCTGCTCTTCCTGGGCTTTCTGGAGATTTTCAATCTGATGTTGTGCTTCTGTCAAGTCAGCTTTGAGCTTTTTGACTCCCTCCTCTGATCCAGCAGCCTCCATCAGTTGTCCCATACAACTGACAATGGTATTCCAAGAAGACTATAAGGACTGAACATCTGTCTTTGACTGTGGTTGGATCAGAATCAGTAGGCTCATATATTGCCACTGGAGCCACGTAGGGTACAGTTGCATAATCAGCTTTTGGGCATCCGGAATGCAAATTCTATGGCTTCTGGTGTCATTGACACCTTCCTACTATTTACCATGGCATTGCCATTTTCAGCATCAAAGGAATCAAGAACTTGCTTGATGATATCTGCATCAAAATCAATCCTCGTAGCTTTCAACACAACTCGAAGATCCCAGAGTTGTAGCAGAGTCATTGCTTGATAAGTAAATACATAACGCTGAATTTTACTATACGGGATAACAGGAAGGTTTGCCTTTGCCTCAGCAACTATGGCCTGGGTTTCCTCAAGAGACTCCTGCATCTTCTCTGAGCGTTTCTTTCTACCCATACACTATGAGGTCGATGACGATGAACCAGCCAAAGGAGAAGATGACTTACTTGTTGTGGCAAAGCCGTTTCCTGGTGTTGTTGGCAAGACTATCGGATAGTCAACTCTCTCGTCAGAGGTCAAAGTTTGCGGCTGCAGCGAAGAAACCTCGGAGCTTGGCGATGGCGAATGGTTAACAGCAGGGAAGCGTCGCGCAGGTGATTTATGAGGAAAAATGCTAACTCTCCTGACTGTTATACGCGTTCGCGCCATAAAAGCTCCACCACTCACCACTCCTAGACTTTTGTGCGTCGTTTGCTATTGTGGCAGACATGCATTGGACAAGACTATGACCCATATTTGAAATGACTAGCACTGGCGTGCCATTTTACCATTGGACGCTTAAAAATTGGAAAGTGTATCCATGCTGGTACTGGACTGATTTCTAGTCTGGCTTGACCATACTGGTACTGATTCTAAGGTCAGCTTGATCTGGTCCTTCTGGTACTGGTTCTGAAGCTGGAACTTGTTGCACATGAAAACGTCCAAAAATATCTGATTTCGGTATCTCTTAATCAGCAACCTCCAGTTCCTTAGTACCTTGTTCTGGCTCAGTTTCTCTGGTCTCTGAATAATAAAGCTTGATCTTTGCTCCATTATATACTCCTGGAAACATAAGTCCAGATAAATATTTCAGTTTGACTGTGCCATTGGAGAAGACCCAATCCACCTCAAAAGGTCCTGCCCAGGCAATCTTCAAGTTTGGCTTCTTTGGACCTAGTCTAGACTAATATATAAGCACTAAGTCTCCTTTCTGGAACTCTCGAGCTTTAATTCGGCAATCATGCCAGTTCCAATATAGCCCTTTGCCTCAATTCATCTAATTGCATCAGTTCATCCAGCCTCTTCTTAAGATTGTGGTTGAAGTCTAATCCATACTTCACAGCCATTCTCAGACTGGGGATTACAAACTCCATAGGAACCACAGCTTCAGTACCACACACCATTCTGAATGGTGTCATTCTAGTAGTTACCTTATAATCTGTCCTATAAGCCCATAGAGCAGTCTGAAGTTTCAAATCCCACTGGTCTGGTTTCGTTTGCACCACCTTAGTGAGAGTAGTCTTTATTGTCTTATTGCTACTTTCAGCTTGTCCATTGCATCTGGGATAGTAAGGAGTAGATTTCCGATGCTTTTGACTGAAAGCATATCCAATAGGATTTCCATAGTGTCATTGATAAAATGTGTTCCTTGATTGGTAACAATCTCTACTCGACATCCATATCGGCAGACAATATTCTCAAACAGAAACCTTGCAGTTGAATTGGCTGTGTTGTGAGGAAGAGCCTTAGCTTCAACCCACTTGGTAACATAACAAGTAGCCATTACTATGTACTTGTTCTTCCTACGAGTCACCTTCTTAAAAGGTCCCATAAAATCCAGTCCCCATTTGATGAATACTCCCAGTGGTTGTATTGGCATCAAGGGAGTCATATCTGCAGCTGTTGGTCGACCCATTCTTTGGCATATGTCACAAGTTTTACAAAAACTTATGACATCAGCAATCAATGTTTGCCACCACAAACCAGCTTGCAGAATCTTCTTATAGGTTACTTTGTTGGAAAAGTGTCCACCAGACTCACCATTATGAGCTTCTGAAATTACTTGCATTCTTCCTTCCATAGGGACACATCGTCGAAGTACACCATCTACACCCAGTCGATAAAGTAATCCTCCTATGATGGTAAATTTCAGGCTTTTTATGATCAGAGCTTTCTTCTGATTCTGCTTCCAATCCTCTGGAAAGGCACCTTGGAAAAGGAATTGATAAATATCATACCATTCAGGATCCATTGATTCTTCTGCCTCTAACTGAAATAAATCAGCATCCACTAGATCATCTCTCAAGGGTGATTCTAAATATCCTTCCGTACTTCTTGAAAGAAAATCAGCTCCACAATGGTTTCGGCCCGGTATTCCATTGCGGGAAACCACATGTCCCAGTAGCTGTCCCTTCCATACTAGAAAAATAGATTTGAATGGATTCAAACAAATCCTCTTCTCTTGACAGCATTTAAAAACCATCTCTAGGAATAGAAGATGATGTTCCTCATCTGAATAGACAGTGAAGTCATCCATAAAAATGGCGAGGAACTGATGAAAAAATTCATTAAACATCTCCATCATACACCGCTGAAAAGTGGCTGGTGCATTGCACATGCCAAAAGGCATCACCAGATACATGAAATCTCCCCACTCTGTGATGAAGTGGTCTTAGCTCTATCTTCAGGAGCGATCTGTAACTGGTTATAGCCGCTATAACCATCCATGAAGCTATACATCTCATATCCTGCGATCTCATCAAGAAACATATCAGTAAAAGGTAAGGGAAATGGATCCTTAATAGTCTCGGCATTTAGTTTCCTATAGTCAACACAAACTCTCAATTTCCCATTCTTTTTGGGAACGACAACTATGGGAAATAACCAATCACTGCTTGCCACTTCCGTAATGAACAAATCCTTGAGAAGATTATCAATCTCCTCCTTGACCTTCTTTGCATAGTTGGGGTTCATCCGGTATCTTTGTAATCTTATTGGCCTAGCATCCGGTTTCAGTGGTATTCGATGCTAACAGACTTCAGGATCTACTCCCTTCAAATCTTTATGTTCCCAAGCAAACACATCTTTATAGTTCTGGAACATTTTTCGTGCCTTTTCCTTCATTGCCGGGTTGAGGTGCTTGTTAACCTTGATCATTCTGGGATTTTCCTTTGATCCCACATTCCACTCTTCTACTTCTTGATCTTCTGGAATCAACCAGTTTGGTCCGCCTCCTTTTTGTTTGGTCGATTATTCAGCGTAGTCCCAAGATGGTCCATTCATTTCTGCATCAGTATTCTTATCCAGTTGGTATTCCTCAGAACATACTGGTTCCTCTACTATGCCAGTATCAGCTAGTTCCTCCATTCTTACAGTTAGCTGCACTGTTCTTTCCCCTGCATTGTCTTCGGTAAACTGATTAGGGAATTGTCTCTTCTGCTTATCAGCCTGCTCTTTGTTCAGCAAGACTGCATTCAAGTCGATTTCTGCCAAAGGAAATATGTTCATAGCCGCTAGCATTCGCTCGATTTTCTTGGCTCTATACTTCTGACACAACTCCTTCGGCCTCAGTTCATTTTTCCAGCTCCCGGTATTGTTGGTCTGGATTTGGATTCTGCCACTTGCCCCTTCTATGGTGAGAGTTTGGTTTGCATAGTCATGAACAGCATGTGCTATTCTTAACCATGGGCATCCTAGTAGCATTCCATATGCTCCCTACACATCTACGACTAGGAAACTGGTTTTGAATTTCTCCCTCCCAACTCTTATCTGCATGTTTTCAATCATACACGTCGCCTGCACGACTCTATGATGTGCCATTCTTACTTTGAATGGTGCTGGTTTCATATTAGTGATACCCATTTTTTTGCTGAAGATGGGCTCCCATTATGTTGACTCCTGCCCCTCCATCCAGGATAACGCTTGATAGAGGTTCCCACTCCTTCCTGACCTTGTAGTCTACCTAAATAAGTGGAACTTCATCATCCCGGACAGCCGTCAGGTCCACTGTTCTGGCCTTTGCCTCAATCTTCCTGCACTGTCTGATAAAGTTGGCCACCTCAAGCAAGGTCTTTCTTATATCCTCCAGCTCTACTGTTAGCTTCTGGATTCTATCACAAATTTTCACATGAATTTCTTCTCTCTCTTGGTCAGACTGATTGTCAGAGCTTAAAGAACTGGTATCTTCACACTGCCATTCGTTTGCAATGCTTCTACTCTTTCCATCCACTCCCATTTCATCAGCTAGTCATTGTACCACAGCTAGTGAGGCGGTCCGGCGCGGGCAACAAGAGAGGCGACCTCTAAACACCCCTCAAGGCTCCCGTGCTGCTCAATTGGGGCTGGGGCAACCACAAGCACAACACAACAACAAACCCACAGCCAAACCCAAACAAGATAGGGGCACCACCTAGTTATGGTATGCGAACTAGGATGCAAGAGAGATTTTGGCACAACCAAGAAGATGCACCACACAACACACACAAGCAACCTCACACCAAGACACACACAAAATGGACCAGAGAGAGCTAGAGCAAAGGGAAGAGAGAGAGAGAAAAGGATCTTGCGTAATACCTTATTTGTGACTTGCAAATGGAGATGGTTCGTTATGATGCTATCGTAGAACTTGTACAAAACTCACTCAATGCTTAGTGATTGCTAAACATTGCCAAAACACACACACACACTGTCTTAGGGTGTGGGAGACCTCTCACCACAATACCCTCTTACAATGGACACAAAATTGGCAATGAAAAACACACTAAAACACTTCCTAAAATCAAGATCAACCGATAAAAACTCAAAATACACAAGTCACCTTGAATTCACCAAACCGTATTGCACAAATAGAAGGACGAAGATTTGAACGTCGAATCACGCCTTTGATGCACCAAACCTCAATTTATTGATGATGAAGGAGCATATACAATAGTGGTTTTGAGATTTGTGGAACTCAACGCTCTCTCACTTGCAATGTGTAGCTTGAAGGCTTCTCTCACACCAAGAGTGAAGCTCACAAGTGGTTGCTACACCTAAGTCTCTCCTCACGCATAGAGTGTTGGGGTGCTATGTGAGATATTGGAGGTTGTTTTACAAGAAGGAGAGGGGCCTATTTATAGGTTGGAGACCCCATATTAAGATTATTGGAAATCCTAATTTACAAGCTAACAAATCAGGATTATGATTTTTTTGAATATCAAAACATTGCGGGCCTTCTTTGTCTGCTTGAGTCATGGGTGTGGGCTCAAAAGAGAGCATTATTGATGGTAGATAAGGTGAAAGTAAGTAAGGAGAGAGAGAGAGAGAGAGAGAGAGTTACTATACACATGTCTTGAGGTGAGGTGTCTTTTATGGTTAGGTCAATGGCTATTTTGTGTTAGTATGTTAGTGGTTAGTGTTAGTAATCACTAGAAAGTTAATGATATATTTACAATGGGTAGAATGGGTGGGATGGTTGGAGTAAGATGGTTGAATGAAGTGAACAAATCCTTGTGATGGTGAAGCTTGAAGAAGTTTTGGACTTACTTGTGTAGGTTCTTAAAATGACCATCGATCTTCTTCTTCGTCTTCTCTTCTTTATGCCACCGCTGCCAAGGTTGATCATCGTGATGAAAATGGTAATTCCGTTGATGAGATCTTTTGATTTGCAGAGGTTAAGCATGGTACACATGCTGAATTTATGTATATATATAAGGAGTAAGATGGAATTGTACTTTGGAGATAATAGAGAGAGGCATAGAGCTGGTGTATGTACATGGAGAGCTCATATGAGAGCTATGGGAGTAAGTGGGGAGGTTAATGGTGAAGAAGGTGAGAGAAACCATTGAAGGTGCAGGTTTGAGTGAGGGATTGAGAGAAATGTGTGTGTGTGTGTGTGTGTGTGTGTAGAAGTGTGGAAAGAGGTGAGAGAAGACTATGGGCTACTTGTGAAAAAAGTGGGCAGACTGGGGTCCACTCAAAAAATCATAGCTCACCGCTGGTAGCTCCAAAAATCATGAAAACATTTGAGGTGATTATTCAGAGCGTGGGCTACATTTTCTCTTTTGATCACCGCTCCAAATTTGGAGTGGAGATAGGTGCCAAAATTCTCACCAAAAAGCCTGTTTTTTATGCCTGCAAAAGTCTTTTAGTGGCCCCCTCCTTTGTTGAATTTGTACAATGCATCCAAGAGTGAGCCCCTCCTTTGTCATATTATAATACAAAGCATTCAAGTCGCCCTTGACCCATGCATGGAGGAGGATTATTGGTGAAATAAGAAATATATACATGGTGGGACTAGTGTATGGACTATTCATGGACTTTAGCTCAATGAGCACATGGTGTTAGAATAATGAGTAAAAAATAATAATAAAAATATGGAGGAGTTATGGATATGGAAAGATATTGGAATCATATGATATGGTCCCTCCTTGAATTATTTTGGGTGAAAGAGGAAAAGGTATGCAAGTAAATAATATAATAAAAGTAACCAATGAGTAGAAATCAATTTTTTGTTTTCCCGAGGGTGAGGGTGAAAATGTAGGAGTGATTATTATAAAGGAAAAATATGAGGTTAGAGTATGTACATATTGGCAAAAAAAATAATAATAATAATAATTATGGTGTAAGAGGATGAAAGAAGGTGTACATAGGTTCAATAAAACACACACTTAAGTAGAAATATTTAAATAAAATACCAAAATAATTATAAAAAATCCCTATATTTAGGCCATATATACAATGAAATATTTACACACAAAGAGGCCATAATATACTTTTATTTTTTATTTTTTTTTGGCTCACCTAGCCCAGTGACTAGCTAGCTGAGGGTTTTTAAGAAGATATGGGAAAAGTCCCGTGACTCACGCACGCCTATGTACAGTGAAATGGTAGGGATAGCCACAGTGTTTGGGTGATTTTGGTAGGGTGAGGTAACTCACTGTGGCAATTACAAAGAGCCGAAAAAACGGCTATCATTAGCCCTCCCCCTGGATGATGGTATATTCATGTACCATCATAGAGCATCTTTTCCAAAGAGAGTGCTTCAGAGTCCTTGACGAGATCTTCATTGTTTAGCCCCTCAGAATTTTGGCTGGAGTTACACTCATGCTTCATGTAACAATACTTACATAAGACAGCGGCCTTTGGACAGATCTTTGGTAGATCCTTTGGTAGAAGGCGACTCAAATAGGGCTTCAAGCGATACCCGTTTACTTTCCTGGAGTGCTCTTTACCATTCAAGTCCATAAGCTGATAGTAACTTGAATTGAAAGCCTTCTTGACTATGTATGGCCCTTGCCATCTTGTTTCAAACTTGGCATCAAAACGATTGTCAAGTCGATTGTCATACCTTAGCACAAGCTCTCCTTCCTTGATGCCTTTGTCCTTCCGTTTCTTGTCGTGCGTTTCTTTCGCTTGTGTGGCTTTCCTCTTGTAGCACTCGTATGCTGCTTCTCTTTTCCACTCAAGCTCCACTAACGTAAGAAGTCGATCCATCCATACCTCTTGATCATCTTGTGCTCCTTTGCCATGAAGTCGCATTGTTGGAATGTTGAGCTCAATAGGCTGCAAAGCCTCTTGACCATAGACCAAGTGAAATGGTGTGAACTCCGTGGCTTCCCTATATGTGGTTCGATATGCCCACAAGGCACCATCCAAGAAGTCATCCCATAATTTTGTCTTGTTTTGCACCATCTTTCTAATGATTCCTGCAATGACACCATTAGCCTTCTCCACCAAACCATTTGACTGTGGGTAGTATGGTGTGCTATGACGATGTAGAATGTGAAGCTCTTCATAAACTTCTGTGAGCAAGCCCTTCCTAAACCCTGGACCATTATCAGAAACAATCTCCAAAGGTGTGCCAAATCTGCAACAAATGTGAGTATACACAAACTTGCTAACCGTCCTCTCATTCACTCTTGCCACACTTTGAGCTTCCACCCACCTAGTCATATAGTCTACAGCCACTAGAATGTAGAGTTTACCATTTTTTGTCCTAGGCAGAGGACCCATAGCATCAATGCCCCACTTTTCAAAGGGTCCATTTGCAAGCACTATTTGCCTCGGGCCATGCACCAACCTTCTATTTCCATTTATCTGACAATTGTGACAGCTTTTACACCAATGTTGAACATCCACATGCAAGCTTGGCCAAACATACCCCGCAAGCAAAATCTTCTTCACAGTTGATTCTTGGGCAAAATGACCACCACATGCCTCTTCATGCAAACCTTTTAGAATGGCTGGAATTTCCTCAATAGTTGGTACTCTTCTGCATACGTGATCCTTCCCTTTTTGATAGAGGGAGCCTTCTAGGAAGAGATATACGCTTGCCTTCTTCATGAGTCTCCTCTTCTGAGCTTTTGTGAAGTCTGGTGGAAACTCACCCTCCAAAATGTAGCCAATGATGGGAGCCAATGACTCCAATCCCTGGTACCTCGGTTGCTTGACAGCTGCTGCCACCATGATGACCTGCACTTCTCTCTCAACACATGTAACTGCTTGTTGTGCAAGTAAATCGGCATCTTCATTTTGTTTCCTCGGAATATGATATAGTTGCACTTCTTCAAACTGATTAAACATCTTACGAATGGCATGAACTTTTGTCCTTAAGCTTTCATTCTTGCATGCCCAAATGCCTAAAATCTGTTTAACAATGAGAAGTGCATCTCCCTTTACCATGAGACGTTTTATCCCTTGGCCAATGCACATCTTCAAACCATGAAGTAGTGTGTCGTATTCTGCTTCATTGTTGCTAGTTGAACCTGGTAGATTGACCTTCTCTTTCATGACCACCTCTCCACTTGGGTTGAGCAACACTAGCCCTCCCCCTGCTTTTCCTGTGGCTCGTCGAAAAGCTCCATCAAAGAACAAGGTAAAAGCATTGGGAATACTTTTTGGTGGTGGCAATGGTAGGGTCTTTACTTGAGGCACCTTAATTTCCTTCTCATGTACCCTATAAGTGAGAATCCCTGCCAATTGTGCACGCACACTATCTTCTACCTTGAAAGAGTATTGGAACTCTTGCAACTCCATAATCCACTTTGAGATCCTAGTACTAAGATTCATTTGAGAAGACACCCAAGGGAACAAATTTTCTGCAGTGAGAATTACAAAAGGTTTTGGTAGTAAGTAGGATCTAAAATTTCTCACCGCAAACATGAGAGAAAGCATCATGAGTTCTGCTTCTGTGTAGTCTCTCTCCAAAGCATTCATGACCCTACTAGCAAAGTAGATGGGTCGCATCCTTGTACTGTGGGGATCTTGTTGTAGCAACACAGCACCAATTGTTTCCCTTCCAACACTAGAGCTAACAAAGAATGTGTACTCCCAACAAGGAGGCATGAGTGTTGGTAGCTCTGACAAAATGACTTTAATGTTACAAAAATACTCTTCAAGCTCATCAGACCATGCAAATTCTACTTGTTGTGTCAACTTTTGCAAAGGATGAAGCAACTCCGAGGCTAAGTGAATGAAGCGTGACATATACTTCACCTTTTGAATGAATGAGATGACCTCCTTAAGACTCTTGGGTGATGGTAGCTCAATAAGAGCCTTTGCCTTCGAAGGATCCACTTCAATGCCTTTGTAAGAAACTTTATGACCAAGCAAGATTACTTCATCCTCACCTATATGGCACTTGTCGGGGTTGAGTTGACCTCCCATGTCGTAGAGCTTCTTTAAACCTTCTTCTACCCTTTGTAGATGCAATGATTTTGAGCTATAAATACAGAAATCATCAATGAACACCCTAATTGACTTTCCAAAGAATGCTTGAAACACCATGTTCATGAAACGTTGGAATGTTGCAGGAGCATTTGTCAGACCAAATGGCATGACTCTAAAAGCATAACAACCCCAAGGAGTGATAAAGGTTGTTTTCAATTGATCTTCCAATGCGATACCTATTTGAAAGTAGCCTGAGTAGCCATCGTACACAGTGTACTTCTCATGACCAACTACTTCATTTAGTATCTCATCCTGGAATGGGAGGGGAAAGTGATCTCTCTTTGTTGTCTCATTGAGGGGACGGTAATCCACACACACCCTCCACTTGCCGTTCTTCTTAGGAGTGACAACAACAGGAGAGACCCACTCCGAATTCTCCACTGGATAAATGAACCCTGCTGCTAGAAGCTTTCTTACCTCCTTGAGTAGAGCCTGCTCCTTAATGACTCCTAGCCTTCGTAGCTTTTGAGCCTTAGGTGTGGCCTCTGGCTTCAACTCAATCTTGTGTTGAACAACATCTACTCCACGCACATCGGTGTAGTCTTTAGCAAAAAGCCTCGGAAATTTCCTTAGCACACATTTGAACTCCTCTCTTTCATCCTTTGTAAGTGTTGTAGACAACATACCTTCTAACATTCCTTCATCTTCCACCTTTTGGTTCTCTTGAGGACCTACCTCCTCCAAGCCTTGACAAGAGGTCTCTTGGTTGCTTGGCTTAAACCTTACCCCCATGACTTCGATGGAAGACTCCTCTTCAGTAATGCTGCCGCTACTTTCTTCTTGTGAAGTGCTATCGGTCCAACCTTCTTCCGTCTCACTTTGAGATGATTCTTCATGGAGCTCCTCTTGGCGTTGCTCCTTCATGTCAAAGACAACCTTCTTATGATTGTCATTCCTGCAAATTAATTTCCCACTCTCCCAATCCTGCAAAGCTCGCATTTTCATTAGCCATGGTCTTCCTAGGATAAATGGATAACCACTTCCCTTGGTCGACATAACATAAAAATCCACTGCTTTCTTAATGCCAAAGGCCTCTACAAAGACATTTTTACAAATGCCTACGCACCTAGCCTTGCTATTGTTTGCCATTTTCACTTTGATTTCAGGTGTCTCATGGATGCGCATGCCTAGTCTTTGCATGAGCCCTTCTGTCATGATGCAAATTTGTGCACCCCCATCCACTAGACCTTTCCTAACCAATCTTCCTTTTATGTAACAATCTAGCACAGGTGTAATATCCTTGTTCATTTCAACATGTGCAATTTTTACAACAGGAAAACTCTCTTTTACCTTTCTCCTAGTGCTAACTGCCTTTGTTAAATCCCTCCTAACTTGTGGGCATAATGCAAGAAACTGAGGCCATGAGATATCAGGACCCTTACCTCGCATGTCTTCCAACAGGTTGTATGGAGCCATACCATGTCCAAGAGGGAAGTCTTGGAGATTGATACGACGTCGAGTCCTCTTAGCTTCCTTGGTCTCCTTTGCCTTCTTGCCTTGTCCATGGTCACTCTGTGATGGGACACCCTCTTTCTCTTTACCTTTTCCTCGGCCACGCTTAATGCCATTGGCTTCCATGTCAACCTCATTTGAATTTGTCACCTCTACCACATGCACATTTGGATCTGGCAAAGGTGGAACTCCTTCTACCCCTTGTGGAGGTGGTCTTGGTCCATTTGGCCTTTGTAGAAGCCTTGGTTGTTGACCAGCTCCTTCTCCTGCATTCATCACTGGGTAATTCAAGTTAGGCCTCCCTGGCTCCCCACGGGGCCAAGGACAATTATTCATCCCATGTCCAGACTCTCCGCAATTCCAACATTGCAAGACTCTCCTAGGTCGTGGATCTCGCTCTTCAGACTTCTTTGCTTGTCCCTTTGGACCTACAGCTTGTGCAAGGTGAATTGACAGGCTACTTAAAGATTCGTTTAACTTCTCAATTACTTCCGTCGTTACCTCAGGAATCTCCCTCGATGTTGATGCTTGTGACTTACCTTTGGGTCTAAAACCTTCTATTGGAACCTCTCCCCTTAAGCACTTGAGTTTCCTATACTTCTCAGCAGCCCTAGTTTCAGCTGCATCAAAGGTAGCAGGTGCACCCGCCTCAACTTTTACCTTAAGGTCAGGAAAGAGTCCGGCTATGAACCTCTCCTTCTTTAGAAATTCTGCACCATCACCAGGGTTAGCAACATTTCGTATCCATAGAGCCCAAAGACGTAGGAACTCTTGCTTGTACAAGTAGTAGTCATCTAAGTCTTTTTGCTTATGAGAAACAATGTTTTGCCATAGCTTTTGAGTGTTTTGGGGATCAAAGAAGTATCTCTTGAAATGATTGACAACTTCCATGTAATTCTCTTTAACTTCCTCAGGCAAAGAGTCAAACCAAGTGCTAGCATCTTTCCTAAGGACTACCTCAAACATTTCTACACGTTCTTGATCAGTTACTATCCTCTTGATACGACAAGACATCTTGAAATTTGCCAAAAATAATTCTGCATCCTCTCCAGGCTCTCCAAAGAAAAGAGGATATCCAGACATTTGGCGTTGATTCTCCATTGAATTGATTTCAAAGTGACGCGTTTTGTTTTTTCTTTCTTTAAAAGATCTACACAATAATATTCTCTAAATTGCAATCTATTCTACAACAAAATAAAAATATTCACATCAAATGACCTATGATAATCAATGAGAGGTAGGATGACAGGGTTTGGTGACGCGAGAATTTCTCCTACTCTTTGGGCACCAAACATGAACACCATACGTTGTTGAAAATGGATTTTTCTACTAATTGCAATGTTTATTCTAATGTGTGGAGTGAAATGAAAGGGGAAAACCTCTATTCTTGGGCCATTATCCATTGTCTATGCATGACCTTATGCTTAAAACAAAACAAAAATATAGACGTCCAAACTAAGGTCGTACCTAATGAGAGGCAAAATAAAAGGATTTACTGATGCGTTTATCTCTGCCAACCTAAGAGGACCTAAAATTCTACGAATTACACGTTGAAATTGCAACTTAGTACTAACAATTATGTGTACCTTTTGCCTTGCAATGGGAATGAAGGGATCATACAAATTCTCGTGATTCATGCAAGCTACTTGATTATGCTAAAGGTTGAGCCTACACAAAACATACACAAGCCTGTCCTCCGTGGGGGCACCAAAATTGAGGCGGTCCGGGGCGGGCAACAAGAGAGGCGACCTCTAAACACCCCTCAAGGCTCCCGTGCTGCTCAATTGGGGCTGGGGCAACCACAAGCACAACACAACAACAAACCCACAGCCAAACCCAAACAAGATAGGGGCACCACCTAGTTATGGTATGCGAACTAGGACGCAAGAGAGATTTTGGCACAACCAAGAACATGCACCACACAACACACACAAGCAACCTCACACCAAGACACACACAAAATGGACCAGAGAGAGCTAGAGCAAAGGGAAGAGAGAGAGAGAAAAGGATCTTGCGTAATACCTTATTTGTGACTTGCAAATGGAGATGGTTCGTTATGATGCTATCGTAGAACTTGTACAAAACTCACTCAATGCTTAGTGATTGCTAAACATTGCCAAAACACACACACACACACTGTCTTAGGGTGTGGGAGACCTCTCACCACAATACCCTCTTACAATGGACACAAAATTGGCAATGAAAAACACACTAAAACACTTCCTAAAATCAAGATCAACCGATAAAAACTCAAAATACACAAGTCACCTTGAATTCACCAAACCGTATTGCACAAATAGAAGGACGAAGATTTGAACGTCGAATCACGCCTTTGATGCACCAAACCTCAATTTATTGATGATGAAGGAGCATATACAATAGTGGTTTTGAGATTTGTGGAACTCAACGCTCTCTCACTTGCAATGTGTAGCTTGAAGGCTTCTCTCACACCAAGAGTGAAGCTCACAAGTGGTTGCTACACCTAAGTCTCTCCTCACGCATAGAGTGTTGGGGTGCTATGTGAGATATTGGAGGTTGTTTTACAAGAAGGAGAGGGGACTATTTATAGGTTGGAGACCCCATATTAAGATTATTGGAAATCCTAATTTACAAGCTAACAAATCAGGATTATGATTTTTTTGAATATCAAAACATTGCGGGCCTTCTTTGTCTGCTTGAGTCATGGGTGTGGGCTCAAAAGAGAGCATTATTGATGGTAGATAAGGTGAAAGTAAGTAAGGAGAGAGAGAGAGAGAGAGAGAGAGAGAGAGAGAGAGAGAGAGTTACTATACACATGTCTTGAGGTGAGGTGTCTTTTATGGTTAGGTCAATGGCTATTTTGTGTTAGTATGTTAGTGGTTAGTGTTAGTAATCACTAGAAAGTTAATGATATATTTACAATGGGTAGAATGGGTGGGATGGTTGGAGTAAGATGGTTGAATGAAGTGAACAAATCCTTGTGATGGTGAAGCTTGAAGAAGTTTTGGACTTACTTGTGTAGGTTCTTAAAATGACCATCGATCTTCTTCTTCGTCTTCTCTTCTTTACGCCACCGCTGCCAAGGTTGATCATCGTGATGAAAATGGTAATTCCGTTGATGAGATCTTTTGATTTGCAGAGGTTAATCATGGTACACATGCTGAATTTATGTATATATATAAGGAGTAAGATGGAATTGTACTTTGGAGATAATAGAGAGAGGCATAGAGCTGGTGTATGTACATGGAGAGCTCATATGAGAGCTATGGGAGTAAGTGGGGAGGTTAATGGTGAAGAAGGTGAGAGAAACCATTGAAGGTGCAGGTTTGAGTGAGGGATTGAGAGAAATGTGTGTGTGTGTGTGTGTGTGTGTGTAGAAGTGTGGAAAGAGGTGAGAGAAGACTATGGGCTACTTGTGAAAAAAGTGGGCAGACTGGGGTCCACTCAAAAAATCATAGCTCACCGCTGGTAGCTCCAAAAATCATGGAAAAATTTGAGGTGATTATTCAGAGCGTGGGCTACATTTTCTCTTTTGATCACCGCTCCAAATTCGGAGTGGAGATAGGTGCCAAAATTCTCACCAAAAAGCCTGTTTTTTATGCCTGCAAAAATCTTTTAGTGGCCCCCTCCTTTGTTGAATTTGTACAATGCATCCAAGAGTGAGCCCCTCCTTTGTCATATTATAATACAAAGCATTCAAGTCGCCCTTGACCCATGCATGGAGGAGGATTATTGGTGAAATAAGAAATATATACATGGTGGGACTAGTGTATGGACTATTCATGGACTTTAGCTCAATGAGCACATGGTGTTAGAATAATGAGTAAAAAATAATAATAAAAATATGGAGGAGTTATGGATATGGAAAGATATTGGAATCATATGATATGGTCTCTCCTTGAATTATTTTGGGTGAAAGAGGAAAAGGTATGCAAGTAAATAATATAATAAAAGTAACCAATGAGTAGAAATCAATTTTTTGTTTTCACGAGGGTGAGGGTGAAAATGTAGGAGTGATTATTATAAAGGAAAAATATGAGGTTAGAGTATGTACATATTGGCAAAAAAAATAATAATAATAATAATAATTATGGTGTAAGAGGATGAAAGAAGGTGTACATAGGTTCAATAAAACACACACCTAAGTAGAAATATTTAAATAAAATACCAAAATAATTATAAAAAATCCCTATATTTAGGCCATATATACAATGAAATATTTACACACAAAGAGGCCATAATATACTTTTATTTTTTATTTTTTTTTGGCTCACCTAGCCCAGTGACTAGCTAGCTGAGGGTTTTTAAGAAGATATGGGAAAAGTCCCCTGACTCACGCACGCCTATGTACAGTGAAATGGTAGGGATAGCCACAGTGTTTGGGTGATTTTGGTAGGGTGAGGTAACTCACTGTGGCAATTACAAAGAGCCGAAAAAACGGCTATCACTAGCATGGTCTTTGTCATGGCCGGTACTAAATGATCTTTATCAGTCGATTGGGCTGGTATCCTTTGAATGACTCTAGCTTCAGAATTTTTTGGCTGCTCTGGCAGCGTCTTAGCTAAATCCTCCTTGATTTTAGCTGCTAGTTCCTAATTCTCTTGCCACTCATCTACCACCTTTTCTTTACCTTTGGCCTTCCAAAATTCCCTTTGTTGAGCCCACTTGCTGCTGTTAGGATTGACTGGTACTTCTAAAATGTCTGGGATTTCTTCAATGACTACTCCCTTGCTCCTGGTAACCACCTTGACTGGGACTGGCTCTGGTGCCTTAGCCTCAGTAGTAGTCGTTACAGGTGCATTTGGACATTGGGATCCAAAGTGACCATACTTCCCACAAGTATAGCAATTCATGCTCTTATTCTAGAAATTTCCTCTTCCTCTTCCTCTGCCCATTCCTGGTTGGTATTTTCCACGTCCTTGACCAATACCACTAGTACTTGGTCTCTCCTCTTGAGCTACTTTGACTGGTTCTACCTTCACTAGTTCAGTGTAAGCAACCACTGACAGATCCCTTCCTTTCTTAAAATGGTGAATTCTGATGCCACAATTATTCCATAGGTGACCAAAGGCCTTGAAGTAGGTACATTGTGGACATTCAGTGGAGATACGGTCCTTGGATTTTCATCTTGAACACCAAGTCTCCATCTTTTGGACTAGCTGTCTTGTGTGGCTACTTTCTGCAATTTGCCTAGCCATCTCTTCAATTTTCTTGGTCCATGATCCCTTCTTTGATTTCTCCTTTGCTCGTTCATTGGAGCTGCTCTCGGAGCTACTAGACATTTCACTAGAATCAAAAGTTTCAGTAGCAGATTTACTGCTACTGGTCCTTCGCTTCTTGTGGCTCTTCTCCTTCTTAGCCTGTTGTTCCAGCTTTAATGCCCTTTGGACCAGATCATTGAGTTTTTTTGTAGGGGCTGGTACTTCTTGTTCCCTAAGCTTCTTGCTTATGAACCCATTTAGGAACCATGCCCTCAATCTCTTCTCAGACGGCGGTTCTTGCAACTGCCTTGTTAGCTCTTTTATCTTTTCCACATAGCTTCGGATTGATAAATTCCTCTGTTTGATCTTATCTAATTCACAGAGAATATCTTCGTCGCCTCTATTGTCAAAATATTCCAACCTAAAGGCCTTACGCAATTTGTTATATGATCTCAGCTGACATGCAGGGTAATGGTAATACCATTTCCTCGCTGCCTCCTTCAAGGTTTGTGGAAAATATTCCCCCCAATCATCCTCATCAATGTTTTTTAGTTCAGCATACTACTCGAAAGCTTGTATGTGAACATCTGGATCATCCTTTTTCCCCCCTTTGAATATTGGAAAGGAAATCTTCAAGGAAGCTGTGTAATCATTTCAATTACTAATGATCCTGGCATTTCTCTTCTTGGCTTCAGAATGACGCTTGGGAGCCTTCTTGCAATTGTCAATGTCAGCATCCCAATCAATCTCTATATCTGTCTCAGTGTCAGTGTCTTCTCTAATTTGTCTTCTAGAAGTACGGTGACTTCCCTTACTGCCCTTGGTATCCTCATCTCTCTGGCGAGACTGAGAATTCTTGGAACTCTTTTCCTTCCGTGCTTCCTGTTCTGCCCATCGGCGTCGAGAATGACTGGAGTGCTGTGAGTCCTGCGCCTCATCAGTCTGACTATGCTCCTCCTGAGCCTCAGTGTCAGTCATCTTCTCTTGCTTTGGGTCAGACTCTCTTCCTGACTCCTCAGGAATGGGGTCCACACGAATGGTATATTTCCAGCCACGATTGGATTTTGGTGCCATTGCTGAAAACTTCAACTGGGAGAAGAGTCTTTCAGTCAACGAGCTTCAGCTCGAGCCATCGTGATCGCCAAAATGGAATTGGAGCTGATCTCTTGAGACAGCTAATTCCAGTGTTGGAAGATTTCAGCTACTAGTGTGGGAATATTTCAAACATCAGACCGGACAAGAATGAGAGACTAGACTGAAATGTGGATACTGAAATAAGAATCAGACTTATATACTGGAAGTAAGGTTCAGAGTCAGATTCAGATTCAGAAGACTGGACAAGAAGTAAGTATAACTGAAATGCATGCCATGATTGGAATTACAGATTAAGATTATAGAGAATATGATTACAGAGAGAAAGTACAACTGACAATACTACCAATGATTCTCAAGTACAATTATAGCCAAAGCGCTAACCCAAGTGATAACAATTGCCAACCCGATTACAATGTAATGGGCCCTATTTATACACTTCAGATTTACTGTAGTAATTACCATAGTAATTACTAAGTAGCTTGCTGCCCATCTTCTAAGAAGACGTCCCACAGGGTGACTTTCCAGCCGTCTACAATTAGGTGCACACACACTTGAATTTTTTGGCAGTTTTTTTCCTCTTTGGTGCATTACACACACAATGATTTTTATGCACACACATGAATTCTTGATAAGAATTAATCATTATTTTGACACACACAAGGTTTATTAGACAAAATTTGACCATCAATTTCATTCCAAGTGAATCAAATTAAGTGCAAAAGTGTAGGTCAATTGAGTTACACACCTAGTGTTAGCAAATAATTAACACACATTGAACCACATTAATCAATTAAGAATTGACATGAGCAAGTGAGTGCACTTACATCGTAACCACACTCCAAGCTATTCTTTTTCTCCATGTAAAGACACATCATTGCACACACAAGTGTGTACACCGTCAAATCGGCTCCAAAATTGACCATTATAGGCCAAAATCCAAACACTCAAATCATCAAATTAGGCATAAATTAGCACAATTAACTTGATTAGAGTGATGATTCCACCTCTTACAAGGGGATTAATCATACATTACACTTCAATTGTTAGCGGTTAGGTTAGCAAAGTTAGTCAAAAATTAGTAAAAGTTAGAATGAAATTAGTACAATTAGCATGGAAATGAAGCAAAATTAGCAAGGGTTAGCATGAAATTAGTGAAATTGGTGGTGGAATTGGGGGTTTGGGGTATTCATAACTCAATAATTAGCTTCAATTTCTTGCACAACATCATCAAATCAAACAAAAATTGAGTTACACACACTCAAAAATTGAGAAATTAGTAGGGAAATTACTAAATTCTAAACATCCTATACTCACTAGCTTAGGTAATCGATCCCCGGAAATGATGCCAAACGTTGGGAAGAAATGTAGCAACGAACTAATCGTAACCCACACAAAATTATCAAATCCGTGGATTGGCAACCCGGCTAGGGCATGGAAGTATGAGCATCGGATGAATAGAAAAAAAGAATTCAAAGAGATCGCCTCTCCAATGCAAGTAGAGATTAGCCATGGCAAGACTAACTCGAAACATACTCTAATAACTAATCAATCAACTCCTACACACATCAAGTCCATCGAAGTCTGACTTACCATAGACTAGAAACCCCAAGCACACTAATGATAAGCACACACTAATTACATTGGTGTTGGCATCTCCAATCACCACATGTCAATCACGGCACTTCATGAATAGCTACACACACGAGGTGAATGGTGCTAGAGTTTCATAGAACCTATCTACACACAAGCAAACAATAGGACACACGCACTAATTACAAGATTAAGACCCAACTTAATCAACCTAATTAGTGATGCTAAATATCACAAATTGAATGCTTACAGAAGAATAGGAGTGATTAATAGCAAGAAGTACATACCTCTCTCAAATCTAGAATAATGAGAGTATAATACTACTTCATGACATAATGAAATGTAGAGAAGAAGTAGACTAATGAGAAAATAGGAATTAAATTAATCAAGAAGAGCTTCCTCTAATTACAATGGATTAGTCATAGCCTCTTAAGCATGGGCATTAAGCTCAAGGCTAGGCCATAGAGTGAGCACTCAAGAGAGAGGGAGCTCTCAAAAGTGGATCCTCAAGAGTGGATATTCAAGAATGAAGACTCCTTGCATAAAGTCTTTCTTTTAAAGGCTTTCACCACAATCCCTTCTACTATGGGTTTAAGCTTCAACCCTCTATCTAGCATATACAACTTTGGAGCTCCAAGTGAGCCCAAGACTTATACAAGGTGAGTCGGAAATATTATGCACAACCATCGCATGTCTTCCGCGTGATGCATATTTGATGTAGCCTATGTTAGCATATCTCCCGCTTGATGCATATTTGATGTAGCCTGTGTTATGAGCTACTAACAAGTGCAAATATAGACAGAGGGTTCTTATTGATTCCAGGTACATACAATGCATCAACATGTGTTTAAGAATTTCCATTTCCAATAGTTAGCACAATATTTCCAACTCCCTCTACCAGATAAGAGGTGTTGTGAGCACAAGTGACTTTATTCCCATGAGGGACATCCTCGAGAGAGGTAAACAAGTCATGATGAGAGGTCATGTGCTTTGTAGCACCACTATCAAAGTACCACACATGAGCATCTGCAACAAATGACATACATGCATCATGGACAAAAGGATCACGAGTCTACATTGCATTAAAATCCCATTCTGTATCTACATTAGCATCAGAATATCCTTTCACAGAAGACTCTACAATAGCTGCATTTGTAGTGGAACCAATCTCTTTCTTCTTAGACTCTTTTGCCTTCAATTTTGGACACTGCTTGATCAAGCGATCAAAGGAATCCCAAAATCTGAGCCAACAAAATAGAGCAAACCATAAACTAGGCAAAACTTACAATGTTCTTTGACACAAAATTGAGCAAACCATAAATGAGGCAAAACTTACAATGTTTTTTTACACCCTTGTGCAATATATTAGTTGTATATATCTTGGATTTTTCTTGGTTAGAGACACTCCCTACATAGTTTCTTTACGTTCAAAAATAATTTTTAAATTGTTCTATCACTAACACATGCCAAAAACCTTCCATCTACATCGAAATTAACCAAAAAGGTATATTGCATCTACAAATCAAAATGGAGAGCGCAACGAACAAAATACTGCCGCACGAGAATATTTGGTGCAAAAGTTAATGTCCATAACCACATATCACCCAGAAAACTACTTCTCAAAACCATTGCAAGGTCCACAAGCCTTTAAGGATGCATGGACACTAGTGAACCTCCAAGTGCTTGGACTAACTCCAATTTTGCTAGAGCATCCTGATGCATGAACTCATGAGCGTGAGGGTCAAGGTGAAGTAATTGCAGAAGTATGAAGTACATGTGCTTACATGGTATATACACAAGGCGCTTTATTTCCCGGTTCTGAAAATCCTCGCAAGTACATCTAGGAAAATCTGACATTATCACAGAGTACGTCACTCCGTTTGCACTTGACTCCAGATTCTTAACATAGAAAGCATGTGTTTCATTGCAAACCACAATGACCTCTTGCACCGACTCTACTACCATGGTTCTACCCACTTCAATCTTTTCATGAAACACCTTTGTTAATCGTGATCTCCACTTCACAATCTTGCCATCTCTAAATTTGGGACAAACGTCGCTAGCAACTCTTTGGTTCAATGGAACTGTTTCATGCATTCTTGTTTTTTATGTCACTCCTGCTTGCAAAACAAAACCATTGGCTTCCAATTGCGTTACCTCTTGAGGTTGCAATTTTGTGCCTTTTGTCACCACACCAAAACAAGTCATCTTTTGCCCAGGCTCCATTCTCCTTATTGCCCAAATTGACTTTGCTACATTTACCTTGGGATATGGGACATCCCTTGAAGTATTTTTGTGTGTGCTGAAGCCCACCAATTGAAGTTGTCATTGTAACATATTCTGGTCAGTGGCTATCCTCCTCCAAGACATTCTTTGGATCAACAAAAATTGGCCTCTTTTTTCTAATACTCTTTTCTCCGAGTAAATTTCTATTCATTTCAGGACTATTGACACCCATTTCATGCATTGAAGAATGTGTGAGGTCAAATAGTTTCTTTCCTGCTACTCTACTGAAGCAGATGAAGGTCGGTTCATGAAGTGATCTACAAAATCTTTAATGCCGAGACCGATGGAGCTCCCAACACCTTCAAACATGCATTATATTTCACACTTTGAAGCACAACTAAAGCCATATCTCCACATGATGCCTCATACAAACTTATGTGATCCATATAACCAATAGAGGTATGCATACTAGCATTTTTTGATTTAGACAAATTTGAGTTAGGGACAAAGCTACCTGTAGCATTGTGTGATACATATATTTTCCCCCAATGAGACACTTGTACATACCACCAAGCCAACAATGTTTCTAATGAATAAATCTCCCCTTCAATGGCCATTCTTGTTTTCCAAACTCTTCTAAAATCTCCCTTACAATTCTCACCCGCATTCTTTGTAGGTGCAGTTCTCCACTTGCGGCACAAAATCTTGTGCTCCTCTTGAAATGCGAGACGGATGCACTTAGTAGTATGTCAAACCATACTTTGATCCCAATGAAACAAACATGATCTCTCTTTGTTTGGAATAGACTTTTTTGCTCATCCAAAATAATCAATATGCACAACAATCCAATCGGCACTTGCTTCATCTACCACCATAAGTCCCCTAAACTCTGGCTTATCAAAACCCTGTTCCTTAACCACATTGTTTAGCATCTTCCAAAATTCAATCTAAGCATATTTATTTTCCACGCTGAACTCAGCAGTTGCAATTGTGAGCAGCTCTCATACGTAATGGTCATAGGCATGTGTTGACATAGTCGGCCATCCATGAACATGGTGAACATGATCAAAGTGCACCCACATCTATTCTAAATTACCCCCAGGGTGCATCCGATTCACCAAATCAACTTCACTGCATGGTACCTTAATTGACATTTTAAATACATGGGCTGTACCTTGTCACCCAATTGGCCTGGAAAAATGATACTATGGATAAAAGAAAATTTGCACTTTCTTTTCAAGTCAAGCACTGCCTCAAGACCCTTTGAAGTGATATTTTTTTATCTTTTTGCAGACTCTAAACTTAGTTCCACTCTCCTTTTATTTGAAAGGGGAGTCGTACTATCAAGGAATTCAACAAACTCCAAATCTTCAATCATAGCACTTGCTGTTGAACCTGCTCCAATAAGGTTTTCCATGATAAGATCATGAGTGGTGGCCTGCCCTAACTGCTTTGCAGTCACTAGAGGATCTCAACATGCATGATCAAGCAACATTTCATCTATGTGACTTTCAACCATCCGACTCCTCCCTTCTGCACATGGATGATTATGTTCTCCAAGATGCAAAGCACACCTAGTAGAATTATGATTATCTCTAGGCAAAAAATAGTAAATAATTGCAAGACATGTAGAAACACATTTGGGAATTCGTCCACAATGAGTGCATATCAGTGTGACATACTAAGAGGAGATCAATCGTTTAGGACTAGATTTAACAGGCCTACCTCGCCATTGAGACTCACTGGACATATTTGAGGCAAATAAAATGGACAATCAATGTTAATGCAACGAAAATTCCCAGAGCATCTACTAAATTTCACAATACCATTAAAATTATCACTGCTACAAGTGACATACTCTATCCACTGTGACTAGCATGTCTTTGCTCCATACCACTCATACATGAAGAATGACCAGCTAGCGGTAATTTAAAACCGATATACCCATCATAATGAATTGGGAGCTCATCACTAGAGACCACTTTCTTGGCTTGATGGAGTGCAATATAATTTTCTTTGCAATGGTATGCACTTAACTATGTCAATCACACTCGCATTCGTCTCTGAGTGAGGTATTTCGCAGAGATCATTGCTAGGATAGTGGCCATGCTTGTCTTTCTTGTCTTGATAAAGTTTGCCAATGCCAACATTAATATGATCCTCGCTTCTAATATCCACCTTGTAGAATTGGTGTTGCTCATGATCAAGCATAAACGTTTGTTCACCATCTGATGATATAGTAGCTTCTCCCTTGACTTGCGGTCCAGATAATGTTAGTGGACAAAGATAAAAATTAGCATCATGAAGCTCAAAATGTTCTTGCAAAGAAGCAAATGTCAAAAGATAAATCAAACACAAGCACTAGCTTCTGTCCACTCCCTACACCAAACATTGTAATGCATCTTCCCATGGGTTAAGAGTGTACTGAGTAGAAGGTTAGAAATATTGATCCATATGAGAAGAAAGCAGTGGTAACCTACAGATTGATACATTGGATTAAAATAGAATAGACTGATATGCTTAAAATTCTATTCATAACCACAAGCTACCTAGGAGGATTGTATGTTTGTGTTCGCATAACTGACAATCATTGCTTTATAAAATATATTATAATAAAAGATTTTCACTGTATAAAATATTTACAACATAAAATATAAAGTATTTGAAAAAGGAGCCTACTTTTAGTTTAAAAAACACTGAAACAATTGTTAAAATTTTGGGAACATTGCCATAGTAATGACAGTCAAGCGTGCTAGCCAAATTTCACCTCCCCTCTTCAATATCTCATGCCCGAATCCCAAATCCCCTCTTCAGACCTCATGAAAAATTTGACTTGTGCTCGATTTAATCTTTAGACCTGATGCATAGCATTCTTCTAAAGCCCTTGTTTCTGCTACTATCATGTCCTCTACCTGCGCCACTCTCAAGCCCTCTGCTTGTGCTCAACATGTTATTGCCCTACACCTGCGTTAAAGATGCTCTCCAATTGTGTGAAGCATTTTCTTCAATTGCATTAAGCGTGCCCTATACCTACCTTAAGCATGTTCTCTGCTTGTGCTGAACATGTTATTCTCTGCCTGTGCCACTCTCAAGTCCTCAGCATGTTACTCTCAATGTTTAAGCAATTCCTCGATATAGCACTAATGAAATCCCCAACCTACGCTACTGCTAATGCTGTCTTGAGAGCTTGCATTGTTGATGTAGTCCTCAGCTTGTTCTCATGCAATTTATTCACTTGTGCCCAATTGCAATTTCTCTATGAGTTTGGAGATTTGAATACAGCTTCGTCATGGGGAGAAGGGAGTCATCCTTTGCGTGAAAGTCTCCTCCCAGATAGTTTTCTACTTGTAGCCATCCATGCCAGTGTGGATGGATACAAGTAGTTTTTTTTCCAATCTTTAAGAGGATTTTGTATAAGGATTATGAATATAATTTAAACTGTAGCTAGGAACTTGAGCCTTGTAGAGAATATAGAAACTTTTTGTAAGGCTTTCTAATGATTGCAGAAGGAGATTCTCACGCTAAACCCCAATAGTGCCAATTATGAACCAAACAAAACTACCACTTTGATCACATTTTGATGCAAACTTTTGGTTTAAAATTATTTGCGATCTATGTTGTCTCATAGTTTCATGTCTCATTGCTTGAGTGTGATGCATTATTTGATGACAACAATCCTTTTTTGTGCACAAATTTTTTTCTTGATTTATTCGAGCTCCACATTCATAGCCTTTAACTACTTCTTGAATTAATCTCTAATAACTATGTGTCGCCATCCACGCCGGTGTGGATGGCTAGAATGAATTTTTGAATGTCAGATTTTATCTATCTATAAGCTCTCTCTAGCTACTCAAGCTCCACATTCACATTTTTTAAATACTTCTCGAATTAATCTCTAAGAACTACCTGTAGCCATCCACGTGGGAGTGGATGGCTATAGAATGAATTTTTAAATGTGAGATTTTATCTATCTAAAGCTCTCTTTAGCTATCCACCTCGGCATGGATCGCTAGCAGAAGTTATAAACATAGAAATTATACGCACAAATCTAGTAGGTTGAATAAATTTTTCATGCTAATTTTTTTTTAGTTTTGTAGAGATTTGCAAAGCTCTATTGGCTCTCTCTAGCCATCCACGCGCGCATGGTTGTCTAGAAGAAATTTCTTAAGACATTGTTTTTTGGCAGTGATTCTTGTCATTCTTTATTAAACTCATGCAGTAAGCTCCCTCAAGCCATCCACGCCGACGTGGATGGCTAGAAGGAAATTTTGAAGATAAAATTTTATAATTTGGTCATACTTTTCTTGAATCTATAAGCTCCCCTCAAGCGATCCATGCCTACATGAATGCTTAGGGGCATTTTCAATAAGATAATTTTTTTGATTTTTTGGATCGCCTCGAGGAATCCACGTCAACGTGGAAGCCTAGCGGCGATTTCAATGAAGTAAATACATTGGTTTTGGTTGTGCTTTGCAAGCCCTTCAACTCTTGGACAAGGTTGCAGAGGGAGACGACTTTCTTCAACTCAAGCTTCCAGTATCTTATAAAGTAGTGATCAAATAAGTGCAGCCTCTGTCACAGATATGACAGAAGGTTTGGAGACACAAGAGGAGGAGATGCAAAGTCAAGATTTGGGGCTTGGATCCATAAATGAAGTTGATGAGTCTCTTTCCCCACAAGAGGCATGTTTACAAATAGTGCCTTATGTCATAAGAGATGAAGTAGTAGATACAGAGATAGGGAATGAGCACAAGCTTTACATGCATAGAGGACAAGATGTTCTTCAATGTACTTGCATGCTTAGTTGTTTTGATTGTCCACCAATTCCTTTATGTCGATTGGTACCCTATGCAGGGGTGAGAGGCTTAAGAGATGATGTTAGTGGATTGAAAGCTTCTTTTGCAAAGGAGGGCTACATGCAAGAAAAAAGAGATTTTATTATTTCAATTTGGAATTGCAAGAAGGAGGAATCTTATGTGAGAGGTATTTCATTTCTCTACTTTGATCTTTCTTACTGTCTATTTCTTGGGTGTTTGTTCTTGTTCTCATAAATAGTTGTTGAGTGTTCTTTTTTGTGTATGATTATCTATTTTGCAGAGGAACTTCTTTCTTCATGGGACCCAATATGGGTTGATAAAGATTTTGAAATTGAGCTTTCTAAAAGACCAAATCTTCAAGTTCTCTCTAGTAAAATGTTTTACCTTTGTCATAGAACGGTCACTTGGATGGCTACTATTAAAGAGAGATTCTTTTCTGATTGAGAGAAACATTGTAGTGTGATTTGTATTGTTATTGATCCTACACGAGTGCCAGAGATAGTTCTTCTTAGTAGCTTGCAAAGAATAAATTTGTAAGTTTTATGACTTTCTATATATTTTGGCAAAAAATGTCTTCTATGTTTTTGACTTTGTATTTATTATATATGAACTTGGAATATCATGAATACACATGATCTTGTAATCACTGATCTTAGGGATGAGCTTGGAAACTGCTCCACATTTGTGCAACAGATTATGAAGCCTATGTAAAGGGGCTTCTAGTAAAAGATCAAAAGTTGATTTCTATAGTCCGTAAGATATAGTCGAAGGGTGTTGAGCCTTGGTATCCACTTAATCGTTGATACTTGGGAAAGCTTTCATACAATGTAATTGTCTTTGACTTGCTTTTTTAGAACCATCTAATGTTTATTTTTTGTGAAAATGATATATTTTTAATTATGTGTTGAAGGATAAAATGTCCAAGTAATTGAGCCAAAGAGTATGTGCTTGTCTTTTTAGGTTCAAATGTCCAAGGAATTGAGCCAAATAATAGAGCAATCTAGGCACACAATGACAAATGAAGAACTTAAAAAGGAGGAGGAAAAGATACTAAATGATTTAGCACTCAAATATGGAGAGCGCGTTGAGAAGGTGGTTGCATTATTTTTGTTTAGGTGTTTTGCACATAGTGTAATAGCTGTTCAAAATTGGTTTTTTTATTCGTTGCTCACAAACTACAGTTGCTAAATATTGTTGATCCAAATCTTGAACCATATTGGATGGTTTGAGTTCTTGCACTCAAGTGGGGTCCTGATAGTTGGGCTATGCTTCAAAAACTAAACCTGATTGCTATGCATGATGCTCCTGTCTTGAGCAAATTGTTATGGGTTTCCTTGCTTGAGGCAGACAAGATTACTAGAGCTCTTATGGTTTCAAGAAAGAAGATCATGTGTATCACATGTAAGTAAAGTTTCTTTTGATTTTCAAGACTCTTTGATGTAGAATTGCTAGTTTTTTTTGAATATTTTAGTTTTTTTTCATATTCCTTGTCATGTAATTGGATTCGTAGTAGAAAGGGCCTTCTGCAAAGGATTTTTTATAGGGCCACAAAGTTTGTGGAGGACTTTATCAACATTGCTGGTGGTATTTTGTTGCCTCATGATTGGTCTGTTGCCTCATGATTCCTCTTACTTTGAGGAGCTCATGACCCTATCTTTATCCTTTGGAACCTCTCTTGAAGCTAAGACAAAAGATGTTGACAAGCAAGCTTTGAAGAAAGTGGACATAGTACGCATGGCATCTCAACGGCTAGCCTAAAGGTCAAGCTCATCACAATTTTATTTCAAGATTTTCATAATTATGAAGGCTGTAGTGATGTTATTTTGTTATTTTGTTATAGATTTCTATTATCCTTGGTTGGAAAAGGCTTTCTTTCAGGAATACCATTCGTAGATAAGCAGTGGGCACAAGTATCTGCTAGGGAAGAATGCATATACTCCCCTTCCATGGATAAGCTCACTACTTGGGAGATGGAGACATTTTGATGGTGGATAGACATGGCTTTTGGGCATGTATTGGCAAGAGAGAGAAAGAGAGAGAGAGAGAGAGAGAGAGAGAGAGAGAGAGAGAGAGATAGATTTTATTATCGTCCTCGGAGGTCAAATATGACCTATGGGACCAAAGTTACATGTGATGTAGTATGTGTATGGCTGATGAGTGACTCTCGATGCTCCAAAATTGTAGTGATGAGAGTCGCAATGGAGAGCCCACACTTTGGCTGGGAGAGGAAAGTGTGTAGGTCTAAGTTATGGCTGAAAATGTGAGAGAAGCAAGTTCGGATGTGATCAAAAGCTGAGCACTCTAGTAGTGTGTGGTACTCAGACTCTCGAACTTGCAGTGAGCATAATGTGCACAATCGATTTGACTCTTCTCCATTGCCCCAACGCCCTATCTCGCATCGAAGGAAATGGGAGCTAAGCCGAATTGCTGCGATAGTGCGTATCGCGGACAAGGGAATAGGCTCAAGCATGTAAGTGTGAGTACGGTTTCCTCTCTCAGTGAAGAACATGGTTTTGTAGTTGGGGGCAATATAGGTGGTGTAATGTATGAAGCGTGACCCACCGGATTTCTCCCAAGCCGTAAGACATTGGCGTTGTAGAAAAGCTTCATTCACTTGAGAGTCAATTGAAGCATCATGTAGCAAGTGTAATGCATCCCATCTCCCAAACCACCTCTTTATGTCTTGCATCCATCCCGTGCTCAAGATCTTGCTTTTATGCGTCTTTTGAACTTTTTTGCTTGCTTCCCATGCAATTGTAGGAAGTCGATGTGAGGGGTTTTGACGCATCTTTATCATGTACTCCACAACCCTTTCCATGCCCATAACCTCAATTGGAAGAGATCTCGACTCAAGAAGTAAGAGCATATATGGTGTTTGTGTCTTAACTTGGAGAAAGTTTGTAAGAAAACGCTTTTGGACATTCTCAAACTCTTTCCAAGTAGACTATGAGATGCTCCCGCCCCACACTTCAACTCCATAAAGAAGAACCGGTGTCACCAGTGTATCAAAAAATACTTCTTGAGAATCCAACACTTGATGTTTCCCGCATTACACATGTTCTCAAATGCATAATATGCTCTCTTTCCCGCTTCCAAACGACGCATAGCACATTCATGCCACTTGTGATTGGATGGAACCTCAAGGCCAAGGTACTTAAATCTCTCAACAACTTCAAGTGTCTCATTGTTGTACACAATGCATGGCTTCTCCTTATGGTTGGTTTTCACAAGCATAACCTTTGTTTTGGATTCATTTACAATCAGCCCACTATGCAAGCAAAAGTTCTCAAGGACAACCATAAGCTTTTGTGCATCTTCTAAAGTGTGTGCTAGAAGCACTACATCATCCGCATACAACAAAAGCATTATTACCGCATTGCAAATAGTGACCTCTTCAATGCCTTCTTCTTGCATAAAGTCAAGTACCATTTGTTCCAATTGATCGATGCATAGACCAAAGAGAGTAGGTGACAATGGACATCCTTGTTTAACCCCAATAGTGCTTACAAAAATTTCTGAAATTTCTCTTCCCATGCGCAATTGACAAATCACCTTCTCATAGATTCAAGAAACCGCAAGCATGAACTCACTTGGCACTTGGAGTTCTTCCATCCTTCTCCACAAATTGTTACGTGGAATCATGTCAAAGGCTTTCTTAAAGTCCACAAAACAACAATACAATCGCTTGCCTTTCAACCAACTTTCCTCCATGAGAACACGAAGAGTGACAAGATGATCAATGGTGCTATGGCATCGACGAAAACCCGCTTGTCCCTTTGCACGCTTGTCATTCTCTTCAGCCCAATCACTCAATTTCATCTCCATTATGCACCCAAACAACTTTGCCATAAGAGACCCAATCATTATAGTCCGGTAGTTGCTTACATTCTTTACATTCCCTCCTTTATGCAAAGGCTTAACCCAATTAGTACTCCAATCATAAGGCATACCATGTTGAAGTGCAAGGTTGAACATATCACACATCCACTCATGGGTAAAATCTCCCGTCCATTTGATCATCTCTGGCTTGATACCTTGAAGATCTCCCGCTTTGCGAGTGGCCAACTTTTCAAGCCCACCGCATACATCCTCAATAGTTAAAAAAGACGGCATACATGGAAGTGAACCATAAAATGGCATTTTTTCAGTATTTGTTTGCTCATATAATTGCCTACAATGTGTGTGCATATCCACTAGACTCAAGTTACCAAAATTCTCAACCCGCTTGCCTCTCAAGTTTCTCCAAAATCTTCCACATGCATGTGCCTTTTCTTGGACTTGAAATTCTTGTTGCTTTACTTCCCATCTTCTTCTCTTCTTTTGAATCAATGCCTTGTATGTATGCAAATGACTTTGATAGTTGTCTTTGTCCATAGTTGAATCAAGCTTTATCAAGGACTCTCGAGCATCTTGGCACTCTTTATGCGATACATGATGGCTTCAGAGAGTAGCATATAGTCAATCACACTATCCCCATTATGTCTCCTACATGTAAATCCATTGGTTCCACTCCACAAAGATACACCATTGGCAATGAGCATACCTGTGCTATTACACATGTGTAAAAGTAACTTTCCATAGTGATCCGGCTCTTTCTCATCCATTGAAGTACGATCATACAAGTGAACTTCCTCCAACTCCCTTGAAATGTATGGCATATCAAATTGTTGAGTATTATGTTGCAATGTTTTTGTTCGAGCATTCATATCCCCAAATACAATAACATCACCTTCACCTTTGAAATAAGCAATGTTCTCTTCCAAATCAGAAAATGGTTGATCTCTATCCATGCAAGCATAAAAGGGAGAATCATGATGAGGAATGTAGCAACCGGCTACAAAAATGGGTTCTCTTTTTGGTGTCATAATTTTCAGCCATACATAACGTTTGTACTTGTCATCTTTCACAATTGATACAAAATCTTCCAATCCTTTCTTAACCATACATGCTAACCCTCCTTGTCCTCTTCGTTGCTTGAGATTCTTTGACCACATCAATGAATGTACATTGTAATCCTCCAAGCCGATAATCCTTTGTGTATCATGCTCCCAAGTTTCAACAAGAAGTACAACATCGGCTTTGCTTGTTAGTTCATCAATGCCAACCCCCGCATTCCATGGGTATCCATTACAATTCCAAAAGCATATTTTCAATTGTAACTCGGTCTCATAGGTCACGCATCCCTATTTGCTTGAGAGACTTGCCTCCTCCTTGGGCACATTTTCTTCATGAGAGATCTCCTTGTTTTTATTATTCTTTTTCTCATATGCCTTGCGACGCATATTTTGTGAGAGGTGGTGGCACATCCGTCGATGTGCCTCTCCCTCCTAGAGTGGATGAGGTGATATCGGGTAAATTGTTAAAACAATCTCAAACATAATTTTCTGAAGAGCTTTAAAATCTCTTTTTCCTTAGATTATTTGTTCTACATACTGTAATATTGTGTTTTTTAACTTTTTCTAAGCTACAAATACTTCTCACAAGGGAAAGGAGGTGATTGTTGAGACTAGGGTGGATGAAAACATGGACTGAGAGCATGGTGATCTATCACTTGTGATGCAATCATTTATTTTTTTCATTTATTGGAGTTAAGTCACTTTGTTTAACCTCTCGTATCGCAATAGCTCCTGGGAAAGAAAACCATTACTTTTGTCTACATCGTTGATATTCCCTTGTCTTCTCTGTCCTCATCGTCTCAATCACAATGCATGGCCATTTTTGGGACTACATAGCTATTGCTGCTGATTTTAGGGCCGGTGTTTGACATTTGGCATGGATTCGTTGTCAGGAAGTGTGCAGTGCGACTAGGAAAGCCGGGCCTCTGACTATGAGGATTCGTAGCAAATTCAAGCAAGGCGTAGATGGTTTGAAGCCAAAAACACACTAAAAACAAAAAAAACTCCACTGAAAGCTCCACTTTGAAAATGAACCAAGATCAACTCAAAACTCGTGTGTGTGAGGATTAGGTGTAGCCTTGCTGTCAATTGCATAGATGCAGTGCTCATTCGACCTGTTAAAAACCCTAAATTTACACTTTGATTCTTCGTCGTGACCATTTCATGGAAGCTTAAGTACTTCATTGGAGAAGCCCAAGTAGTTATTTGAGGAGGGTAAACCCTAATTGGAGGCCTCACAGCCTCAACCATGTAGTAGAAGAAGCACGGGACTGCACTAGCACCCTCTAAAGGAATGGCTGTATCTTCTTGCTCATGTGCCCAAATGAGCTCATCCTTGGCTCTAAAATTTTCCCCACAGCTTGAGGAAAGACGGTATCATCCTTGATGTGGCATTTTGAGCTATTTTGAGCTATTTTTAGGCTATGTTTGACCATTTTATGGCCATTTTTAGCCCAAAAATGTCCCCTTTTTGTCCGTAAAAAGCCCAAACGAGCTGGAAAAAATCCCTAAATTTGTAGAAAAATCCCATTTGACTCAAATTGCATGTTGAACCTAATTTTTTCCACTTGGTAAGAACTTTGGGCACGTCTTTTACGCCCGCGCACGAAACCTGCTTTTTTTGGCAAATATCGTCCGCATTGAACTTTCTGGGCAAAACGAGCGTGCCTCTTCGAAACACTTGACATTTGTACATTCCTAAAGAAAAATAGGCATATATTTATGTGAAAAATCATGTCATAGTGCCACATCTAGGGCCTCGTCCACCCGACAAGGTATGTACACGGCTGCAACCGTGGCATTTATTTTTGGATATATCACACTATGTACATTATAGCATTTGGTCCCACATTACAAAAGCATTGAAAGTGAGGTAGATATTTTAGTTTCACATCATGAACATGCCACGACACGCCATCCACCCCCTCTAAACGTGCACATCCCTTGGCATGTGCCACAAATATCTTTTGTAGGTTTTGTCTTCATTTAAGTCCACATACAGGTCGATTTCATCATTGCTTTCAACAAAATCTAGCGCATCATCATCTTGTTCTTCACCCACATCCATACCATTTTCATCAGAGCCTTCACTTTGACTTTCTTGTGAATCAAAGGGATCTGTATCACCTCTACTTTTGAATAACTTGATTCTTTTCCCTGCGATTAAGAATTGTCAGGACACCGGCAAGGCCGGACTAGACAAGGGCAGGGCCGCGAGCTAGGCAGTGTGGAACAAGAGTCCAACTAGGGCAAAGGGCTAGGGGCTATGCTATATAGTGGGTGGTTCGGTGGTGGACTCTTAGGTTCTAGTTCCCCTTGTCTTACATTGGTATCAAGAGCAAGGTTCCTTTTTTGGAAAAAGGCACAGCCGTGGAGGAGGGGAGCCACACAATTGTGCATGCTTTGGTGCATGTCGGGGTCAAAGGGGCGTGGAGTAGCCCTCCTGTGAAGAGGACGACAAGGCAAGCGCTGTGGGCAGCCCCCCTTACACAGAGAAGCGGCCAAGGTGGAGTTGCACGAAAAGAGCCGTGGGCGGGCTCTACGGCTGCACGCCGGGTAGGTGGAGGTTTCATGTCACTGGGCCAGAGCCCCTACCTCAACGCCTTGAGCGCCATGGCGTTTGTAATCTCCTGCGCGCTGCATTAAGTGGCCATAGCCGATTGGTTTGTTTTTTTATCACACTTGAGGGCGCCCAGCCCCCTTAGGGGTAGTGGCCATACACAAAACTTAATCATAAGGGGCGGTACCCATAGTGGGTACCCCACCCACCCCCCCTACTCCACGTGCGAGTACGGTAGGGCCAGAAAGTGCGGCATCGAAGAAACCGGCACACAATTCGACACAAATTTTTTGCATATTACGCAGAAACTCAGAGATTTCAAGAACACCAATTTGACGGAGTTCCAATTCAATTTTTTGGTGAAATCAATTACCCCTTTCAAGCCTAATTGATTCGGCTATCACGAACTTGTGGAATTCCATATACGGCGGACAATTCGAATCACTCTCCACCGGAATACTCTCGATTTTGACGGAATTAGCAAGGCTCATTATACTTTGCGCGTGCTCTCAATATCAGGTATTTTTTCTGAGTACTCCTTGCACCGCACTATGTCGCCATGGATTCGGATATTAGTATGACATTAGATTTTGAGCAAAGTACGCCTGATCCTGCCAATGATGGCCCGCGACCGGATCCTCTCAAGGAGAGTACCCACGACGCTACGAGAGGCAAAGATACTTATGAATTGCTCGATATTCAAGAATTTTGTGCACTTCAGACACGCATGACAGTCACGGATGAAAATTTTAACGCTTTCAATGAAAATGTTACTAAACTATCCACATTAGTAATTCAATTAATGCATTAGCACTCTAAAGAGTCCTGCTCACATGCACATGTATGAGCACGTTACCACACAAGGGTAGGGAATTTCTACTCTAGGGCAAGGCCCAAATGATGATACATTGCATACTCTCACTGCAAAAGAGGTGGATGAACTGTTGAAAAACACCAAACCACCAATTTTTAAGGGAGAAGACCAATACCACAAGAAGGATGTAATGAATATCTTTCTCAGCAAGTGGGGTGGATTTCACGCCTTACGGCGTACTTCGGACGCAGTCACAGCTCTGCAAACGAGCGTAGCTATGGAAGGCAAGGCCTACAAATAGTGGATGTCTCTCAAGGAGAAGAACGTCATACCACAGAGTTGGGCAGCTTTTGAATCAATGTTTAGCAAGGAATTTTTGCCTACGAACGATGTCAATCTTAATTGAACGGCCTGGGACACATGTTCCATGTGCCAATATCCATCACTACTTGAATATATCTCTCACTATCGGGATGTTATCCTCACATTGGAAGGCTTAAATACCTTTCAACAAGTACGGGGATTCATACGAGGTCTGACACATGAGCCTAAGAAGTATGTCAAGAACCAAGACCCGAAAACACTTGAGGAAGACATAGTGAAATCACATATTCATGATGATCCAGATGAAAAGAAAACACATAATAGTCACGTGCCTGCTAATATACACTCAGTATGGGCACAATAAAAGAAAATTTATAGTTGCCAATTCGGATGCATCTAAAAAACCCAAGGGGTCCAGGGGTCCTCTTTCTCCGGAGGACTTTGATAAAGCCAAGAAAGAAAAATTATGTTTTCAATGTTTAGGAAGAGGTCATGGCAAAAAGGATTGTCCCAAGAGGCAATCTACTGCTCAGGGCAAGGAGAAAGCAGAGCACACGGTGGTATTGCTACCCCTGGAGTCTTCCTCACGATTCTCTACAGTGGATGTAGCACACACTAAGGTGGTACATGAATGCTATCTCACAGCTTCTATGTGGCAACCAACCTTTGGCACACACGAGTTAGTACGTATGCACGGATATCTGCAAGGGCACAAGGTGCACATCTTGGTAGATGATGGTGCTACTCACAATTTCATCAATTACGGATTGGTAAAAAAACTCAAATTGCCTCAAAATCCGAGTACCCACCGCTACAAGGTAGCAATGATGAATGGGCATGATAGTGAAATTTGGGATACTCAATGTCGAGTTGTTCCATTGGAAGTACAAGGGTACTCCACATGTTTGGATTTTCAGGTCATGAACATGGAAAGGGCTGATGTGGTTCTTGGTAGGGACTGGTTGCATAGCCTAAGGCCATCACTGAAGCGTAGCTATGAGCACAACATCTTGATGTTTGAATCCCATGGCGCACGTGTTGTTGTTAGGAGAAAAAGACATACCTTCATCACCATTGATTTGTACCGCTGAGCTTATGCAGATCGTTTGTGATAATGAAATAAATCAGGTTTTCTTGTGTTACTCACTGTCTCATTTTATTTCCAATATTGAGTCTATTGAACATCCTCAATGACGCATGCTTCTCTCTCCTCTATTCCACCAATTGCTAATTCGAAACAAGAAAACGTTGCTAGTCAATTACAGAAATTATTAAAGTAATTTCAAGATGTATTTCCTAATGATTTGCCATCAGGATTACCGTCGACACAATTAGTACAACATAGCATTGACATGGCTGCAGGCTGTAAACCTGTTAGTAAACCACCTTACCGTATGAGTTATTTAGAAGCTACTGAGGTGGAACGTCAACTTTCTAACTACCTTAGCAGAGGATTTGTACAACCCAATTCTTCACTATGGGCTTCGCCTATCCTCTTAGTAAAGAAAAAGGATGGTAGTATGCACATGTGCATAGACTACCGTGGCTTAAATGCGGTTACAGTTAAGAAAAAATACCCATTGCCCAGAGTAGATGAATTGTTTGACAAGCTCATTCATGCTCATATTTTTTCAAAAATAGACTTGCGGTCAGGATATCACCAGGTCTGTATTCGACTTGCCGATATACCTAAAACTGCATTTCGAACACGGTTTGGACACTACGAGTTTTTGGTGATGCCCTTTGGGTTAACCAATGCGCCCGCAACATTCATGACACTTATGGATAGTGTCTTGAAGCCATATTTGGGCAAATTTTTCATTGTTTTCCTCAATGACATCCTACTCTATAGTGCTTCTGAAGAAGAACACTTACAACATCTCACGTAGGTGTTTGAGTTGTTACGCACAAACAAATTATATGCCAACAAATATAAATGTGATTTTCTAAAAGATGAAATTCATTATTTAGGGCATGTTATTTTAGCTAACGGCCTATACATGGATCAATCCAAAGTGGATACCATCCGGAAATGGCCTCCTCCTAAAAATCTGGAAGAAATACAGGTACTTTTAGGATTTGCAGGTTTTTACCGAAGGTTCATTAAAAACTATGCTCAAATTGTTGTTCCCATGATGGATCGACTAAAAGACAAAGTTAAATCTTTTTAGTGGGGTTCCACTCAACAGCACAGTTTTGATACACTCAAGGATGCATTAGCTACGGCTCATATCCTAGCTATTGTAGATCCTTTGAAACCATTTGTTTGGAAACGGATGCCAGTGACCGTGCTATTGGAACAGTCTTGTTACAAGACAGACGACCGATTGCATTTGAAAGCAAGAATCTTGATGCAGCTCAGCAGAACTACTCTGCTTACGAACGCGAACTCTATGCAATAGTGTCTGCCTTAAAAACATGGTGGCATTATCTGTACGGTGCTCAATTTGAAATTGTGTTTGACCATGAAAGCATCAAATGGTTTACACAACAAACGGATTTAAAGGGTCGAAAAGCAAGGTGGTCCGAGATACTTCAGGAATATGACGCCAAGCTAAGGTATCGCAAAGGCCAATACAATGTAGTGGCAGACGTTCTAAGTCGAATGCCAGAGATCAATTCGCTCTTGTTCACAAAACTTCGTAGTGAATTTTTAGATTCTCTTAAAGGAAAATATGAGCATGATGAAGCATATTCCAAAGTGTGGAGCCATGTTCAAATGAGGGATCCTTCTCACTCGAGTGACGGTAGTGTACATTTAACCTCCACACCTAGTTCTCCTTTATCAAGTGATGAACTAGAGCGATGGAAGAATTTTACCATCGACAATGCGTACCTACTCCATAAGGGGAGAGTTTGTGTATCAATGGACACAGACATTCGGTGCCAAATTCTTTATGAATGTCACGATAGTCCAAGTGCAGGGCACTCGGGGATTAGAGAAACTTATGCTATCATACGACGACAGTTTTACTGGCCAAGTCTACATGGCTTTGTTCAAGTTTATGTCTTGCATTGCCAAAAATGTCAAGTTAACAAAGTAGAGCGCCTGAAAGCAGGAGGACTCTTACAGCCTTTGGAGATTCCCAATGGAAAATGGGAAAGCATCTCTATGGATTTTATTGTGGGTTTACCAACCACTGTACTAGGTCATGATTCGGTATGGGTGGTCGTAGACAGGTTGACTAAACTATGTAATTTTATTCCTACAAATCAACGGTTAAAACACCAGAACTAGCCAAGTTATTTGTGGACAATCTATATAAATTGTATGGTTTGCCAAGTAACATTGTTAGTGACCGTGATCCCAAGTTTAACAGCCACTTTTGGAGAGTTGTTTTTAAACAATTGGGTACACAACGAAACCTCAATACAACTGATCACCCAGAAATGGATGGTCAGATGGAATGGGTTAACCAGGTGCTAGAGGATATGCTAAGAGCATACGTCGGTAAGAAACAGTCACACGGGGAAGAATACTTACCTATTCTTGAGTTTGCCTACAACAGTGCTAAGCATGTCACAACTAGTTTTAGTCCTTTCATGCTCATGTACGGGTTTCAACCAAGGTCACCAGTTTACGATGGGGTTGGCAACCGAAAAAATCCAACAGGTTAAGGATTTTCTCCAAGACCACATGGATATGATGAAACTTTCTCGTCAGAATGCCGACAAGCACAGGATCGGTATAAGAAGTACACTGATGAGAAACTTCGGCAAGTTACCTTCGAAGAAGGGGAAGAAGTATTTTTACATGTGCCAGAACATTCAAAAAGTCTGAAAACTGGACCAACACCTAAATTATCTCCACGATATTGTGGGTCTTTCAAAATACTCAAGCGAGTAGGTGATCATGCCTACAAACTATTACTACCTTCACATTCTCGCATTCATTCAGTGTTTCATGTAAGCCGTTTACATAAGCGGCTACATGGGGACGACAATGTCATTGACCAACAGGTTTTGGTTGATTTCATTGAACCTCCTACCTTATCGTATGAACCTGAACGTGTTCTTGATTATCATGAGTTGCGTACAGGTCATCATGTACATCAATAAGCCTTAATCAAGTGGAAAGACCGACTTGAGGAAGGTGCCACTTGGGAAAACATTAGTGTTCTTAAGAAGAAGTTTCCCACTTTTGTTTTCGAGGAACAAAACTCTTCTTAAGGGGGGAGTAATGTCAACACACCGGCAAGGCCGGAATAGACAAGGGCAGGGCCGGGCTAGGCAGTGTGGAACGGGAGTCCAACTAGGGCAAAGGGCCAGGGGCTATGCTATATAGTGGGTGGTTGGGTGGTGGACGCTTAGGTTCTAGTTCCTCTTGTCTTACAAGAATATTCATTTTGGTCCCATCTAATTCATGCAAGGTGTAAATTGCATTCCCATGTACATGTTGAACTGTATAAGGACCAAACCATCTCTTTGAAAGCTTTCTTATTGTTGAATGCTGGTGGTCAAGAATACTATCATACACCAATATCCAATCACCTTCCTCAATAGCTTTAGGTCTGAGCCTATGACTCTTATCAAATTTGTCCTTATTCTTTAACCTTGCATCTTTCAATTGTGCTACTGCAATCTCAATATCTTGGGGCCTTCTTTCTAACTGTTGTATGTGCAAAGCAAGAACGTCTTCCCTACTCATTCCATCTTCCCAAGGCAATGCATTCCATATGGGAATTATATCCTCAATTGGTAGTATAGGTGTTAACCCTCACGGCTCACGGACACCCATCACCTACGATGGACGCGTATTATGTATTTGGTAGAGTCAGGTACCGGGCTTGTCGGACCAATAGGAAAAGGGTAAGAGTGATCGTCGATGAGAGGCGCACTCTAACTGGGACATTCAAGGGATTAGTTGGCTAAGCATGGGCGCCCAAGTGTGAATGGGGTGAGCTCCTATAAAAGCCAACTAAACCTAATTTTTACTCATTCTCTCATTTGTGCAATTGAAGAGTGCTCTTGCTCCATCTCCATCTTCTTCTTCTTCACCTCCTTGTGTGTGTGTGTGTGAGAGAGAGAGAGAGGGAGAGTGTGTGTGCGATCGAGCATTACGAAGGCACGATGGCGGCGAAGCGGTTGAGCGCGGCAGGACTGCAGCTTCTTCTTCATCGCGGCGAGGAATCCACCACGAAGGCGAGCGTAGAGCGGTGAGTGACACACCCTTTGTTTTCTTGAGCTTGCTAGTTTAGACTTGTTGTGTGCTTGGAGCCGTTTGTGGCTCGCATACGGTGTATTGGCAAGTCCCTTGCTTCGACAGTGCGGCAAGGAGCGCACATTTTTGGCGCCGCTGCCGGGGATATGCCATACACTAAGCTCGATTAGCACTTTACGCTTCCTTGTGGTGCAATTTCTATCATAGGAAAGGCAGGGAAGGAGTGTGTCGAGATTTCTGTTTTTTGCGTTTTCTGCATTTGCTGTCAAGTTTCAATTTCTGCTATTGTCTGCGTTTTTTCAATTTCCGCAATTTCTGCATTTTCAAGTTCGGCGTTTTCAATTTCTGCAATTTTCTGCATTTCTGCGTTTTTTTAATTTTCTGCAATTTCTGCGTTTTTTTCTGCAATTTCTGCATTTCTGCGTTTTTCAATTTTCTGCATATCTGCGTTTTCTGCATTTTTTGCATACCTGCGTTTTCAATTTCTGTATTTTCTGCACCAAAAAAAAAAAAAGTTTTTTATTTTTTCTCCCAAAAAAGAATAAATAATTTTTCTCGAAAAAAAAAAAGAAAAAAAAATCGGAAATAAAAAACGCGAGTGAGCGGGCGGCGAAATTTTTCGAAAATAAAAAAACGTGACTCTTAAAACGGACGGGTTGGTTTGTATAAAAGATAGATCGGGATCGGGATCATTTTCAAGGCCAAGGCCCAGGCCTCAGTCCTCAGTCTTATGATATATACTAAACTCACTCTTATATATATACCCTACCCCCTCAAGAGAGAATGAGAGCATGTGGGACAAGTCCTCCACTCTCCTCCTTTCTCTTCCCACTTGCACCCTTAGACTTTCTAGTTTGGGCCTAGTTCCCTACTGGAAATTGACAGTTTTAGGGATTCCGAGGGCGTAGAGTGACCAAACGGAGGGCTGTAAAGCACGGCACGACCCTCTGACCGATACGCGCGTTTCGAGCTATCACACGGCCCATTCCACGACACGCTCTAAAAAATCTAGCAAAAAAACAAACAAAAAACACGCTAAAAACTAGTCACAAGGCCTCCTAGAGCAGCTTTTTGACACCTTAGGGTATCAAAAGCACATGCACTTACGCTCTGGGCGGGTGCTAGAACACGAGAATATTGAGGGTGCCTCTGTTCATACGGACACCCATTACCCATCCACGATAAGCTCTAGACCCTCAGCGGGGACACAAGGTAGCACCACCCAAGACCCTAAAATAGCCGCTAGTGATTCCTCCTCCGACTCAGAAATCATGGAAGCATACCCTACCCAAAACACTGAGAGAGAAGGCCATGCACCTCCCGAAGCTCCACAGCCTAGTACTAGTATGTTTAGCCGTTTCATGGAAACATTAGGTAGAGCTACTCGCTCGGAACCTGATGCAAATGAAGCACACGAAGGGGGTGGGGAAGTGGACTCTCCTTTCACATCGCACGTGGACCCCACACCCCCAAAGAGTGTCCATGTGGATATCCTACCAACTTCTTACCAAGAAGGCCCTGTTGAGCTGCCTCCTTCAGAAGTTCCCTCTAGAGTACCGTTGGTGACAAGTAAAACCATGGGGAGCAACATTGCTTCTACCTCACAAGAAACCGTTAACACGTCGACTCTAGAAGGATTGTTCATTAATGATCATTGGACATACGACCTCCACACTGAGGTGTTGACGGATCTACACTCTGGCCACGCCTACCATGTAGGATGGATAGAGATTGTACAATCCACCTCTAGTGCCACGAGCATCGAAGATCAACAGAAAATGATCTGTAATGTTATCCATGGCATTATTCAATTAGAAAGGCAAAACCGAGGAGTAAATATACTCTCAACTGGCCCCATGAGATTTTTGGATACGAGCAAGGCTCAACAGCCTACTCTATCACAAATGGAGACTCCTCTAATGAGCCCCATGGACCCATCTTACGTCATTTCACCTGGGGTCTCTATGCAATCTGAGCCTCCGAGCGAAAACTTTAGCTTCCCTAACTTGGCTCAACCCTCTATCAAGGAAAACACAGTGCTCACTCCAGGGATAAGCCTCACAGAGAATGTACCGATGACATCTACGTTAGCGCAGTGCCACTACCTAGTGTCGTAGTACCTAATATGGGGCCTCGACCATATGTGCCTCTAGCCCCTTATGCACACATGGCCCCCACACCTCCAATTGTACCACTTGCTTATGCTCCTCGAGTGCCGCTCCCTAGCTCTTATCCGAGTGGACCTATGCTCGGTTATGTTCCATATCCTGCATCATCCACACATATGCCAAGACCGGCACCCGTCCCTCTCCCACATATGACTCCAAGAGTACCTTCAGCGGCCCTGCCTCCTCACATAGGTGACTTGGCAGCGTTTGCTCAAACCATAGGTCGATCTATCGCGGAAAATATGCTTCACGCATCTGATAGAGAGCCTAGAAGTAAGGCAGTACAAATTGCCAAACTCATGCAAAAATTCAATGGGGACGAAGATGCTAGGAAACACATTGAAGTGTTTGAACAAGTATGTGATTCCTTAGGGGAACGCAACGAACTACATAAGTGCAATGCCTTAAGATTGACATTAAGTGGGAAGGCTGGAGATTGGTATAGAACCCTAAGGGTGGACGAGAAAACAATCTACCCTACCCTTCGAAGGTTGTTTCTAAAGGAGTACATATGAGAAGGTGTGCTTTGGGGTGTAGCATCTCAGCTACAGAAGGCCGAACGTAAGGAAGGAGAGTCAGTAAGGGACTTCATTAGTCGTCTAAAGCACTTAAACTCTCGTTGCCCTGTAAATGAGCGCTTCAACAATAACCAACTGCTTGATTGATTCATTCGAGGGTTGAGGAATGAAGGAATCTATAATGGACTAGTGATTAGAGGTATCACAACCTGGGAAGATGTCACTGCCAATGCAATCCAATTAGAGGACAACTTGATGATAGCAGGCATGAGGGTGTCTACTGACACGAGATCCACTAGCTCACAAGCCATTGAGTATGAACCCATGACTGCAAAGCCCATTGCCAATGAGCCAAAGGTATTTGAGACATTCTTGACAGACCTCACCAAGGCAATCCAAGAGTCTCTTAAGGATAATCGACCCCCTCAAAATAGTCACATGTATCCAAGAAGGAAGCAACAATGGTGTTCCATTTGCTTAGGTCCACATAGCACTAGTGAGTGCCCTACGTTTAGAGTAAAATTTAATGGAACTTGCAACGCATGTGGTAGGTATGGTCACCAAGCTAAGGATTGTTTAATGATCAAACGTATGATGGCAAATAGACCACCTGTAGCCTGGATGGATGCACCTCGAGCTCCTGTATTGATGCCTACTCCACCTGTTGAGCAACTACCGCAACACATGGTCCCTAGACCTCAAAATGTTGTACAAGCTACACCGCTACCACCTCCTGTGCTAAGACCGCAGCCCCCGCATCCAAGAGTCGCCCCTATGAACCAAGTGGGTTGCGAGCCATCAAATGCTTATCTAGATAGCTGTGAGGAGGAAATAGACACTAGTATTGCCTACGGACTTGATACATTGGAAGAGTGTCCTATATACTACATGGAAGATTGTTGGGGACAAGTCAAGCCAGTTTATCAAGCTGCTGCTCTCGCATCCAGAGGTCAAAATATCAACACCCAGGCTAGGAGGCCACCTCTTCAATGCTACGAGTGTGGTGGACCACATCGAGTAGCGGAGTGCCCTATTAGGCTGCAAAAGAATGCTGCACAGATGCAAATGAATCAAGGAAGCACGTCTGCAATGCCAATACTCACATGTAATCGTTGTGTCATAGATCACTTGATTGCCCAATGCCCCTATAACCCAAATGCGCCTAAAATCACACCCCTAAATTTGGTTGAAATTGCTAGTGTGACATCGCCAATACCACCCGTTGCACCCGCTTATGCGATTACACGGTCCATGCTTCAAGGGCCAAGCCATATCCTCGAAGAGAGAGATACCGCGTCAGTTATCCAAGCAAAGAAAAAGAAGACACAAAGGAAGAAGTTGCAGAATACGGAAAATTCAAAGCCAAGTTCCAAAACAAACATAGGAACAGGAGATGACCCCGTGTATATGAATGACCTCGAGGATGATTCAGATTCAGTCGAGACAATGGAGACTAGAACCAATACCACAAAGGGAAAGACCGACAAAGAAAACCGTAACATGGAACCAAATGAAAACCGAATAAGAGAAAACCATAAAGAGCCTCTGAAAACACCACAAGTGTTTCCAAATCCAATCCAAGACCCCCAAGATAAACCGCAGGGGCAAAAAGGGAAGAATCGTAAAAAGAAGATTGGGACGTACCCAAACCCTGTAGACGAGATTAAGCAGGTGAAACATCTAAGAGGTTTAGTGGAGGAGACTCAAAGGAAACTAGAACGAGAACCCATGCATGTCAAAATTCATGACACAGTGTTTTCCACGCAAGTTCATCCACCCCACATGAACCATAGACCGTTAGCCATATCTAGTATCATCCAAGAAGGGAGTGAGGACGGGACATCAGAAAGTGAGCATATACCCTTCTTGTTGGAAAGGATGTTTAACGAAGGAATACCTGATCCCATTGAGGAATATGAGATTCCATCCTCACCAGTTCTTAGTGAAGGACCTACACCCTGCAAAACGCCAATGAATGTTGCCAAACTAGTGGACTTCATGTCTTCTGAGGTCCGAACCACGATCATAGCAAAGCTGTATGGAGATCCTGAGTTATTCCTTGCACTTCGAGCATTCCTTAACGGAGAGCTACGAACGGGATTACCGCAGTTTGCGCAACCAAATAGGCCTGACTCGATTATGATTGATGAGGAAAATCATGTGCAATCACTTGACTTAGATGGACACGAGTCTGTGATTGAGGTACCCATTAACGAATTAGGGCAGTATTTTGAAGGCGACGAGTCTAATGCGACCCTACCCATCACTACCAAGGGATTAACTATAAAGGGAATTCTTGATGGTGGTGCGGGAGTTAGCATCGTTACAAAAGATTGTTGGGAATCCATGGGAAAACCCCGCCTCAGTGTTACTAACATTGTGGTAAAGATGGCAAATGGTACCATAGCCAAACCTATGGGGATGCTCAAGGATCTTAAGATCAAAGTTCTAGGACACAAGGTACGACATACGTTCATTGTAATGGATTTCTCTAAACACCTTATGTCATATGAAATGATTTTAGGACGACCATTCATGAGGGAAGCACAAATGGTTCATGATTGGTCTAAAAATCATGTCTATTTGCAATTCCAAGACTCTGTCCTTAGAGTGGATTTGGTGACTGGTAAGGTACACCCCTTAGGGAGTAAAACCATTATTGATCATCGCTCTGACACCACAGTTCACTCGGCCCCACTACAATATTGTTACACTTGTAAGAAGGATACAGACATTGGCCAAGATTCTCCTTACATGGATGTGTTACCGGGTATGACGGAATCAGACAATGTGGATTGGGTCCACCTAGCATCAACCATAGACACTTGGGGAAATAGGGGGACGACCTGGGTAACACCTGAGGGGGATGAAATTCCTATACCCTTAAATATGCTACAAGCAATGCATATCGCTTCCGACAAGACTCATCCTAATGTAACGAAGAAAACATACAAGTGGGTCCCTAAAACTTCTTTAGTGACCATAGCTAGTGCTAAAAAACAGAAGTCTTGTAAGAAACGTACCACTCGCTCCAAGAAAAGTAAGAAAATGTTGCGATGGATCCCTAAACGACTATTGGAAGCCCAAGGCTACTATCAAGGAAATGATCAAATCTGGGTGCCAAAATGTAGATTGTGCTCTTACCTGTCACCTGGCCCATGTAAACCCAATCCCGTAGCTCCAAAACGAATCAATGATCGTGGAAAGAAAAAAATCACAGAATGCTACACACCTGCTCCCGAGCTAGTTTGGGTACCAAAGAAAGAACGATTTGTTCCACCTAGCTCAGGAAGGGGGGAGTCCCATGAAGATTCTAGCTCCTCATGTAATACATCCATAGAGGTAAAAGCTTCTGCACAACCATCCATAGTAGTGGACCTCCATGAAGCTACAAAAGAATCCGCACCTCCCAGTGTTCAAGAATCACCTGATGAACCACTTCAAGTTCAATCCTGGGAGAGTACCTTACCACCCTTGCAACTTGACGAGGCACCTAGGGTAATAGAAAACTACTGGCAAAAATCCTCACCTATTACCAACTGGAACAATTGGTTTCAAAGGGTGACAAGCTCATTTCAAACGGTATGATCTACCCAAGGAAGGGGGGAGTGTTTGCTGACAGTCATCATTCATTTGTTTCCCTCTCAACCTTTTTCCCTGACCTCTCAATTCCAATCTTAGGGAATGTACATATAAAGCTTTATACTCACAAAAAAAAAAAAAAAAAAGAGCAAGAGCAATTAGCAAACGAGTATGCACAATAAAAGTCAAAACATTGACTCAGACCTACACATTCACATCTGGTACAGTGAAACAGAAACTTATGCCATAAAACACCTTTGATCCTCATCACTTGAGTGATGGAGGGTAGGTAAGATTAGTACGATAGGAGTGTTTCTGTTTTAGAGGTGAGAGATTAGCGAAGTTCTCTTTTCCCACTAATGTGCCTCCTGGAGGTATTCCTTTTGTTTCCTAGTGTGTACAAGAACGTGTTGCTATTGATAGGATTTGGATCTTCATGGAACCTTCAAATCAAGCGCGACCATCGACACAAACAGGTGTTTCTTGTCCATTACCATTGCCCTTATCTTTTTTGCATCCATGTTTGTCTGCTTTGATTGTGATTGGTAGCATAATATTCAGCGCATTTGCTTAGTATCAAACATTTAATTCAATGTAATGTTTTGTCATAATCACTCGTTTAGGTGTAAAAATCAAGCAGTCCGACTAAGCTAGTTTGACCAAGCTAGGTATTAGAAATCTTCTCTTAATACCATGGGGAATGCCTTCCTAATAAGCAATGGTTACTTAGGTTCTTAATCCGATTTAGGCAGCATTGTATGAAATGTACTAGGGCTTTCTAGTGGGCTTAACACTAGTGACCTTTAGCTTAAGTATTATAAAGGGAGTTTACTAATGTGATGAGCCTGGGGAGGGTAACCGTGTTATATGACCCCCCAAAGTTACAAAATTAAAATGATGAAAATGAACAAGCAAAAAATCAAAGTGCCACAATGTAAAATTTTAAGCAGGAAGAGAAATCCTGGCTTAAATTGGTACTTCACTCACATGTATTGCCTATGGTACTAGAGCCCTAGAGGTTCCCAGTGTGGGCGCTTTTCCTTGAGAAGCAAAAAACCCAAGGCATACAAAATAAGCACACACATCATAATTGAATCAGTGTGAAAAGACTTTGGGGGGTCAAAGAAAAAGTAATCAGTCAGGCGATGATTTCATGAGAAATTCCCTTTATGGTAGCTTAACTACAAAGTCTTCTAGATATAGCCTCTAGTTAGCCCTCGAACATGAATACTTGGCTCTCGCGATTAAACAACTTAATTGACCACAGAAAATTAAGAAGCTTACCCATGGTATTAATATTCGATCTCTAGTGCCTTTCGACCGTCAAATTAGCGACCCCAGACTTGTTTAATTTTCTACCTTTACATCTGTTTATGCATTTGATTACATTGCAATTTAATGTTCATTGCTAACAAATTGTTTGAAATTCTTTGACCAATCAATTTTTCTACCTAAAACTGCATATGCTTTTTAAGAGAATGCAATTACTGTGGCAATGTTGTTTGATTTTGCAGTGACTGAAGAAGGCTAAGGACATTCATCTCAAATGCTCTTCCACCTCGACGAACTAGCTTCAACTCAATAGCTTTCGAGGACGGAATCTACATCAGGAAGGGGGGCATGTTAACCCTCACGGCTCACGGACACCCATCACCTACGATGGACGCGTATTATGTATTTGGTAGAGTCAGGTACCGGGCTTGTCGGACCAATAGGAAAAGGGTAAGAGTGATCGTCGATGAGAGGCGCACTCTAACTGGGACATTCAAGGGATTAGTTGGCTAAGCATGGGCGCCCAAGTGTGAATGGGGTGAGCTCCTATAAAAGCCAACTAAACCTAATTTTTACTCATTCTCTCATTTGTGCAATTGAAGAGTGCTCTTGCTCCATCTCCATCTTCTTCTTCTTCACCTCCTTGTGTGTGTGTGTGAGAGAGAGAGAGAGAGGGAGAGTGTGTGTGTGATCGAGCATTACGAAGGCACGACGGCGGCGAAGCGGTTGAGCGCGGCACGACTGCAGCTTCTTCTTCATCGCGGCGAGGAATCCACCACGAAGGCGAGCGTAGAGCGGTGAGTGACACACCCTTTGTTTTCTTGAGCTTGCTAGTTTAGACTTGTTGTGTGCTTGGAGCCGTTTGTGGCTCGCATACGGTGTATTGGCAAGTCCCTTGCTTCGACAGTGTGGCAAGGAGCGCACAATAGGTTTCTGACCATACATCAACTCAAAAGGCATATAGCCAGTAAAAACTAAGCTATGAGTTGTACGATCAACCCATAAAGCATAAGGAAATAACCTAGGCCACTCTCGCATTTTACCTTTGCAGTCCTTAGACAAAGCTTTAATAATTGGAGGATGCCCATGCTCTAATTTACCATTTCCCTTAGGATTATATGTCAGCATCCAACTCACCCCTGTCTGCTGTTATTTTCCCAACACAGCCATAATAGCTAATTACATCATCCAAGAGAAACTTACATACCCCTTCTGTGATTTTTGTTCTTAGAGAACGACCTTCAATTTGGTTGGTTAAATCTTCCCGTGCAAGCACTATGTATCTCATTTGCCATAAGCCCAATGACATTGTAACCAAATCTTCTACCCACTTATAGTGCATGGCCAATGGATAAGTAGGGTGCAACCCATCATGATGACGTACATTTGAATACATTTGACAGATTTCACAAGACTCCACAAAGTGAGATACATCTTTATACATACCTTTCCACCAATACCTCTCTTTCATTTTAGTAAAGGTGCACATACGCCTCTATGTCCAGCATAAAGACTCTCATAAAAATATTTCATAAGCTCATTTTGAGCGTTCTTATCATTCACAACTCTCAACAGCATTCAATTTCTTTATTTTGGACGCTTCCATAAGTACCCATCTTTTAAAAAGTATCCATAGGCCTTTCTCCGTATTCTTTTGAACTCTTGATTAGTCGACCCTTCTTGCCTTGTCAAAGTGCTGATATAGCGTCCAATGAGCAAGAAATCACCTTGATATAGGTCCTCTATAAATGACTCAAGTTCATTTGACATACAAACATGATCACTCTTGGCATGAGAGATACTATAGAACTGTGTGCCTACATCATCGCCCTTGACAACCATGTCTTTTTCATTTTCATACCTTGCTCTTGAAAGCATATCCAGAACTAGATTATCTTTCCCTGCAATATGCTTAAATTCTGGATTCAAGGACTTTATGAAGGTAATCCATCTCAACGTAGCAATGTCGGGAGTTGAGCAGCTTGTGAGCACTCTAAGAAGGGGTAGACAATCGATTTCCACTACTACATTTGCTCCTATCAAATACTCTTTGTCTCATTTCAAAGCTGTGACTATTCCCCATAACTCTCTTTTTACATGTGGATTTGCATTGACGAGCACTTAGAACCTTTGCTCCAAATCTCACCACGTATTGCTTGCCATCATCATCATCTTGCCCAATCGCCCATCCAATTCCTGTGGGGCTAGTATCCACTGTCACAATTACATATCTTCCACATTCATATTTTGCTTTCCTCAAAGTTGGAGACATGAGAATCAACTTCTTTAATTTTCTCATGGCATGTGTATGCATTTCTTCCCATTGAAACTTTTGGTTCTTTCTCAAAAGTTGATACAAAGGCTCTGCTACATGTGCATAGTGTGGAATCTAGATAACATAAAACACACATGCACCCAAGAACCTTCGAACATGAGTGACATTTATACATTTCTCTTTCAATCTCCAAATTAAATCAATCTTTGCAGGACAAGGCCTTCTACCATATTGCCCGCACATATGCCCCACAATAAGAACTTCATTCACACCAAACATTGACTTATGGCCAGACAAGGTAAGATTCACCTCTTCCAACCTCGACAATATATTATCACAATCATTGATATGGTTTTCCATATACTTGTGGCACCCCCCTAGTCTAGAGCCACATCTATATCGCTTACATAACATCCTTTGATTGGCACATCATCAAGGAAAGGCATTGTAGTTTGCGGTATGAAGTCACGTAGGAATTTTTTCATACCATTCATCATATGTGCAACTGAGTTAGTTGCTCCCTGAGGTAAGATGGACATCCTTACCAGGCCCAAAGGTGTCCTCATGGTCGTGAGGTCCCTGCTTTACATTGCTAGTTGGAACTGATCATACCCTGAGTACAAATCTCCCATGGAATATATCTTCCTTCCTGCAAATGCCTCTGCAAATTCATCTACAACTGGCCCTGTACCCACATTTCTGATTGTCACCTTATTTACATGTTGCATTAGGTGAAATTTGGACTCACAAAGGAGCCCTTTAAGGACTTTGACTTTACCTCTCTCTACAAAAACGAGCGCATGGATAAATTTTTGCAAACAAACTCCAAACTTGGCAGAGGTTTGACAGTTAGAATGTCCTCTTCAAGCTCTATCTACTGATATATAGCACGCCATGAGATTCCTCATATTTGAGAGGATTCTTTTTTTTATTCACTTAGATTCCGACAGAGTTGTCACATCATAGGTGAATCAAAAAAAGAATCTTCTAAAATATGAGGAATCTCATGGCGTGCTATATATCAGTAGATAGAGCATGAAGAGGACATTCTAGTTGTCAAACCTCCGCCAACTTTGGAGTTTGTTTGCAAAAAATTATCCATACGCTCGTTTTGGTAGAGAGAGGTAAAGTCAAACTCCTTAAAGGGCCCCTTTGTGAGTCCAAAATTTCACCTAATGCATATCATGAATAAAGCATAAAGAACCATTTTTCTTCGGAACTGTGAACCACATGTTTGAATATGGAGCACAAGAAGGCTCCAAGATACCCATCTTGATCTTTTCATTAAGCAATTCAATGAGTTTTGGCAAATGGGCCTTTGGAACTGGAATAGGCCTCAAGTTCCAAGGTACATGAGGGATAGTGAAGATCACCATAGGAGCAACAATGGATGGATCAACACACCCTATCTCATGCGGCTCAAATGCAAAAGCTTTTCCGTGCTTGGCAAGCATGTCTTCAAAGCATATCTTTTCAGCTTTTGTCAAATTGTCCTCGCGTCCAACCTTTAACTCCTTCAAAGAATTTTGTGTGAACTTGTGTCCAATCTTGCTTGGGTCACAAAGGCTAGGTTGCAAAGCAGCTTTCTCCATCTTATTTGTACAATCTTTTGGTAGAGGTAATGCCACTGGTTTCACTTTCTTTGCCACAGACTTATACTTAGTCTCCACTCGTACATCAACACCTTGAACATTTTTGAAATCCTCAATGAATTTTTCTATTTCTATTGAGCAAACTTTCACAACCTCACTTCACAACCTCACTCTCCATACGCAAATTGCAATCCACTAAATACTCCAAGCCTTGCATAGTATCCACAAATGAACACTCATCAAACACACCTACAATGCATTCATCATCTTCTAGCAAACCATTCATCTTATAATCTCTTTGTACACTATTTACATGTTGTCGTTCACCCCGATTTAAGTCCTCATACTTTGTAAAAGCAATAGATCCATAGTCTGTTAATCCTACAAAAACTGTAGAAAATGCTTCCTTTGCATCATTAGAAAAAATATGAAACCTCTAGGGGCCCTTTGGGATTAAAGTTAATTAGAGGCCAGCCAATGAGAAGAGGGTGGTGAACACACTCTATGCCCTCAAAAATATAGGGGGACAAAGTAGTCTTACATTTCTTAAATGGGCTCTTACCTAGTGAGAAGGTGGGGTGGGGTGGGGTGGCAGGGGGGGGGGGGGCATATGGAATCTCCAACTTCCCTCCTTTTTGATCCGGTTGTGAAAAAATCCCAAAAATTTGAAATTTTTAAAAATTTTCAAAACTCAAATTTCATCCTCTTAAAACCCCCTTAAAACTATTTTATGGTCAAAAAAGCATTTTTTGACCTCAAAAAGTCAAAACGTGCACCCAAAAACCCTAAAATTCAAATTTTTTAAAAAACTTTTTAAAAATCTTTTTTTGCTATCCAGAGCTCCCCCAAAGGTAGTTCTCAAGCAAAAAGTGATTTTCTCTCTCTAGAACCCCCCTTTTCCAACCCCTCCTTGGTTGCAACCATCACACTCATCCTCTACTCCAACACTCTCTCTCTCTACACCATCTCCATTACTGCAACAAGGAAGCTCCTCTCTCCTCCCCTACCACCTTCCATTGCCACACCAACCAAAGGTTATCCACCTTCTCCTCCCATTGCCACACCAAGCAAGGGTTATCCACCTTCTCATATCACTTTATTCTCTGTACATTGTAGCAACAAGCAAGGTCCTTCTCCTCCTCCTAGTTTTCTTTGCTCAACCATGGCCAACTCTACTTTGCAAAGGCGGCCAAAGGATGAGGTCACAGCACTTACATGCCACAACACTGGAGGTGTAGAGATGAGTGGGTGCCACAAGAGTTCACCAAAGGTACTTAGGTATACATGCAACCATCTGCTATCGGCCCTCATCGTGTGCGGAATTGTGCAAGCTTGGATCTTCATTGGAAAGAAAAGCTCCTTGGCTTCAAGAACCGCAACGACAAGGGGACAGTAGCCATTGTGCAACATGTTTTCTCAATGTCAACCATGCATTTGCAACAACCACCTCGATTTCCAACACATTGTAAGTACATGTTTTGAGAATACAAAGCTAGGTGTGAAATGACAGTGTAATGTTATTATGGATTCATACTTAAGATTTGTCATGCATTTATAGTCATATTTCCAACCACGTTGGTGGAGGAGCAGCCACTACATAGTCTCTCCGGCACATTCAATGCTATACATGTGGATATTGGAGCAATAATGTTCCCACATCTTTGCCCAACCAAACTGGTTCAAAGAACGATTTTCTTCTATTCTCACTCCTATATTGTCCCTACTTCTACACAAGCGTTTGGAACACTTGAATCCATCAAAGTAACTTCCTTATTAAGTATGGAGTGGCCGGTGCCAGATTTGTGGTCGGTAGCATCCTTCAAGCAAAAGATGATAATGGATGTCCAAAACTCTTTGAAATACTCTAAAGCTTCTAGGTCTGTGGGCTTGAGTTGGTGTTTGCCTATTCATTGTTTTGTGCACATTTTTACAGAGTTTGGATTTGTGGAGACTACCACAATGCTTGTATGTAAAGATGCGCATTACGAGGAATTAGGAAGGCTTTTAGAAGAGGACTGGGGTTTTGTGGAGGGCATGCACAATGGGGAACGTCACCGTTGTAAGGTTGGAGCTTCAGGTATTGGAATGCGCTATTTGAAATCCCGCACCTCCTTGTACATACGATTTCACTATGATCGTTGGATGTGCAATCTTGGAGTGTGGACTCCCTTACAGAGTGTAGATGGCGCTATTGCAAGCTTTGACATTGCAGTGAAGATGCCCAACGATGCTTTGGAGGCAGTCCAAGTGAACAAGCATTGGACTCTCAGTAATGTTCGAGAACATTTAGTTATTATGGGTTTTGAGGCCCTTCAAGAAGCACAATTTCGTTTACAAGGTCACAAGGTGAGGATCCTTCCACCACATTTTCAATACATCATGGTTTGTCGATCATTGGATGCTTATTGTAATGAATGTCCGCAGATTGGGAAGAGAATGGAAGAAAAATTGAAGGTCGAGGAGGACTGGGGGATGGATGGAACTATGCTATCAATCTTATAACTTTGTAACTCTTGCAATTTTCAAACTGATCCCCGCTGTAATCAACATGATTTGCTTCGGCAAATCATGCCTTTGAATATAATTTTTTGCATTGGGATGAGAAATATTTTTTTGGTGAAAGTGCCTTTTTTTTTAATGTCTTAAAAAAAGGGTCCATTATAAAAGGGGGGCCACCTAACTCATTCACTATTTTCACTTTTGCAACTCTTGAGCTCCTCCACTCTCTGTCTACACCCCAGGCTAGACATGGATGCTTCCACAGCCTCTACATCTGCAGCCACATCCACCCCTTTGTCACGCTTCATCCTCTTCCTCGAGGACACCAAATACAAAGGGAAGTTGGACCTCCACACCTTTTTTACTCGTCCCCCTGACCTTGATGCCACAGTTGCCCTTCACATGGATACATTTGCTGAGATTTTTGCGTTCATGGAGGAGCACATCATAAAATATTATGTATCTATCCCCCCACATGTAGGGATCTGGGTGTCTTGCGATCTTTTGCGCTATATACACAAAGGTGATCGCCCATTCTCCAAGCGGTTGCAACGATTCCAAGAAATTGCAACCGATGCAGGCCATTACTTGGACGAGCAAGCCCCAGGGGTGTCAACGCTCAAGAAGCGCAAGTTGGGGGTGGAGTACCATTCTTGGCTCGCAACATTTATCTTCTTGGTGAGCGAGGAACCTGATTTGGAGGAGCTTCGCTTACCACACCTTCAGGTTGGGTCCTTTATCAAGGACACCAAGGAGCATCAGGTTATCCCCATGAATCCTGCAGCGGAAGGAAAGGCACACCGTCTCGAGTACCCTAGGGGTCTTGAGGAACTGGTTGAGAAATCCATAGTTGCGGCTCGCCCTAGTGACACTCCAGTGCCACTACCACTGACGGATGTGGCTTTCCCAGAGGTAGAAATCAGCCGCTTCTTCTCAGTGTTAGTGGATGGGGAGGAGTATGTGTTCCTACATGATTTGGAGAAAGCATTTGGCCTGCGCATGGATGAATGCTTGAGCGCGCTATGCAATAGCACCAAATGTCCCTTAGACAATACGCCAGATGCCCTAGAAAGCAAGCTCTTGCCAGATGGGGACTCTGTTGCTGACACTATTGCAGTTGTATGTGTAGAGGTCCTCGCAGCAGAGCAGTTGCACGTGGCTGATGAAGAATTCCAAGCCATGCAAGCCAAGGTTGAGGCTGCTAGGATGCCTATGCCATTATGCAACCTCCCATCTGATGATCCAAAGGTTGTATCTGTGGTGCATGGGAGCATTGACTTGGATGCAAAGGGCAACAGGGAGGAGGACGACAAGGAGCAGGAGGTAAAATGTATCCTAAATTTCATGTTACTATTTTATCCTTCATTGTATTTTTTCTCAAGCTTCATCGGTTTATGACAGGATGTCGTGGAGGTTGATGATTTTGCTGCAAGGACGGGTGGCAAGCAGCGGATGGGCTTTGGACCTCAAGCTTCCCTTACGCATTACCTAGGACAAATCCCCCCTGGTGATGTGGCCATTATCCATAATGAATTTACTCCCCAAGCCCATTTTATGACTTGGTCGTTAAAATCTTTGAGCAAGTTTTTGTGTTTGAGAACCATTGCTCAAACTGCGCATCAAGTGTTCCTAGTGCGTAGATCCCTTGTATGCACAGCGTTTGGCACTAGCTTTCGTGGTAAAGTGCTTGCCCAGATAGGGATACATGCTTCCATTGGCTCAACTGACCCAAAGGCCATAGCGCACTCGATCCCTCTTGACTGGGGAGTTGCCTTACGCGCAAAATAGGCGCCAGGAAATGGTAAAAAAAAATTATGAACTCCTCAGATACATGATGTAAAATCACCGTTTTGGAAGTAATAAAAAATATTTGAAATTGTCTCTCTATCTTGCAAATTCTTTTGAATGTGATTTGTCAATCTTGAAAATTGTTTCAATTGGCGATATGAAAATTGTTTTGATAAGTGACTTTGTAATTTTAAGTTCTGTATGTAGTTTCAGCCAATTTCAGTGAATTTAGGTATTTTATGTTCCCTAGGGGGTAGATAAGCCTACCAAGAGCCAAAAAAAGCCTAGCCACAAGGGCGCACAAATGGCCCATCCATTAGTTTTGGATGGGCCATTTGTGCGCCCTTGTGGCCAGGCTTTATTTTGCCCCTTTTAGGCTTATCTACCCCCTAGGATACTTACAAAGTACAAATTTATTGAATTAAATGAATTGGTTTTGCATCATTAATTTAGATGCACCCTTTCTATGGAAATTCCAGCATATATTCACACTCAAGGACACTAGAAAAGGTGAAATCAATTATGAAATGAAGTTTCCAGCACACTATCACCTGCTTTAGCTCTACCTAGTACACCCCTGCACCAAAAAGTCCAATTACATTGGACATTTGAAAAATCCAAATTAATGTTGCATAGACACTTGGTTTCACAATATGTTATTTTTTTTAATATCCTATAGGGAATTCAAAGCTTGAAATGGCCAAAAAAGGGTGTCCATAAGGATCCATGTAAAATAATGTTGCAAAACCAATAGGTTTTAGTAAAGTTGTGCTTTTTAAGTACCCTTGGAGGTACATAAGCCTACAAGGGGCAAAAAAAAGCCTAGCCACAAGGGCGCGCAAATGGCCTATCCAAAACTGATGGATGGGCCATTTGCGCGCCCTTGTGGCCAGGCTTTTCATTGCCCCTTATAGGCTTATGTACCCCCAAGGGTGCTTAAAAAGCACAAATTTACTGAAATTACATACAAAACTTGAAATTACAAAGTCATTTCATTACAAAGATAGTAGACACAGTAGACATTGGAAAGTTCAATCATTACAAAGATAACGGTGTGCAATACAAAAAGAGGGGTGACTTCGGCTAATGTTGGAAGTCTCGTCGCAGTCGACGTGCAAGTTGCATATCTTTTGGCTGTATTGTCACTCGCTTTGCATGTATGGCGCATAGGTTGGTATCTTCAAACAGCGAAATGATGTGGGCCTCTGCAACTTCTTGAATAGCCTCTAGCGCTATTGCTTGCATTCTATATTGATTTCCATAGCTTTGAAGCACCTCCTTCATAGTGCGAGCAAAGGGGGCGCGTCGAATCAAACACTCCGTCGTCTTCTGGTAGTGGCGAATTTTTGCAAATGCCCTTGCTATTTTTCGGCGCCGCTGCGGTTGTCTTGGGGGCACTTGCACATTTCCTGGCGGGCGGTGTTTAGGCTTCTTGAAAAACTTAGAATTGCGCTTGCTTACATGCTTAGGGGCTGGTTCTGCAGCCTCTTCTGATTCTTCCTCTTCCCTTGGCTGTCGATCTTGTTGTGTGGGGAGAGCTCCCTGGCCTCCAAGCAATGTCTTCCCCCCAACGGCCACCCGATGTGTGCGTGGTATTTTTTCTCGCAGCCATGGTGACTCACTCTATGATTCAGTGTCTGTATGGACCACCCGAGTCCTGGATGGTCCTGCTTGTGATTGGTGGCGCGAAGTCTGCTCCTTATCGGACTCTGTTGTTTGTTGGCCCTCTTCATCTCTCGAGCGCTGGGCACGTTGCTTCATTCTTCTTCTAGGTGTTATATCTTGAGGAGGTGGAGATTCAACAGTCCTCGATGACTCTCGTGCCCTACCACCATGCCCACTACCAGATGAGTTCTTGGAATGACCAGGCGTTCGTGGCCGTTTTCTTGTGCCTTTAAGCCATGACGGCTTCTCACATCCTTGGAGGGTGTTTTTGTTGCAGGCGGATGCTCTTTCGCGGTTTGTTTGGTGCGCACCATTTCGTTGGTAATAGCTCACTTGTTCTTAAGAAATGAGTGGTTTATGAGAGCATGCAATATTTATAAGGGCCCATTTAAAAAGATCCCTGTTCACACTAAATTTTTTAAAAAAAGTATTATTTTTTAAATAAACATGTCGCTAAGAGTTGGACCCTGCATTCACGTTTAGTGACTCGCGCAGTATCCACTTTGATCCTTGTCGCACTCTGCATCGCCGCCATGTAGCATGCTTGGTGGGACCTTGTGACATTTGCCACTTGTTGCTATGCTCTTGACGACTCCATTTCCGCACTTCAATAGCAATCTTGGATTGTCGCGCACGCTCCATTGTGAGCTTACGAGCAAATGTTGTGCGAAAAAACCAATTGAACATCTCCTCCAAATAATTGGATTGCACCATTCCACCACCATGTCGAGTATTTTTGAAGTACACTCCCCTTGCTCGATAATGGGACTTCTCAATTCCTTGAGTGCTAAAAATTTCAAGCGATCCATACTTGTGCATAAAAAATGCACCATGCGCAAAAAATATATGCTGTTCACATGAGTAAACGATCCACATTATTAAATAAAAACAATCCCTTGTAATGAATACACCATGTAAAATGACTTACCATGTGATGTGTGATGTTATTTTCACCCCAAGAAAGGGTGAAGACCTTGGTAAAATCCGCCAAAGCTTCTTGAAATGATTGGCGTTGTTCTTCTGTTGTGCTGTTAAGGCCCATAAGCTTGACCATTTTATCAAAATGTGCCCAAACTTGCTTACGCTTGTTTGCAAGCTCACCATTTGAATCATTGTCGGTAGTAGCTTTGCATAACTCCTTCCAAAGCTCCCAAAGATAACCTGCCTGCTGGTTGGAGCTGTTTTGAGCATCATATCGACTTGGCTTTCCTTGGGAAAATTTCTTCAAAAAGTGTTTAGCTTTTTGTCCACTCATTGACACTTGTTGAGCAATTTCATGGGCCTCCCCTGTGTTCTTTGCAGCAACGATAGACACATTTCCACCGTGACAACCAATGGAATTCAAGAGTACCTCCACTCTTTGGATCGCTTCCTGGGACATTTCCAACGGTTTCATCGTGAAAGCATAGTCAATGTGGAGCTTCAATAGCCTATCAAAAATGCGCATGAATACGTGTAATGTACAAAAATGTACATTTAATAGAGGAAATCGAAAGATTGGATTCCAAGCGTGGTCCTTTTGATCACGGTCTGGGGCATTGAGCATGGGACATCTCAGAATAGACGCTTCCCATTCTCTACCTTCATCTCCAACATCACGACAATCTAACCCTTGTTCTCCATGCCCTTGCCATGGAAGCGTGGATCCGGCCTTTGCAGTGCTCTTATGTGATTTTTTTCCATTAGGTTTGTACCCTCAAGTGAAAAATGGACAAGGCATGAGAGAAGAAGCCCCTTGTTTGCAGCCAAGCAAACACTTTATGGTCTTCAAATCCCCACCTAAGTGCCACTCCTCATCATAACTACCAAAACCCTCAATCTCCAACTTCTGACCTGCAATTTGGGAGTGTATTACTTCTGTGATCCATGGAGTTCTCTCAAAAATCCATGAAAGTACTCCATTGGTCTCCTTGGGCACCTCAATAGCACCCAACCACCAAATGTCTTTCTCTGATTGCACGCTAAAAGATGGGGTGGGAGATGGCTCGACTGAATCCCTTCGCTTGGTTTGCAGAAGGGCCTCGTTCATTAGAGTGACACTTAGCCTCTCTAAACTTCGGCCTTTCACTATTTGACACTCATCGAGTTTCAGCACAAAAGCAGCTTTTGTGCCAAGCACTACAAAATAAATAGTGCTAAGACCTTAAACTTCAGAGTCTATGATAAGAATAATACCAAAGAAAAAATTAAAGTGTGTCACCTTCTTCAGGTAGCTCGTAAAATCTAAGCATGGCTTCTTGAAGCCTTCTAAGATCCACGAAAATATTGTTCCACATTGTGTAAGGAAAGCCCTTCTCCGAAGGTCTTATGGATTGTTTCTTATCTTTTCCCATTGTCTTTGTTGCGCACGAAGCATAAAGGGAAGTTGGCATTGTGTCCTCAATGTGTAGGTATGTCCCAATGCGGGAGAACACATCTTCGGTTGTGGTCTTCTTGACCTTGTGAGGAACAGGAAATAGGTTTTCCACAATGCCATGTTCTTTGAGGGCATCCTTTAGGAGTTGGAAAATAGCCTGATATGCTTTGGTGCTGATTCCAACCTAATCACAAGCTTGTTGAACGTCATCATCACTAACCACATTTCTTAATTTACGCATAAGGTCCTTGGTGACTGCATCCTTAATGTGCTTACCTCCAGGTGATTGTAAGATAGAAATCACGTCCTGGGTATTGAGACAACTAGTGAGAAGGTTGAATCGATCATCTTGGCTTGTTCCACCTCATGCCTCCTGGATGAATTTTCTAGCAACAAATAAACATAAATGTTAGAAAATAGTGTGAAGTAAGAATGCATCATGCAAGTAAAGACCAAATCACCTTGTGGCTGTAACTCATCGTTTGCGTGCTTCTCCCGAATGTGCAAGAGTTTCAATGGATGAATACGTGCGTTTGCGTTCCCTTGCACCAAGGGGTGTTCTTTCAAGTATGTGATGGTGTTGGTAAGCTTCTGGATGTGGGACTCCTTTTCTTGCATTTTTTGTTCAAGAGTTTTAACTACCCTCTCCGAAGAGGCAACCCTCTCTTGTAATGCCATCGTCTTGAGGTGAAGAGCTTGACATTCGTGCATCCACATATGCAAAGAAGCACCTGCACCCATACACAACCGCTTGCAATAGCCTAACAAACCTGCTTCTCCCCTCCCAAGAAATTGAAGAAATGTGGAAAGGCTATTAAACGGTGGATGGAAGCGGCTTATAGGATCGTAAGGGTACAAATGGCCATCCACCCAAATGTCAACATTGGTCTCACAAGCGGTGCGACGTTCCTGTGATGACCTTTGATCACCTTCACTAGTGGTCTTCTGTGAAGATTTCGTGGGTAAGCGAATATGTATGCTTTTGGTGTGTGGAGTACGTGGTGGTGGAAGAAAACCATTTGTGATGTCCGTGAGCACCATGGAAGCTGTTGCGTGAGGAAGCAAATGATGAAAAGATAGAGGGGGAAGGGTAGAGAGGTTGAGGAAGATGGGAGGAGAGAAGGAGGGAGGTGGGGGAGGGAGAGATTGGGGAGGAGGAGGAAGGTAGGGACAGGGAGGGAGAGGAGAGGGAGAGAGAGAGAGGAGGGAGGAGGAGGAGAGAACAAAATGTTTATTACTTTTTGGGGGAAAAGAGTTTTGAAAAAATGGACTTTCTAAGCTTGTGGGTTAAAAAATGGGTCAAAAAATGATTTTTGGATATGTATATATGCTGGGAGGGAGTTTTAAGTTAGAAACAAGTAAAAATGATTTTTTTTTTAAAAAGTCAAATTTTGTCTCTTTGTGACCCACGTTTTTGCTGATGTGGACACACCCCTATGCTTCCTTCACTTTAAAAAAATCTAGAGAGAGAAAGTAACCCTTTAGGTCCACATCCTACATTTGTCTTAAAAAAAGGCTAGAAAAGCCTACTCAAAACTACCTTCTTCAATGCCCTTGCCCCCTAAACCCCGCACAACATTATCCTTAATCCCTAAAAATTAGGATTCCTTACAAGGCCCATGCAAGGTTCATATTTCTCCTAATGTATACATCATGCGAGAACTTTTCTCTTCTTGTACCACTGCAATCCCGCCCTACAATGGTACATGGCCAAAACCCCTCATATCCCTGTAGTCCATAAATTCTTTGTTTGTCTTTGGCAAGGGTTGCTCTCTAAGACTTTCACGGTTCCTTTCATGATCCACACAAATAGTAAGGAATTGTACTACACGCTTCCCATCCCTGCTCCTTATCCTAGCATAAGTTGAACCATCATCCATCACCTTAGTTTCCATGCGAGTAGCAGTGATGTATGGCTTCGCAAGGATAAGAGGGTATGTAGACATCTCTTGTACAAAGAAGTTCTGGTAATATTTCACATCCCCTATAGTCACCTTTACATTTGGACAAACTCCGTACAACTCCCTTGATGAGTTGTTTGCTGCACGAATCATCCATCCATGATTTATATCAATTGGCCATTTTCCTTTTTGATCAAGACTCTTTGACATGAGGTTAATTGACCCATTCTAAATCTCCCATTTTTACCAGGGCCTAAGTAGTTGCTCTTGTCCAATGACTCTTCAAGTAGTAACTCTTGTGAGTGGTCTCAGCTTCATCTTCATCATCTAGGAAGCGAATGTGTTTTACTCTTCCCCTAGTCTTGTAGCATCCAACAATAGTTTGATAAACTTGCATGCCATAGATCTGTACTCCATGTGCATTTAAAGACTCTTCTTCATCATGTGCATGGATAGATTCACTAAGAGACTGCCGCATGTTCATGGATAGATTTGTACTCCATGTGCATTTAAAGTCTCTTCTTCACCATGTGCATGGATAGATTCACTAAGAGACTGCCGCTTCCTCTTTATGATATCAATTATCTCTTCGTGGAACTCCCTCTTTGCTATTCCAAGTACTTCACCCAAGGTAAATTCCACTTTGTTGTTCAAAATCCTCTCTTCCAAAACCTTTTTGAGATTTGTCACTGCCTCAATATCGGATTGGAGCTTGTAGGCCGGACCCTTTGCTTTAGCTTTTGTTGCTTCTTTCTTCTTTTCTTTAGAGGCTTCCTGCATAGGCACTTCTGAGACAGGCATCTGTTGCGGGGAAGGAGATCTAGGAGGCACTGTGTCATTTCTACCTCCACTCCTTGTGGCCCGCTTTGAAGGCCCTTCATCCCCATTCTCGTGCCTACATTTCTCTTCGACAATGGCCTCATTCGCTTGACATTTCACAATGTACGCATGCATTGACAAAGGGTACACAGGGTCATTCCAACCTGTTTTCATAGGAGATTCTATAGCGCATGGCCATAGATCTCCAATATCATTAGATTCCTCCTCTCCAACCTTGATTCCTTTATGATTTATAGGTTCCACCTTCAACCCATAGGTAGCTACCTCAACCATTGATATGGCTTGGCTATTAGCCATGTCCTCAACTAGCTTCTTCATCCAACCTTTGCCAAAGATTGTTCCCAGGAGCTTACCTATTTCTTCACAATCCCTCCTTCCATAATCAATACTATCACACCATATGCATCTATTTACAAAGCCTCCTCTATTTTGAGGTCTTTTCCATGTAGATTTTCCTGATGGTTGCCCCTTTTCTTCTAGCCTTGTAAGCTTTAACTTGAGCTCTTGCATTCCCTTGAAAAAATCATCTAGAATGGACTTGCCACTCTTTGGAGCCACATTAATAGGCTTTATGGGACTCTCAAGAACACTTGGGGATTGATTAGGGTTAACTATTATCTTGTCTCTCCGTCGTTGTCGCTTAGCTAGCAATGAAATTTCATCTTCAACCTCATTCCAATCAGCCTTCAAACCTTGTTCCGCATCCTTATCCTCAAGCAGTAGCTTTAAATTCTCTTGAATCTCTTTACTTGCAGCCTGCAAAAAGAGCTCTATCTTCTCAAAGTTTAGCGTAGCCTTTTCAATCCTTGACCATTGATCATATCGGCATTCAAATTCCCTTAGCAGTTCCGTAGGCTAAAGACCCTCTTTTGGCCTAACTACCCACTCTAAAAAAGTCCTCTTTGTCACCCTTTCGGAGTCTTCCATGAAATACTCTTCTTTTAAGGCTAATTTGAATGCTTCTCAAGTTGCCCCATGCTCATTCCTAATTCCCCTTACATGCTCTCTGATCTCGGGAACCACCGCAAGTTCAAAACTTTGCACCATCTTTGCTTCGGGAACTTGATGAAGCTCCATCTCCTTTAAATATCCACAAATATACTTTGCTACATCTTTAACTTTATTTTGGTCCATTTTCTTCACCATGGTGAAGCGCTTTTGTTGAGGAAAGCTCCCTCCTTTCCGCAGCTTGTTGTTGCTGCCGCATAAACACTAGGCTTGGGATCAAACCCAACCCCCTGTTGCTCTTGTTGCCCCATAGATTTATATCTTTGTTTTGAGACCTTCAATGAAGCTTTTGAACCCTTATCCTAGCCTACTTCACGCCGGGTTCACCAAAAACGTATCAAGAAGTGCGCAGTGCCACTAGGAAAGCACCGGGCCTCTGACTATGAGGATTCGTAGTAAATTCAAGCAAGGCGTAGATGATTTGAAGCCAAAAACACACTAAAAAAGAACAAAACTCCAGGCATGAAAGCTCCACTTTGAAAATGAACCAAGATCAACTCAAAACTCTTGTGTGTGTGAAGATTAGGTGTAGCCTCGCTCCCAATTGCACAAATGCAATGCTCATTCGAGTTGTTAAAAAACCTAAATTTACGCTTTGATTCTTCATTGTGACCATTTTGTGGGAGCTTAAATACTTCATTGGAGAAGCCCAAGTAGTTATTTGAGGAGTGGAAACCCTAATTGGAGGCCTCACAGCCTCAACCATGTAGTGTAAGCAGAAGGGGACTACACTAGCACCTTCTAAAGGAATGGCTATATCTCCTTGATCATGTGCCCAAATGAGCTCATTTGGCTCTAAAATTCTCCACACAACTTGAGAAAAGAGGGCACTATCGTTGTTGTGGCATTTTGAGCTATGTTTGACCATTTTAAGGCCATTTTTAGCTCAAAAATGCCCCCCCATTTTTGTCCGTAAAAAGCCCAAATGAGCTGGGAAAAGTCCATAAATTTGTGAAAAAAATCTCATTGGGCTAAAATTTCATGTTGAACCTCATTTTTCCACTTGGTAAGCACTTTGGACATGTCTTATACGCCCGCGCACGAAACTTTGTATTTTTGGCCAACATCGTCTGCATTGAACTTTCTAGGCAAAACGAGCATGCCACTTTGAAACACTTGACATTTGTACATTCCTAAAGAAAATTAGGCATATATTTATGTGAAAAATTATGCCATAGTGTCACATCTAGGGCCTCGCCCACCCGGCAAGGTATGTACACGACTACAATCGTGGCATTTATTTTTACATATATCACACTATGTACATTATAGCATTCGGTCCCACATTACAAAAGCATTGAGAGTGAGGTAGATATTTTAGTTTTACATAATGAACGTGCCACAACACGACATCGTGCTCATGAGCACATGGGAACGGTGCACGCTTGGATGGACGTTGTGCGTGCATGGTGGGAGAACAATCGCATGGGCTGCTGATTTTATTTTTTTGGATCTTCCATTTGGTGGTTCCCTTTTAGCCTCCCTTGTTATGCCCCTTTGGGATATTTGTAGCAAGTACCATGTTCGTGCAGGCATGCAGCTTGCATATCTGACTTTGTCAGACTCTGGCTGCTTGTTGATCATGGTCTCTATGGTGGCAGGTTTGTGCTTCAATCATAATTTTATACAATACTTGTCTATATTTTTGTTGTGTGTTTTCTATTGCGACTTTTGAAGCCTCTTGCAAGAGATACCATTGATTGGGTTGAGAGATTTTGTCGTGCATCAGAAAAGGGTATGCATCGTCACATTGTATACGTCCTCCATCATGGAGCTTATGAGTATGGTAATAACTTTGGTGGTTGGATTGAGGTAATGCTGTTCTATATATTAACTTGTTTGTTTCTCATTTTGGTGTGTTATTGTTATTGCTCTAATTGTCTATGTTGTGGTGTAGTGTCATTGTTCTCTCCTACTTGTGGTGCATAGGGTTGGCATGAAACCACCTTGCTTTGTGGTTTTGAGAGCACCCCACTATTCAATCGACTTGGTATGCAGCCTTTGGATTCTTACATGATGCACCATCTTCCAGAGTCTTCTCTAGCAAGATCATCAATCACGGGAGCCATGGTGTGGTGGCTTGCAACGAAGTCATTCTTTTATTGCATGTTTTGTGGAGCTTATTTGTAGGCATACAGGTCTTTGTTTGGAGTTGGGATGTGGTACAATGCCCGTATTGGCAGCATGCTTAGGCACAGGGCGGGTGTGTGCAGCAGTCAAGAGTAATGACACTTTGATCTGAGATTATGTGCAGCAATTATTTTGCCCTAAAAAGCGAAGCAGAGAGGGGGCCTCCACCTCTCTTGATTTTGATGATGTGCATGACATGCCTTTGCGTGTCAACCCCTTTGATGACTAGTGAGAGTGCACCTTACAATTCCTTTTCCCCTCTATTTAATGTTTCCATCATACTTTTATGCTATTTTGTCACTTTTTGGTACCATTGTTCAATATTTGGGAATTATGGATAATGATTCAAACACTAAATTGAGATTTCTTGTGTTTCTATGATATAGGTTCTATATTGCTTACATGTGGATTGTGACTTATCTTTTTCTTTTTGTATGGAAGTGTGTTGCCGGTTTATGCTGATGGGATTGCAAAAACCATGGCTGCTGATATACGATACGATTTTGACACCCACAAGAAGTGTCAGAGGTGTAATGTCTTTATTGATGACAAGTGTGACTCTTCATAGTCACGAGATGGAACCATAACATTTCTTATTGCTGTTAGAGTGTAGAGGCACGACATGCTGCTCTCTATATTCCACTCAATATTCCACTTATTATCTTACAACCCTAAAGAAATTACTCTTTTTTGGTATAAGATATGACAATTGTCTCTTTATATAGTCTAAAAACTTTGTAGATGTATACGCATTGTTGACTTGCATTAGATTGCTTGTTAAAATTTAAAGTTAAAATTAAAATTATGGTGTTGATTGTAGTTGTGGATCATCACATGCTATGTAATAACTTTGCTACTCACTGGGGTTTCTCATTTATCGACAAATCTTGCTCGGGTTTTTGTAATACTCAATGATCATTAGCTTTACAATAATGGCAACAAATCTTCTTTTTTCCCTTTTCACCACAATTCCTAGACAAAGTGTTGCTAGGAGAAGCATTAAGGACATGTGATTTACCACTCGAAGAAGAACTGTGAGAAGTGGCTACATTGTTGCTAAGGGGACTCACCATTCATTACTCCCCTATGTAACGTGCATTTGTGGGGTATTAAAACCCCCCCTCTTTTAACATGTTTGAATGAATAAAATGATCCTTTATTTTAGGATTTTTTCCAAAATTGAATATCAAAACCTCTTATTTTAAATTGCCTAAAATTTTTGTGTTTTAAAACCCCTCCTATCAAACTCACATTATACATTAACGTGACTACATAGTGCATCCCCCGGACATTGCTATTATCACTTTTCTTTGAGCAACAATAGAGGCGTGGTCAACTGCACGCTCTTTAGCCCTGTTTTTTGGGGGAAAGTGACTCTTGCAATAGCAATGTGCATAATACATCAAACTTGACAACTTCACGATTTCCTTGGGTCATAAGTCTCCGAGTACTAGCAAAAGTCTGGTAAGAATCTCGCAAAGCATCAAGAATAGCCCTACAGAAGGGAACTGTAAAAAATGACCAGTCCGCAGAAATAATTTTCTCATTAATATCCTTGATACCAACAAGGAAAGTGTCCGTTTCATCTTCCTCATGCATAATCTTTAATTCCAGGTCTTTACACATCAATGCAATTTTAGCGTCATTATGACTTGCATAAAGACCAGCCACAATATCCCAAGCCTGTTTTACAAATTTTGTTGAACCAATGTGAGGAGTAATAGTGCACTTCACAGATAATGCAATCAAAGCATGAGCCTATGCATCTCTTACATCCCAATGAGCCTACTCAACCATAGGCAAAACAACTCTAGCAGTAACACTTCTGCCACCAAAACTTGCAATATCCCCAACATCCCCTGTATCCTCAGAACGAGGACATACATCAATGCCTTGCACAACATTCCAAACGCCCTTCGACACAAGTACATGTTGCATCATATAAGCCCACATTGGATCGTTATGCACATTCAATTTTTCCTCAGCAGCAAACATCTTGAGCACATCTGTGTTGTTGTCATGCGTGGAAAATGTCTCCACCTAATGTGAAAACTGCCCGAAAAGAGGAGAAACGAAGTGGGACTGACACGTGGTAAAGAGGGAGATTTATCGGGACAAAGTTAGGTTGGATTATTTTGTATTGTAAACCTTAAAATTAGCTTTTTGCAAATGATTTAGGTGTATGCAAAATATTTAGGTGTATGTATTCTTGTCTGGTTGGTGGTGAAACTTGTTGCTCGATGTATGATTAAAAAGAGTCTGTGTGTGTGATGATTCGGGTGTATTTTTGTGCTTGTATATGAGTGTGCATGTGTATGAGTGTACATGGTTGAGGCGTGAAAGAGGGAGATTTACTAGGACAAAGTTGGATTGGATTATTTTGGATTGTAAATCCTTAAAATTAGCTTGTTGCGAATGATTTGGGTGTATGTATCATTATTCGATTGGTGGTTGAACTTGTTTCCCATCGTATATATAATGCTGTTTAAAAAGAGTATGTGTGCAATGATTCCGGCGTATTTCTATGCTTGTATATGTGTGTGCATGTGTATGAGTGTACATGAGTGAGGTAGAAAAGATTCGGGTGTAGCATTGCTTAGTTGGTGGCATTACTTGTTGCTTCACATAGATCAAATGATTTGGGTCATTTTATGTGCTTGCATGAGTGTACATGACAGAGGCAAAAAAGAGGAACATTTGTAAATAATAGATGTTTGATTGAGGTGAGTTTTCGCCAAGGGAAAACTTCTATGTGTGTGTGTGTGTGAGAGTGAGAGAGAGAGAGAGAGAGAGAGAGAGAGAGTGTGTGTGTGTGTGTGTGTGTGTGTGTGTGTGTGTGTGAGAGAGAGAGAGAGAGAGAGAGAGAGAGAGAGAGAGACGAGGGAGGATCAAGAGAGAGAAAAAAGGAGCGGATCCTCAACTATGAAGGGTCTAGAGACGAAAATAATCTTTTAAATTCTGCTTGCAAGATCCACATACAACCACTCAAGTACACACTCACATTCTTTCTAATGTATCCAAGATCAAATTATCATATCGTGGAGATCCTCTAAGCCTTTTTATGATCCTAATTTGTACTTGATGAGTACAAAGCTAATGTGTGACGATAGTTTGTTGACCCATCTCACTCTAATAGAAATGCTTTTTTTTATAGTCCTTTTAACCCCATCATTTTAGGAATACATGGATACAATGTAGCCCTATCGTGCATAAGGCCTTGTGCCCTTGGCTTTAGAAGATGAAGAAAGCCATGATGTATGAGTGCAACTATAGAAGCCTTCTTTATAGGAGGTGTAGAAGCGTGTCCCATTTTAGTAACATCTTACTTTGGCTATTGGCAAAATGGTCTAGGCCACTAACGCCAATTTTCTATATACAAGGATAGATGAGTATGTTTTAGGTCTTGTCATGAAGAAGCTTTGAAGACTGTGAACCAATCAAGAAAGTGGTCCATTTAGATGACTTTGCTCTTACATGTATAATGGCATGTGGTAGCGAACATGCGGATCTTGACCATTGATACTACAACTAAATTTTATGTACTTGTTCTAGCTATTAAGAGTAGTCATGCCAGCAACTCACTTGTTATGGATTCATGTTGATAGCTGTAAATGTGTCTTATTTATGTTGTATGCTTACTTAGGTTTTGCAAATCTTTCTTACCATTTTGAGCAGAGAAAAAAACTCAACCTCAATCTTGCATATGATCTCTTCTCTTGTGTACATGTGTGTGTACTTGTAAAGTTGCAAGAGCGCAAGCTCTCTTCTTCTCGCTCTCTTTAGAATATATATGTAAGAAATTCTTACAATGATGAAGAATGCTCATAGCCATAGAGTTAAAATCATATCCATGAGTTAAAATGGTAAAGGTCTAAGATGCAATACAAGGAGCTCAACATGCTCAAGCTAAAATGTTGGATGTCTTAAAGAAGCACTTGCAAGATTCTCCAATGGCATATGCCTCCACAAATTAACCCATGCATATATTTGGTTGGCAAGTTGAGGTGAGTTAAAAGACCTTCAAATAGTGTTTTGACTCTTGCCTACACATCGAGAGCTTTAAAAAATAGATTATGTGGAGGTTTTCGATTATGTCGTTTTTGTGAAAAACTGGTGAATTGTTAAAAACTTATATGTTTGCTCACTACCCAAATACATACTTCTCTTTCAGGGACTCAGTCTGTATATAGTTTCTTCTACCTATGGAGGTTATAATAAACCCCTTGGGTTGCATTTTGCTGAGCAAGATACCTGTTTCGGCCATTTTGCTCATTTTTATTGGTGAACATGTTTGATATCATTTTTATTGGTGAACATGTTATCAAACTGATGTAAACTTTTTGAAATTAGGCAGGTCAGGAAGAATGAACCTTTCACAAGAAGTTTTGGACAGATTCTCACAATAATTCCCACATTGTGACTTACATCAACATCATGAGCTTCTGTGAGGGAGGCACCCCATACCTAGCTAGGTACGATTGGGGGTAGGGGACTGCCGGCCGCCCCCAATGGTACCTAGCTAGGTATGCGGTGCCTCTCGAATAGAAGCTCATGATGTTATGCATTGTATGAAAAAACACCCATCGGGCTTGCGTGCCTCTCGAACAGAAGCTCATGATGTTATGCATTGTATGAAAAATACTGAAAAGGACTCCGTTTTCCTACATGAGAAAAATTCTAAATCTTCTTGTCAAAGAGATAAGGGAGGACGAGAGCTTAAAGGAGTGGGATGATAGGGTTATGAGTACAAATCTTGCAGCCATCGTTTGTGTGTGCCAAGCCCCTCTCTCTCTCTCTCTCTCTCTCTCACACACACACACACACACAATTTAGTGAGGACATTAAGTTCTAATGCGCATGCTGTGTACAAGGGCAATCAATTTCGGGGTATATTTACAAGAGGGAAGGGCTGGGAGCTGCGCCGCCGCCTTTGCTGCTGAACCGTTATACCTAAAAGATATAAGATGCGGGCTGCTGAACCATTAGAATTACAAGCATCTTTCGTCAAGGCAACAGCAACAGAAGGCGGTGAAGCTGCAAAATTACCCGAGGGAAATTGTAGGCAAATGCAAGCAGAGAGAAAAAAAAAAAAAAAAAAAGCTCAAGCCATAATTTTTAAGGCAATGATCATGAAAAGAAAAATTACCAGAAATCCCAGAAGGAGCTGGTGTCCTCGTGGGGTTTGTTAGGAGGATAGTCCCGAATAATATTGTTATGGTAAGGATCCGGAGCCGGAGGCGGCGGCACCACCGGCGGTATTGGGGGCAGAAGATGCCCTTCTGCTGCTTCCAAAAAACCGTTAATCAGCCATAGTGAGCATAAGCATAAACATAACCTAGCCTTAGTCAAAGTGCAAGTCTTGATAAACGTGAATATCCTAAGCCAAAACCTTAATCAGACCTTGGTGATCTATGCTTGATTAATAGGATACACAAAGCCCAACCTTAGTGAAAATTGTAAAAGCTGATGAGAATAAGGTAAGGAAAACCAGACGTTAATCAAATCATAGCAATTAATTAATCGTTTGATTAATTAGATAAACAAAAACTAGCCTTAGTCAGAGAGTGTAGTAAATGCAAAGAGAGTGTAGTACATTTGCATTTAAGGACAACCAGACCTTAATCAAACCTTAGAGCCTTAATGCACAACGCCCCTAGCTTCAAACAACAACATTAACCTTAATCAGGAACCTTAATTTAATTTTATGCTCACCTTGTGAATAGTTAGCATACTCCATTTTAGTTTTATAAAGCTTCACCCCAAAGAACCCGCAGCTTTTCCTCCTCCCACCAAGGGCTTCTTACCTTTTAATCTACATCCTTGGAGAATCGATGCCTTAAGTAATAATGCGCATTTGGCAGCCCCACCTCTATGATTGCAACCCGCACTAGTTCGTGGCAAGATTCCCAATATATTCGCATTTTCGTCCTTGATACAGAAAACCAAAGGCCATCTCTTCGTTTCCATTTGGCCTTCTCCTCCTCCTCTTGCCATTTAGATTTGTTCCTCCTTTATGTTGTTTTCTATGCTGCTACCCGCTATGAAGGATTTGATTGTCTACGTAGATTTGAAGTGGGTCAATTGCCGTTTTCACTACAGAGTTTTTACTACTTTTTGGCCTGCTTCAGCCCTGAGGGGATCTATGGTTAAATTGTGGACCCTTCTATTAAGCTTCTTTTTTTGTGCCACATGGAAAACTTAATGGTTAGATTGTTGGAGTGTTGGAGCTCTATGGTTAGATTGTGGACCCTTCTATTAAGCTTCTTATTTTGTGCCACATGGAAAACTTAATGATTGAAAACTTTATCTTTCTTAGAGCCGGGTTGCGCCAGGGCTAGCAGGGCTACATAGTGGTAGGACAGGTGGTTGGTCGCACCCAGAAGAGCGGAAGCATGGGGTAAGAGAGCTGGCGAGAACATCACTAAAAAGGAAGTCTGTTGGTTGGCCTGGGGTAACATAGACTTGAGTTAATCCATTTCTGCCCTGAAATGTAGCTTAATCCCTTTGTTTCTGCAAGGGTTAGTGGAGCCACATCAGCACTTCTGCGATTCTGCAGTAAATTTAAGAATTTCCTTAAATGGGTTCTTGTTTCCCCTCACTGTCCCCATAGACCCCTGGCGCGACTCAACTCTTATTTCTTCTAAGAGGTGCATTAACTAACAACTTGCCAAGGGGAGTTGGCCTAGTGGTACACGCAAGGGGCTTTAAGCATGCCCGCTGTTGTGCAGCTCCGCTTCCACGATGAGAAAAAGAGTAAAGAAATGCAAGCTAAGATTCTTTGGAGCCTACACATTTATTGAGCAGTGATCAACGCTTGTTAACAGGCCAAGTTTAATGATTAATGTATGCCAGATGCGGCTTAAAAAGGCCAATAGATGCCTTAATGATGCCAAAAATGAGTATGCTTGAAGTGAGGACAAATGGAAGATTATGATTTAGAACTGCAGTGCTTGAAGTGCTCTATCGGCCTGTCTTTATGGCTTTTTGATTGGAGCTCTGTGAAGAAGTTACGGCAGTTTGAAGTTTAAGTCGATTGGAAATCCGTACCGGATTGGCCAACTGTAGCTGAGGGGATAGAATTGAAATGAATGCATGGGCTTGAAGTGCTCACTTTGTGGAGCGCGTCAGTTTTTTCAGATCACGACGATCGGAGTTCCGGTTGCCAAGTATTGGCCGTTAAAGATTCATCGGGGGCCGGGTCCATACCAGTCCGGTTCGCTCAGTCGATGTGCCATCTAGAAATTTTACAGCCTCAGCAGGGTTTATATGCGTTCTATGCAACTTAAGAAGTCTATAGGAATTTACAGTTGCCGATTGGAGTCCGAAGCTGTAAGATATTAATGTTTGAAGAACGTGACAACGACCGATGATGTGGTACCCGATGACTTTTGGCCACAAAGTTCGGAACGGTGGCTTTAAAGTTCTTGATGAGTTATTTGTCCGAATGTCGTCACCTAGATCGTGTTGATTGAGAGATTTACTCAAGTGCCGCTGGAGAAAAATGTTGTGCTTAACATTGTTTTGGATGATATGTATGCCAACTATGGTGCCGTTACAAAACCACAAAAAGTTCTTGTTGAGCTTCGTGTTCGGAATGTCATCTCTTGGAATGCATTGATTGCGGGAAAATGCCAACATGACTGTGGCCCGCTATGGAAAGATGTGCTTGGCGATGCTTTAGTCGGCATGTATGCCCAATGTGATGCCCTTACAAAGGGCCAATGGCCGCCCAATGTTAAAGGGTTTAATGAATGTGAAAGGGAAAAAGAATGGCGTGAGCAGAAGAAGGACGACAACGTGGACGGGGAGAGATATGCTTGCGCAGGCCAGTGTGATGCTCCAACAGTGGCAGCCAGGAAACATAAAATGCACGGCTTAGCAAGGCAACCGTATTTGGGCCCGATTTTGCCGCAAATGGCACTGTCCAATATTCGTTGTGCCACATCATAGGGGCGATTTTTTGCCTCCCTAGAAACGACTGCGCCGTTGTTGCTAAGGGAGGGAGGGGTTAAAAATAGCGAGGGGATATATATAGGGTATTAAAGAGAACTACGGGGGCAATGGGAAGAGAAGGGAAGGCGAGGAGGGTTACGAGGGGAAGAAACTCGGAGCAAGCAAAGCTCCTTCTCTCTCTCTCGCGCTCTCGGCTCGTCCTCGGTAAGCAAAGCTCCCTCTCTATCGCTCTCATCATTGGCTAATAATTCAAGCAAAGCTTGAAGCGGGGGAAAGAAGGGCATGCAAACGAAAGAAGGAGGAGAAGGCGGGAGTCTGAGGAAGAAAAAGCTCTCAGTCTCTCACTTGCTCTCTCTCATCCTCAGTTCGGAGCAAAGGAAGAGAAACTCTCTCTCTTGATCGATCTCCAATCAAAGCAAGGGGAGAAGGGAGTCCGAAGGAAGACATGGACGATCGAAGGGGAGAGGAGGGAAAGGCACATTGGTTCTCTCTCTTGCTCTCATCCTTGGCTAGCAAAACAAGCATGGTTCTCTCTCTCGTTCTCAATATCGAGGAGGAGAATTGAAGGCTCTCTTGAAAGGGGGAAGCTCGAACAAGGAAAAGAAAGGGAGAACTCCGATGAAGGTGAAGTTCGGCAAGGTACGAGGAAAGAAGAAGATTGGAGCGGACCACCAAAGGCGATCAGAGCAAGTGGATTAGAGGAGACATAAAAATTCATAAGCGGCAATTAAGTAGAGTAAAGCACATAAAGCAGAAGCATGATGATTGAGGTAGTGAACATAATTGAAGCTTGCAGGATCCATGAGGTAGTTGAAGCAGTTAAAGAGGCAGAGGAAAGTTTCCACCATTGTCATCAGCTAGAGATTTATTAATCATCGTGTTAAACCCCAGTGTCATTAACGGCCTGGTTAATTCTGTAAAGCGGGAGCTTAAACTCCTAGTTAGCAGATGATCCAAGCGACGGTGCTGTTAACATCTCGCCTTGGCTAAGGATTAAGTTGTACTTAAAGCATTAATCAATTAATTGATGATTACGGGGATTGCCAGAGCTGTCTATTCTCTCTCTTTCACACCTCCCACAGCCGGCGCCTGCCCGGCTCACATTTCAAACACATATCCCCTGACATCTTTAGTGAACCCGACGCGCAACGATCCGGGTGCGAGGTAAAGATGGAGATGCCAAAACAATTAAAGCAGTTTATTGACGATTTCAGTGCCAATGGATTTGATAAAAATCTAGCAATTGCAGATTTGTCAAAAATGATGGAAGTAGTTCAGGGATGTCTGCATGAAGCAAAAGCCATGCAGATAAAGAAGAAAACTGATGATACTGTAGAGCTAGCACTTGATGTTGTATGGGAGCAGTATCATATTTTTCAGCGATATGATCCAAAAGGTTTTATTGCCTGTTGTGAAGCTGGGATGAAGAGCCTAAATGTTCCAGAAGATCGGATGATTGCAACTTTTGAAGAGGTTGTAAACTCAGATTTTAAAAAGCAGGTTCAAGAACTGGTAGAAGCATATCCCACACGATGAGACTATTTTGCAGAGGAATTTATTTACAAAATCTCAAGGGTTCTAGATCTGGAAAATAAATTACGAAAGCTCAAGGGTTCTAGATCTAGAAATAAAAGAGATTACTGAATGAAGCCAGGTTGTCTTCAGTAAAGATGAAGGGGATCAGATGTTGTTCCTCAACTATGATGAATTCTGGGAGCATATCTTTGCAAGAAGTAAAGCCAAAGAAAATGATGAGCTAGAAGTAGCATATTGAGTTTCAGAGGAGCATATTTTGAGCAATGAAGAAAAGGTAAACGATGAATTCAATGCTGAAACAAACCTATATGATTTTTTTTCAAAGATTGCTCGCATGGATGCTACCTCCAATCATGATTCCAGTGAAGACATAGATTGTACAATAAGTGATTCACAAGCTGCTGACCTTGACATGGGATATGTTGAAGGAGTTCATCAAGAAGATGAGCCTCTACAGGATCTTTCTAAAACTATCGACACTATAGCCAAGCATGACAACATGTTTGCTGCAAATGAGTGCATGAACAAAGCTATTATATACATAGTAGCTGATGAAGTGATGAAGATTGTGGACCCATCACAGGATGAGCCTGAGGATGTCAATGAACGTATGATTTCTACTATCAATATGTTTGCAGATGCTGTTATCATGGAAGAAGATTCCATAATCCATGATTTCTTGGCTAGATCTAAAGGAGGTGATCATGACAGTATAGAATAGATTTTTGATGCGTGTACCTCTTCAAATCGGGTGCTAGATGAGCCTCTACATTGCAATGATGTATTGCTAAGTAACATGGATGCAGATGAGGAAGTAGAGGATGATATGGATGAGTATGAAGATTGCTTAGATCATGCTGACTGTGAACAGATTATTGTCAGGGATTCTACATCTATGCTTGTACATGGGCTCCATGAGGAGATAACTCCTACAATTTTGATTAATGTTGAGAGTTCCAAGGGTGATTTTCTTGAGGATGCTATGAATGAAGATGTACAGGATCAAGCTGTTTTTCATGATAAAGATGAAAAACCCACAGATAAAAATTCCTCTGATGATACAGGTCAAGAGACTCCCAAGGTTTTTTGTGATGGCTATGAAGCTAGAGGGGGTGATGATGCTAAATCATCCCTGATATTACATAAAGTGCACAGGGTTTTTCATTTCCTTGGACAATGTGCCAAATGTGGCTGGATTTGGATGCTATTCCTAATGATGCTTATTTCACTGATGTCTTGGCTACCAGTAAAAGGGAGTCAGATTTCTTTAATGCTTTCTAGTAACGAGCTTAAGTTGCCAACAGGCTTCAGATTCAACAGTTGCCCCGAATTTACTAGTTTGCCCGAATTTACTAATCGGCCCACATTTACAATATGACATATTGGAATCCCCTATATTTCAACGAAAAAATGCGGGCGTAGTGGTTAGTGCACATGGCTCACAGCTAGGTCACGGGTTTAAGACATGGGGTTCAGACTGCCCCAAATTTACAAGCCTACCCGAATTTACTTTTCTCCCCGAATTTGCCAAATGTCCTGAATTTACAAATGTGCATATGACGGCCCGGATCACCTCAACTGTAGATCCCATTTGAAGCTGCTTCTGCGAGATAGTGTGGAGGCCAGTCCGGTTCGCTCACTCGATGTGCCATCTAGGAATTTTACAACCTCAGCAGGGTTTGTATGCTTTCTATGCAGCTTCAGAAGTCTATCGAAATTTACAGCTTGTTGATCGGAGTCCGAAGCTGTAAGATATTAATGTTTGAAGAAGGTGACAACGATCAATGATGTGGTATCAGATGACTTTTGGCCACAAAGTTTGGAACGGTGGCTTTACAGTTCTTGATGAGTTATTTGTCTGAATGTCGTCACCTAGACTATGTTGAATGCGGGATTTACTCAAGTGCTGCTAGAGAAAAATGATGTGCTTAACATTGCTTTCGATGATATGTATGCCAACTATGGTGCCGTTACGAAAGCACAAAAAGTTCTTGTTGAGCTTCGTGTTCGGAATGTCATCTCTTGGAATGCATTGATTGCGGGAAAATGCCAACATGACTCTGGCCCACTAGGGAAAGATGTGGTGCTTGGCGATGCTTTAGTCGGCATGTATGCCCGAATGTGATGCCCTTGAAAAGGGCCAATGGCCGCCCAAGCCAATGAACTGGTCACCCAATGTTAAAGGGTTTAATGAATGTGAAAGGAAAAAAGAAAAGGGGCAATGGCGTGAGCAAGAGGAGGACGACAACATGGACGGGGAGAGATATGCTCACGTAGGCGAGCGTCATGCTCCAACGGTGGCGGCCAGGAAACATAAAATGCACGGCTTAGCAAGGCGACCTTACTTGGGCCCGATTTTGCCGCAAACGGCGCTGTCCAAGATTCATGGTGCCACGTCATAGGGGCGATGTTTTGCCTCCCTAGCAACGACTGCGCCGTCGTTGCTAAGGGAGGGAGGGGTTAAAAATAGCGAGGGGATATATATAGGGTATTGAAGAGAACGACGGGAGCAAGGGGAAGAGAAGGGAAGGCGAGGAGGGATACGAGGGGAAGAAGCTCGGAGCAAGCAAAGCTCCCTCTCTTTGTCGCTCTCGACTCGTCCTCGGTAAGCAAAGCTCCCTCTCTCTCCCTCTCATCATTGGCAAACAATTCAAGCAAAGCTTGAAGCGAGGGAGAGAAGGGCATACGAACGAAAGAAGGAGGAGAAGGCGGGAGTCTGAGGAAGAAAAAGCTCTCAGGCTCTCACTTGCGCTATCTCATCCTCGGTTTGGAGCAAAGCAAGAGAAACTCTCTCTCTTGATCAATCTCCAATCAAAGCAAGGGGATAAGGGATTCCGAAGGAAGACATGTGACGGCCGAAGGGGAGAGGAGGGAAAGGCACATTGGTTCTCTTTCTTGCTCTCATCCTTGGCTAGCAAAACAAGCAAGGTTCTCTCTCTCGATCTCGATATCGAGGAGGAGAATTGAAGGCTCTCTTGAAAGGGGGAAGCTCGAACAAGGAAAAGAAAGGGAGAACTCCGATAAAGGTGAAGTCCAACAAGGTACCAGGAAAGAAGAAGATTGGAGCGGACCACCAAAGGCGATCAGAGCAAGTGGATTAGAGGAGACATAAAAATTCATACGCGGCAATTAAGCAGATTAAAGCACATAAAGCAGGAAGCATGATGATTGAGGCAGTGAACAAAATTGAAGCTTGCAGGATCCATGAGGTAGTTGAAGCAGTTAAAGAGGCAGAGGAAAATTTCCATCACTTTCATCAGCTAGAGATTTATTAATCATCGTGTTAAACCCCTGTGTCATTAACGGCCCAATTAATTTTGTAAAGCGGAAGCTTAAACTCCTAGTTAGCAGATGATCCAAGCGACAGTGCTGTTAATAGCCCACCTTGGCTAAGGATTAAGTTGTACTTAAATCATTTTCAACTAATTGATGATTACGATGGTTGCTAGAGCTGTCTGTGTCTACTATTCTCTCTCTTTCACACCTCCCACAACTGAAGGCCCGGTGCTCGGCTCACGTTTCAAACTCATATCCCCCGACACCGCTATAGTTCAACCCCTACCGCATGCGACAATCCCGTAGAAGTAGGTGATGTTTGCATTAGATTGCAAAAAAGAAAAAGAAAAAGAGGTGCATTAACTAGTACGGGACCACATAGCCAGATGGAAAAGTTAATGACATCCAACCATTTTTTTCATATTTCTTTTATTTGGGGTAAATATGTAAGAATACATAAAAGGAAGGAACTTTTTATGTCGACAAGCAGAGCTCGTTACAATTGAAGGGGATTTTTACAAATAAAATCATCATGGTAGTAGAAGCAAACCACCTCAAATAGTAAGTCCATTACAAAAGATACTAAATTTATCATTTGACTAAATTTTTTGGTCCTCTCGGACAGTTGCAAACAGTTTGGCATATGCATCCAAAGCTTTATTGATGTAACATGGACAATATATATCTCCACCATCAAAGTGTGTGCAGGTTCAAGCAACTCATTTTCCAAGTCATGCACCAGCTTTAGAAAGGCCTCTGTGACCGACCAAGTCTTCAGTGCACTTTTTCTCGTCCATCTTGGCATACCTCTCTAGGTGTTGCATCTCAGTGTGAGTTTCATTCCTTAATTTCTTCTTTATCTCTATGCCCTACAAGAACATGCACAAACCCAATAACTGTCGCCTTGGGGAAAACTTGATTACATCTTTGAATCCAAATTTGACATAGATATTTTGCATGAATGACGTCCCACAAAAGAGTTGGGAATCTCATAAAATCTCCTAAAATATTATGTTGCCACTTCAAGCAAGAGCATTTAATGCCAGCTAGGCAATTTAGGATTTCCAAGTCCTACTTCTTATCTTCACAAATAGTAAATAGATGAAAAATATCGTCACATGTGGCGTTGCATTGCTGGCAAAGGCTGTTGCCTATTTCCAATGTATAAGCCCAATCAAATGCTCGTATGGAAAATATATGAAATGCCTTTGGTCTTGTAGGGGTCATGATGACTAAAGCTCCTCCAAACATCCCCTTTCTATACTTATAGCCTGTGGCTTAGAGGGAGCCTGCGTGCATGTCACCCATGCGACTGTACTGTTGGGCCTTGCCCACTGAGATTTTCTAAGGTTTTAGGACCTTTGTTTTGACACTACTCTCCCCTTGGAGAAGAGTTTTTGTCCTTGAAAACATTAAGAAAAAAGTAGTAAACCTCTTTCTAAGTACACTAATGCTTTCCCAAGTGGCACTTCCCTCATGTCTATCTTTCCACTTGATTAGAATTTGTTGGCAAACATGGCATCGTATTCATGAACTATGATGATCCAAAGAATTTTTTTGGCGCATGGGGTTGACTGGGTGGTTAAATTATGTCAGTCAAAATATCAAATCAATAGCATTGTCTGTCTATCCTTGTTGCAAAATGTACGGACTCTGATACCATGTTAAAGTGCTCTGATACCATGTGAAAACATAATGTTAGAGAAGATATTACATTGACGAGGGGGAATGGGAAACACACTCAACACACACACAAATTCCTCTCTATAGCCCAAAGTATTCACAGCAGTACTGTCCTCCCACAAACACCTTCAAAAGATACAACACACACTAGGAGACCACTTGTTGCATACCTCTCAACACACACACACACACACACACACGCCTAGCAAGATCGCCATTCAACACAAACACATTTCAATTGCTCGTTTCATCACTTCCAACACACAACACAACTCAAGTTCACTCTCTTTACACCACCAAAGCAATGTACGGGCACCCCCCGACACTGAGACACACACAAAGAGCAAGAGAAAGAGAGAGGAGAAGGGGAAAATGACTCTAGAAACGGAGGGGAATGTCTTGATTTTGCCTAGAAAAATGCTCTTACAACTATTATAGCACCATCATGGTGATATCCAACAAAATACAACCTTCGAGGCTTCTCCCTTGGATTTTTTTGATCTCCAACCGTGCCAAAATTGAGAAAAAAATCCCCTTAAAAGATTAAAAAGTTGGTTTTATGGGGGGTGGGGGGGGGGGGGGGGGGGGGGGGGGGGGGGGGGGCTTCTAAAGTAACTCGAAGTTCAATGGAACCCTTTAGCTTCAAATTTGGCAACTTATACAAGGTTTGGGGCATGTAGATCAAGCTTCCCACTCTCTCTCTCTCTCTCTCTCTCTCTCTCTCTCTACCACACCCTTGACATCTCGGGGGTGGGCGGGGGCCGGGGGGTGGGGCATTAGCGCTAGCACTAGTGCCCTCTAGCTTGCCTTCAATAAAACGTTGGTTTTCAATGGGCCATATGAACCTGCCCCGGACGGGAATGCCATATCATCAACTACATAGAGCCACCTCCGTCCACTATTGGCCATTGCCGTCGTGTGCCAAAACATGCCAAGTGCAGCTCAAATGCACCGTGTAGTGCCCAAAGGGCCACCACATGCTAGCACCATAGTCCACGTAGAGAAAGCTCTCTCTCTCTCTCTCTCTCTCTCTCTCTCTCTCTCTCTCTCCTTGTATACAATGGAGAAATTGTGCTCCTATATATATACATTGCTTCTCTACCCCATGCCTTTGCATATGGGATTACCTCCTGGGAGCACCACAACAAGCCCATTCCTCAAACTCCAAACAAAATATGACAATTAAAAAAAAAAAAAACTCTCTTTTTCCACCATTTTGCTCAAGCCACCAGGTCATGCCAAAAGGCCTCCTTCATGCCTTTGATCTTGCCAACCCTTGCTGCATCTTAAACCCGTTGCAACCATCAAACAAGGCCACCAAAATGGTGAAAATTTATCTACCCACATCCCTACCGCCAACAGCTCCATACTTCCACCCAGCACATCTTTTCGCTTGTGACTCCGATTGATGAGCCGCCAATTCTTACTGGCTTCATGTGATGCCTAGTATCCACTTGAACCTGGTTGAGGCCAAAAAATTACCAGCTGGCATGCCTACCAAAGTGGTCGAAGTGTCCCATAACTGGCCCTCGAAAAAATGTCAAATGGCTATAACTTGCTCGTTTGATCTTCAATTGACAATCCGGAAAGCATAGGCAAAATTTGGACTCACAAAGGGGCCCTTTAAGGAGTTTGACTTTACCTCTTTCTACCAAAACGGGCGCATGGATAAAATTTTGCAAACAAACTCCAAAGTTGGAGGAGGTTTGACAGTTAGAATGTACTCTTCAAGCTCTATCTACTGATATATAGCACGCCATGAGATTCCTCATATTTTGGAAGATTCTTTTTTCGATTCTTTTTTCTGACAAAGTTTAGATGGTGAGTAACCTAGTGCGTATTTAGAGCATTCTCTTCGAAATATTTTTCTTTCCATTCCATTTACACCTTAGCAGTGAAGCAGCTAGACACGAAGTTTAGTGTTACGTAGAGCAAAAGTCGAGGACTTGCTATGGCTATTCTTGAGAGGTAAAGAGGCTTGTGAGGGAGATAGCCAAAAGCATTTCATTCTTTGAGTTTCTCTATGCTTTCAGAGTGTTGTTCTGTCTCTGTTTCGACTTTATTTTGTACTGTTCTATTTGTTTTTGTTTCATGTTTCATTTCAATACTTAGGAGTAGGGTAACTGGAAACTACCACCATCAAATTTGGGCAAAAAATTTGAGGGAAAAAAGGGTGAAAACCATATTCTGGCCGAAATGGCCATAACTCTAAAATTGTGAAAGTTTGATGGTAGAGCCCTTAAAATTGATCCAAATTCAAAAAATTGTGGATCAAGGGCATCAGCAGACTCTCTAGAAGCAATCTGGAAAGTTTGGCCAAATTTTGTGGAGGAACATGGATCGCGATCCATGTACCCCTGAGACCAGTTTTGCAAAAAATTGATAAGTGACATTGTGCACCAGTGGGACATTGCTCTCATCAAGTTTGCTTGAAAGAAAAACTCAAAAATCACATCAGAATTAGCTGTTAGGGAAAAAACAGCAAAATAAACTTGTAGACATAAAATTTGGGATTTTTCAACTTTTGTTGTTACAAATTCAAAAAGGGGTGAGATTTGACTTCCATAGGGAATAGAGACCCATTAGAACAGAATTCATGAAAAAATGCTGTCAAACATGGATCGTGATCCATATACATTTTGACATTTGGGACTAATATTTGACAAGGACATCCCAGATAACTAGTGGAACAACTTTTCCAAAAGGGACCATAGCAAAAAATTGGAAAAAGTTGATCAAAACACTAAAATTCTGCCAGATAGCCAAAAACCACAAATTAGACACAATTTATTTCTTTTGGTTAGGCAAAAGTGATTCAAATTCAAAAAGATTTGGGGAAGTCATCATAACATGGACTATAAGTTGACCAAGTTTCATGTGTCAAAATGAGGTCAAACATGGATCGCGATCCATGTACCTCATCATGATCTTGGGCTAAAAATTGACAAGTGGGTAACTGATACAAGTTGAAACACATTTTCCAAAAGAACCATTGGCAGAAAAGTTTTCAATAGAGGTGAAAAGGCCAAAAATAACAAATAGTTAGAAAACACTTGAACAAACTTGAGAATTCACTTTTGGTTGAAAAAAACTAGTCAAAATCCAAAACTTTTGATACCATAGCATCTAGTAAACATGCTGATTCTAATGGTACCAAGACAATTTTTCTTCCAAACATGGATCGTGATCTATGTACCTTTTTTTGAAAATTTGCACAAGAACTAGACCAAGAGATAGCTAATACCATTTAGAACAACTTTCCAAAAGAACAATATGCAAAAAAGTTACAAAAAGTGGTCAAAAGAGCAAAAAACAAAACATTGTCAAAACTCTCACAACAGACAGAAGATCTCAACTTTGGTTGGGCAAAACTTATCCAAATTCAAAAATTTCTTCATGAGTAGGCTACAAATATCTTAAGCTACCAGCACACCAAAGATTAAGTCCAAAAGTGGTGAAACATGGATCACGATCCATGACCCCTTTGAGGAATTTTTGGACATAATATTTTCTAGCTTGTAGGAGAGACCATTGTGAACAAAAGTCCCCAAAGAAGCATTATCAAAAAAGTTCAAAAAGTGGGTCAAATGGGTAAAAAACAGTTCAAGGTAAAAACCCTAAAACAAATCTAGGGATTGACTTTTGCTTGACCTAAAGTGATACACATCACACCAAACCCATATAGCAGGGATCAGGAGACCAAAGGAAAATTGTGTGCCAAGTTTTAGTGCAATCTAACACAAAGGTACATGGATCACGATCCATGTTCCCATGGCACAGACTGAGACCAAACTTGTAGCATAGCTAGAGCACATTACAAGAGTCTAGTGGTCTTTTCAAAAGTGAATTTGGATATCAGAAACCAAGGCAAAAGCCTAGAACTGGCAAACATACTGACAAAGTGGTAGAACTAACCTAACTTTCAATCAAGAGGTCCATTTATAAAAAAAATGATGCCATAGAACCTACTAATCATGCTGATTCTGATGATACCAAGAAAAGTCAGTTTGGGCTCCAAACATGGATCGCGATCCATGTATCCATAGTGACAGCTTGACCTAAAATCTTCCAGATGTGTAGTACATACATAAGGAACCATATCCCCTAGTTCAGTTTTTAAAAAAATTGAACAAATTTGGGTCAAAAGGGAGCAAAACAGGTGATAGACAGAAAACCAAAGTGCAGACCTAGTGTTGGCTATTTGACCTATCAAACGAAGTCCCAATCCAAAAAGATTTGAGATTTAGCTTGTGGACATAGTCAGGAACAAGCTTCCAAGAGATCAAGTCCAAATGTAGTTGAACATGCATCATGATCCATGTACTTCAACCTCAGAAGTTGATGAAAAATGGTACAAAGCATGCATATGACCTTGTCTACATACTGTCAAAATTTGGGAAAAGTTGGAAAAAAATTTGATAGAGGAACATGGATCATGATCCATGTACCTCAACATAGTGGGGATATCTGACTTGATGATCTTGTAGACATACTTGAGTACATCTCAACTCTTAAGTTTGGGCTAAAAATACCTTTGAGAGGCCAAGATACAAGCCAAAGTTCCTATGGTCTCGTTCTGAAACTGTTTTGAGTACTGTTTCAGGTGCAGATTACCAAAATTGCTCTAGCTTTTGACAGACAACTCCAAATTGAGTCAAGTATAGCCAAGAAGAGATCTTATAGGCAATAGGACACCTAGATGAATTTTAAAGAATTATTTTTAAAGGTTTCCTAAGTACAAACTTTTAGGGTACCTAGAACTAGTTTTCAAAGACCAAAAGAGTCACAAGTTCCTGACTTCTTAGAGACCTGATCAGGGGCAAAAAGGGATAAATTGAACTAAGCCAAAATGAGCTTATCAAAGACTCTCTTGAGAGTTTTGAGTCAGCCGTAACCATGAAAAATCATCCACCACTGGGGCTTTCTACTTCACTCTAAGACATAAAAAATGCTAGAAACGCTGCAACACCAACAACAGTGGGATTGGGAGAATACCTAGAGGAGAGGCATCCTCTGATCAACAAACTGAATGTGAGATTCATCATAAACAACAAAGACATGAGAGTTCTAATGGATTATGCTCATGATGGCTTATATAGGTTCACAAACGAGGATCCATATACCTTCTACAAGTGTGTAGAACCCGATGCTAGGGAGTTGACCACCCATAAGAACCTCTATGCATTCACGTACATAGATGCCCACGGAGTGCAAGTTTTGATGGTAGATAAGTATGGAAGAGAGAACAAACTTGTCAATCCAATTGACCTAGAAAGATATACGTACAAGGGAGGTTCCTTTGATCTCTACTTACTTTCAGCCAAAAACGATGTTAGGGCATATATCAGAGTGCATTCCATCGGGATTTTCTACAAGATGAAAGCAGAGAACGAGGGACTTCTTTCCAAGAGACCACGGATTGGTTAGATCAGTGACGGAACCACAACGATTAAGACCATATCAAGTGGCTCAATGTGTCAAAACAAAGTACAATGGGTCAAGGGATCCATATGATCATATCTCACTCTTTAAACAAGTTTTGAGAGCTGAACAAATTGTGGATTTCGATACTCAATATGAGGGATTTGGGTTGACATTGGAAGGAATAACCTTGACTTGGTTTCAACCATTGAACAGAGATGATTTTCCCAACATAGCACAACTCTTGCAAGAATTCACAAAAGAGTTCTCAAAAAGGGGAATCAAACACAACACAATGTCCCAGATCTACTCTTTCCAACAAGAAAAGAATAAAAGAGTGAAGGAAGCTTTGCTTCGCTTCAAATAGTACATAGACAGATATCCTGTGAGAGAGCTACCACAAGATGAGAGATCATCAATTATCTTCATAGAGGGCTTGAGGAATGAAACTCTAAAAAAGAATCAACATTTAAAAGGATGTATAATGTTTGAGAAAGTCACTAGAGAATCTCTTTATGTAGTTGACAATTGCAAGGTCTATGGAGAGCTGTCTGAAGATACAAACAACATGACTAGTGGTGCCTCTTCTCCAAGAGTGAATCTGCAATAAAGCAAGATGTTCAAACTCCTACAATGCAAAGCTTTGACCAAGTGGTCAAAGATTACTGGTATTGGTTTTGCTTGTGGTTTCTTAAACAAAATTTCAGCCATGTTTTCATGTGCAAGTTTGTCATGTGATTTTCCACCCCATTGTTTCCACGTGTTTTCCCATTTGGCCCCATAGATGCGGTCTAATTTTTAGCAACTCTGAGAGAGAAAGTGTGCATTGTATAGGAGAAGACATCAATTTGTGCAAGCTCTTGGCATCCATCATTTTTGGTGTGGCTTTCCACTGAGAAGGTACCACTGTAACCTCATATTTTTTTTTGAGTTCTCCTATGAAAGATGGAAAAGTTTGTAGAGAGAGTGGTTTGCTCTCTTCAGATGCTACAACCCTAGTTGGAGTAGATGGTCTTTCCCACAACCATCACAAAATACAAATAATTATATTTGTTGACCTTGTTTGGATAGCCTCGTGCCCAATTGTCACCTCCACATTCATAGCATAGACCTTCTTGTTTCATCAGTGATCCAGCTAATGATTTTTCTTGCCTGGTAAGAATGTTCTTCGAACCATACTCTTGATTGTCTATGAACATGAGCATATTTGTAGCCATGGAGTATTGGTTTTTCACGGGTTGTGGCACATGCATTGACTGAGTATAATTAACTACTACTCTACCTTCGTTCAAAAGAGTTGGTTGTTGCCCTAGCATTTGTTGTAGCTTTGGTTGAGTGCTACGCCATGGAGTGGGGTGATCCACTCCACAAGTATTACATCTCCTCAATTGAGGCTGGCATACATGGTTTTGTATTGGGAAGGCAAAGAAGGAAACACCACCTTACCACTTGAGCACAAAGGAGTAAAGATGGTTGTGATATTAGATAGTGGGACAGGAATTTCCATTACAACCAAGGAGATGTGGGAAAAATGAGGAAATCTTGCTCTTAGGAAAACTCGAATAAATTACAATTAGTAGATGGATACACGGAGAGACTAATAGGAATGTTAGAACAAATAATTGTATCCACGTGTGACATAGAGTATGAGAACATCTTTGCTATAGTGAATTTTGACAAGAGCAGCAACTTTGATATCATATTGGGCAGACCATTCATGCATCAAAAAATGGTACAAGATTGGGGCTATGACTATATCTACTTGAGACACAAAGAGGTCACTACAAAGATCAATGTTAGAAATCATAGTTATAGAGATGTAGAGTGAACCTCGAGGGAAGAATTGCACTCCACGACTAAACAAGAAAACAAGGTACTTGCTTGGTTGCAAAGCAAAGAACATATTTGCATGTGTGGAGCATATGAATGCAGAAGTCTTAGAAAGGAAGATTGCATCCTAGAGAGTTCAGCATAAGATGAAGCTTACATTAAGGAACCATTCCGAAAGGAGTTATTTGAACCCTTTATTTGAGATCAAATACTGGAAACACTTGATGTCTGTGTAAACGAGGTAACCCTTACCAAATTTTGCAATGAAGATGGCTATGATATAAGATCCTTTCTAATGGTTTCGGCGGTCCAAGAAATTGAAAACCTCTCTAAAACTAATGAATACCATGGTTTGAGGATCGAAAATTTAGGGAACAATGCTGAAGACAAACTTTAAATTGACTATGACATAACTCCCTTGTTTAAAGAGTTTCCAAGTTTGGCATCAAAAGTTCAACAAACTGAAGATCAAGAGAAGGATAAGGATGCGACAAAAGATCGAGAGTCTCCAACAATGATAAAATGCAACATACATGGAGAATCAAGACTTAAAATCACATGTTCAGCTATGATAGATCTAGAAGCAAAAACGAATCTAATGACTTATGGAACGTGGATAATGATGGGAAAGACGCCAATAACCGAGCGAGAGGATATCGTGCACACAAGTTTAAAAATACCAATTCCTAGCTTTGGCATAGTAGAACTTGTACTCAAGTTGAGTACTTAGGAGTACAAGGATACTTTCCACGTAATTGACTAGACTCACATCAAGGAGAGTCTAGTCCTGATAGAAAACTGGAGGAGCATCTTCTTTTGACAACAACCAAAAGCTTCGACAATGACATTGATAAGACTCCATGAATCTTCTCAAATCCGTGTTGAGAAGAAATCATCACCATCATGGAAAAGGGTAAAGCTAAAGTAAATATTGAATAATATCAACCTTGCAAGATGACTTTACCTTCAATGAGCCTCCATCAAACTTCCCACGTAGCCTCTACATCAAGAGCCAACCCATCGACAATGCAATGGAAGCCGAATTAAAAAGTCTATCAACCAAAGTTTTCATTGCATCAAAGCCTCCGGAAGAAACCAGAGAATGTCAACCAAGTATTGGTATCCAAAGAGCACATTAAATTCAAAGACCCAGTTTGGATACATCAAGCACGGGTTCAATTTCAACAACCAAAGGTCATCGGGTGGGTCGTATATCAAATGAGTCAATCATTACTCAGGGATACTTCTAGGGAAACACTAATGTTTGGGCCAAAAAGCCTAAAGTCACATCCTGGATCTACTCACCTCAAGAAAGAATTTCTACAAGGATCAAGCTATCAACAAAAGAAAAACAACTCAAACATGAGAAAGAAAAACCACTAAAGGTAGAAGAAAAGACCTTCCAAGCAAGCAACTCGACAAGTATGGGTACCAAAGTCAGACTTCAACCAAGCTACCCATCAAAGAAAAGTGTAGCAGTGGATGATTCTAGTCAAGCTACTCGAAGCACAAGGATTTTATGAAGGTAACACTCAAATATGGTTACCCAAAAATTGTAGCTTGATCCAGAACAACCAAGAGAAATCAGACAACACAAGCTTCCATCCAAAGGCAAGCAAAAACAACCAAGATCCAACAAAAGCCAATCACAACTGAGGGTCATGCAACCACTAGATGGTTACCTTGTTTCCAACTACAAAAGCAAGGCTCCTACAACGTCAACAATCAGATATGGATACTGAAGCCTATTCTCCATCAAGCCAAAGCAAAAGAGAAAATGCCAAAGACGGTCATACAAGGTGGGTTCCAAAATTGCTAGCGGAAACTCAATTACAAAAAACCCACACCTATCGACAATTGCTTCTCATGGGAAATAACACAAAGGCTACATCAGTCCCTACAAAAATTGAAGGACTTGTTTCACAAAGTAGTGTCAACATACGACAAGCAAGTCAAGAGGAGCCAAAATATGGCAACCTACTTGACAAAATGGTGGCATCCAAAGACCAACACAATGGCAGAAGCCTTAATTTCTAGATCTTATAGAATTGTAATTCTGGCCTTGAACAAGTAAGTCCAAGCTACCATTAAACATACATGGCATAATAGTCAGAGTCAAGAATCTAAGTCACTAAATGAATAAGGAGTTAGTCCCAAACCATGTATTATTCTCTGTGGTCTAAGCGTCTTATTTCCCGGGGGATTCACCACAAAAAACTTACCGCACCACGTAAGTGCAAGGGAGGTTTTTTTTTTTTACAAGTTAGATAAGCGTATAAGTTAGGGGTAGGCCCACCAATAATTTATCTCCCAAGCTCAAAAGTATAGGAGGGGGGTATCATATTTAGGGGGGGATCTTACCTGGGTTGATGACTTGTAACGATTGGTCACCGGTGTGCACTAAAACTCGGATGAATTTTGGGAAATTTTTTTATCAGGTCACACATCAATTTTTTCATCAAGCCGGTCATAGATAAGGGTTGATTTGGAGAAGATCAAGGGTTGATTTACACCAACTTTGGATGGGTCAAAATTGGACAAGTAGCTAGAGTGCAGGTTGATCGAGCACATAGTTTGAAAGTCAAACTAAGACACATTGAGGGGACATCTAGTTATCAACAAAAGTGGTTCCTTAGTACGTTTCCAGTAACTATGCTACTTACACACTCTTTGACTAGTTTTACTCAGTTAGATCATGTGAGACCTAGATTTTATATGTAAGTTAGGGGTATGAGAGTTTTCTTCATCGATTGTCGTATCAGCGTACCAAGGGGGGTCATATTTCCTAATATGAGTTGTATGCGTCTCATGTTGTATATAGAGTGAATCCCCAGGGGTCTTAGTTATTCTAGGTACTACTCAAGCTGGAAGAGCTGAGCAGAATTACATTGTGCTGCTCATGCTCGTATAGGTGAGCATAAGAGTCAACGTCTATGTAAATTATGTGTGGTGAAGTGAAAGAGAAAGTCCAAAAGACACTCACACACTAAGCACAGTGAGGTATGAGTGGAGAAGCTCCTACAATGAAAACCCTTCTTCAAAATGTGAATGCTATTGAGACATCTTTTGATGTTACATGTGCTACATTTGTTCCTTGAAGCACCCATCAATCCCTCTTTCGAACTGCATGCTTTTGTTCGACAAATTTATCATATGCATATAGGATGTCCCGTAATTGGCACTTGCATTAGGCACTCTTCCTTTGTTTCTCCCAAGCACTCACCTTGCATGACAAGTACTTCAGGTAGAATTGCTCAACTCCAATAAGAGAGTATACCAAAGGAACTTTTTTCCCACTGGGTTTTTCTCCTTTGGTCATCCAGGTTTTAAGACCCTAATCTAGAAACCCTCATTATCAACTTCTTGTATATATTCCTTCTACATCAACAATAATGAAATGGCTACCCAACTCAATCATCAGTGACTTGGACCTTCAACTGCAGATTCCAACATACTTATCAAGAGAAAAGCTTACATTCAAGGACAGCAACCAAGCTTCATCACAAACAATGGCAAGTCAAAGAATGGCCTACAATTACAAGCAAGGACAAATTATGCAAGAGAGTCATCAATAACAATAAAAAATATCTCACACAATGCTTCAATGTTGGCGACCTATTGCAAACAACTCAAATTGCAAAGGAACTTGAAAGAAAATCCATTATAAATTCTATTCCACAAAGAGGATCAGTTCTACAAACTCAAAAACATGAAAATCTATCTTCACAACAGCCAAGACTGGCAACAAAGAGGAGAATGTGCAACAAAATGCAAAGTTGCCTCAAAAATGGAAGTCCAATTATGCATCAACAAGACACAAAAGGTATGAAACACTCAAGGAAGGGGGGAGCATCATCCATGACAAAATACTACCAAGCTAAAGACCAACCTTCAAGACAACCAACCACTGGCCATTTATAAAGCCCTAGGTATAAGAGTTAATAAATTTAATGTGAAAGGAGGCTCCATAGTGCATCATTTTTGCTCACCAAATGAGTCATGGCATGATCTTCTCTGCTTAGTGGCATGCCTTCCAACACTTTTTGCAGCAGTTTAGAAGGACAATAGCTCATGTTTCTAGCTTTTGCTTTTGGCCTTCACTGGGCAAAAGACGCCCATCCTCGTGATTGGCGAAGCAAGAAGTATAGGGAATATTTGACGCCTTCAATACATGCCAAAAGCTCTTCAAGTGCATGTTTGAAGATGATTCTACTATGTATTGGCTTTCATGATATTTGAATCGCTGGGTAAATTGTTCTTGAAGAGGAACAAACACCATCCAACGTGCATGTCAAGATTGCTTTAGATGAATCTGATGATGAGCAGTGTTTGACCGATGTCTTGGCAAGTCAAAATAGGTATCTAAGAATCTCAAAATCATTGCCCCATATGGATATGAAGCATGCAATTGATGCAATGAATGCTAATTATGATAATGAGACTTTGATGCATATCATGGATGCGATGGAGAATGTGTTGACAATGCATGCAATGCCTAATCATGAAGAGCTTAAGAAAGAGACACTTATGCATGAATCTATGCAAGCAGAACCTATGGAAGAAGAGTATGAATGTGGATCTATGCATGCTTTAGCTGTTAGTAGGAGGGACTGTCCTCCTCTGAAGCGCAAAATTGTGGGAAGAGGTAGACCAAAGTCCTAGCAGGTTGATATGGTTTGTGATAGTCATGTAGATGATGCTGATGAGGTTTTTGATAGCCATGTTGATGTTCATATAAAAAAATTTAATAGGTCTCATGCTCGTGTGGAAAGGGATATAGGCTCCTAAAGAAGCAAGGCAAAGTGCATATTAAGCCTATTGTCAAGAAAGTTGGTCTTCCCATATGCATGAAGCTGAGGATTTAGGTGATGAACATGCTTAGGTGGGAGAAGAAGATGAATGCGAAGATGATCATTTGGAGGCTGAAGGTCCGCTTTTATGTGACAATGATGCTGAGGGTGATTGGTCTGATGTATCTGTGACAATGTGGAAGAATGGGGATAATATGCACGTGGAGCCTCAGGGGGGACATTCAAGAAGCTCCCTTTGTTAATGGATATATCAGATCTTGATATGGGGCAAATTCCATGAGACTTTACAAAAATCTAGTTGTTTTTTTCATTGTTCCCAATTGACTTAGTTGACATGGTTGTACTCTAAACAAATCCCTATGCATTAGAGAAGTAGGAGCGTGCTTTATACAAGCACGAGTCTACAAGAGAAGATGAACTGATCTTGATAGACATTATTTTTTATGATTCCTTGGTGTATCACTTTCTATGTCTTTGTAGTGAGTGGCATAAAATGGTAACCATCTTTTTGCAACATTTTTCAGCCTACTCAACGTCCTCTTCCCAATATGTGTATATATTTTTCTACGCTATTAAGTTATCTAGAGTAAATTCCCCCTCTTCGTTTAACCTTTGTGGCGACACATACATTGTACTCTTCCCAAAAATTTCACCTTAGTCATATATTTATATTACCACCCTTTTCTTTTTTGCTTTGTAAATAAAGTAAGCATACAATAACCAACTATCTACCCCCAAACTTTTTTACCTCTTGTGAATTAGTAGTAGAAAAATAATATATCCATCTTCCATCCCATATAGATAAATTACCATGGAAATCAACTCTCCACTTGTCTTTACCAAAAATTATGGTCCATCTCTACAAGTCTTCTATGCCCCCTACATAGGTGGCCCAATATCTCTTAACACTAGTATGGTAACAGGACACTTTTATGTCCTTGGACACTTTTGTGTCCAGTTAAGTGACCATTTTGCTTGAATTATTTGAAGAGTATGAAAATGAATTTCTAGGTGCTATATATCCACAAAGTTGCCTTATGAGCTGAAAAAAAACTTAGCATTTTTTTTGAGTATCGATCTCATCATTAACCTTACTCTTGCACAACATTTTTGAACCTAAACTGTGTGAAAAAACGTGTCCTGTTTTTGGCGCAACTATACCACTCTAAACTTCATGTTTGTGAGGTTTAGATGGCTTGAGGTTAGGCCTTCATAGTTATCAACATGTTTTGATGCTTGTAGGGAGAGATAAGTGTTAAAATTGAAAGTTATGACCAATTTACAAGAATTGCATAATCCTGTTTTTTGGCCAAAATTAGCACTTTTATGATTTTTTTGGTGGCTTTCTTGAGATTCAAATTCAATTTTGATTGTGTAAGTGTAATGTATAACACAAAGCTAATCTTCCTTGAGTTTTGGGGGACCTAATATGATATATAGCATAGTATATGATGATGGTTGAGTTTTTTGATTGCTGAAGAATACGATACATTTTAGAGTAGCAAGTATAACTTTCTCAATATTGCTAGTTTCTTTGGCCCATTGTGTGTATTTTGTAGGTAGTAACCATATCTAATCATAGACTACAAACTTGGCTAGATATTGAGTAGTTTCTATGGGTTTCTAGAGGTCATAATGCTAAACCCAGTTTTTTCATGTTTGCTGTATTTAGCACTTTATCATTGCCCCCAGGGTTCCAATTGTAAGAGATCCATTATCCTTTTGACATGCTCCATGGCTCCTTTTGAATCCAGAGGCCCAAAGGGAACTAAGAAAACATGTATATAGTATCTGTATTGAGTGTGACTTTAGAAACTTTGATGATAGATCTGCAGAATGGCAAAAATGCAACTTTTTGGTACCTATTTTTTTTGCCCATAAAAAAGTTAGTGAGGTAAAAGCAACCATATGTTTTGGTCACCAACCCATTGAAGTTAACGGGGCATTTTATCGCATGTCCTACAAAAATCTCCACTCTTATTTATATGCAATCAACCGTAAGAAATTGTTGTTTTGGGCAAAATGCACTCGTCCATCAACTTTGGAGGCTTGTAGTGACCAAGGGATGAGAAAAATTACAAGTTTCTCATTTTTTCCATATGAAGTAGTTATTGAACTATAAGCTTGTGAAAGGATTTTTCAAAATGAGTGGATCTACTATGGTTTTGGAATTTTTTCCCAAAACCCTGAACGAACACTTTTATGTCCTGTTAGGTTACCATTCTAGTGTTAAGAATATACATATAGTTTTTCTCTTTTCAAAAAGACTCCAATTGTATATTATTTTCAAAAGAAAATAATATTGGGCCCTCCTCTATTTGTTTAAGCATCATAGCCTTTTGAAAAAGCATGACCCCTTGGATGCATACAAGCAAAGGGCCCATACAAGAAGACTTGGAAGCAAAAGGTTCCCTAGCCTAGGGTGGACCTTCCAAACCGAATTCCGTGGTGCATGGGCATGAAGAATAGTACAAATTCATATCAAACATGTTGAGAAGGTCAAATTTGCCTTTTGAAGCATGTCATTCCGAGCTACAAGTAAAAAGTTATGGTCAAAATAGTGTAAATTTGTCAGATTCGCAGCAAAAGGGAACTGTAAATCAAGTAAATCAAGAGGGTGAGATCTTATTTTTCCCCTACTCATCTTCTAGAAGAGCAATGAGTTTTCAAGGTCACTTGCATGTGATGGGACCAACCTAAAGAGGCTTTCTAAATGCCAAGACGGATAAGTTGAGATACCCCGCAGGAGCCATCTGTAGGGCCTCATGGTGGGGCCCACCTACATTATGCACCCCTATGGAGCCTTCACGGTCTAAAATGATATTTTTGGTGAATAAATAGTCCCTTTTATGTCCAATATTCAATGAGTGGTCAAAGGACACTTATTTAGGGCTAATCACTCACCCTAATTAAGTGTAGCATAATCCCACTCCTACCCAACTATAAATAGCCCCCCTTGGAGAGACTCAAGGACACACACCTATATTTTCAACTTCATGTTTTTTCTTGATCAATAGTAGAGAAAACCCCAACTCTCCCTCTTTCACATCCTCCCTCCTAACCCTCCTCTTTGGAGGAAGTGAAACTCTATCCTCCACACTTTCTATTCTACAATCTCTTACTCCATCAACCCAATAAATCATTTGTAGCACCTCAATAGCTTGTAAATACATCATGAGCTCGCTCATGGTTATGTTAGTGATCATTAAATCATCTACAAAACTTTCAAGTGTCGCAATTCGTGATGGTTAGCCAGCATCTGTCCTCCCCTTAAAAGGTGTGCGAGAAATCAAGTAAGTGTTCTATTCTCAATTTACCATTGGTTTTTTTCTCCACACTTATTCAATTGGTCTAAAGAAATTTCTCCCTCCAACTCTCTTTTGCTTCATTACATATGCATGTGGCTACCTCTCATGGTGATTTTATTTGTGTCACGGCATTACATAGATGGAGATGAGCTCTCTATGCAAAGTGTGTTAGTTTGTAAGTGATTCTCTTGTGTGTTTGAGAGGAAAGTCTTGTGCGCATGATTTTTTTGATGCGTGCTTGAGAGAGGAGGAGTTTGTATGTATTATGGGTATTCTTATGGGGATAAGGTGAATGCTATTCCACAAATTGCATATTTCATTTGATCCACGGCATTGGGTTGCATAATCGTTGATGGTGTTCAAGTGTCCAAAGTGTATATAGTGTAAGGGGGTTTTCAAAGTGTGTTGCTTGAGTGGGTGAGTGCAAGTGTCACTTTGATTGGTTTCCTTATCCACTCCCAAAAGAAAGTGGTGCCCCAAGTAGTGTGCGTACCTCTTTACGAACATTTTGTGAGGGTAGGCCCATTGGTTTTGGTTTAGAGGCCCCATTTCAAAAAGCTCGGCCTCATAAAGTGGTGCCCCCACTGAGGAACATATTTCCAAGTTACCTTGAAATTTTTTAGTGATGAACAATGGAGTTCCCATCTATCCATTTCATTTTGCACAACACATTAGAGTAAATGTTCACATAGATAGAAAAGTCTTTTTCTAGCAATGCATTGTTTTTATGTTTGGTGCAGAAAGACTTAGAGAAATACTAGCATCACCCAATCCAATTATACTTCCAATTATCAATTATGAAACTTCTTTTGATGTTCACATTTTCATTTTGTTTTAAAGGCAGGAACAAGGAGTGGTGAAGGGGTGCTCAAGGGCCATATGAAGGAACGAGGTCTTCAAACCAACAACGAAGAGTAGCACATGAATCACGATAAAAAAAAAGAACCTTTTAGGCCTATTGCTCGGCAATCCATTCATATAATCATTGCAACTAAGTTTAGGTTTCAATCTATCATAAGGAGGATATTTGGATCCACTCGCCTCAATGAAATCAATGCTTCAATTAATCCATTTATTCTACCTATGATAAAGTACGAATTAACAATGGATGTGTACATCTTTATTTTAATGTAATCAGATTTATAGTGTCAACAATCTTGTGCGACCCGTAAGAGAAAAGTTTCTTTATAAAAAAAATTAAAATAAAAAACTTCTAAACAAAATGTCAAGTTCTTTTCCCACGTTCTATGCAAGAAGTGGGGAAGATGCGCAAGAGTTTCTTGACAACTTGGAGATGGCACATCTCATATCCGGGAGAGATGAAGAGGAAGTAAAGCTACGAGCCTTCCCGCTGGTTCTAAAAGCAGAAGCTAAAGCATGGTATGAGACCTTGCAACCCCAAATCAAGTCCAACTAGGAGAGACTGCGAGCAAGCTTGCTCTCCAAGTTCGGGCAAGGTGATACTTCTGAAGGACTATGGAAATGTCTTATTGGACATAAGCAGGTATCACTTGAAGACTATCCCTCTTATGAAGCAACCTTTGTCAATCTATGGGGTAGGTGGGAGGCTACATTAGAAAATCATGGTGGTGCACCTAACTTTCTAAAAAAAGAGAGATTCATGGTTGGCTTGTATCCACTTTTAAAGGCTAAAGTAGAGCTAAAATTCCCATCCACCTTCGAAGAAGCATGTGAGGTAGCCATCATCAAGTTTAGAAAACTACACTTCCAAGCACATAGAGAAAGGGGTTTGAATGAAGTGAGTGAGAGGGAGTCTTCACAAACCATGGAAGCACCAATTAGGGCCCCTCTTGCACAATATTCACAAATAGGAGATAACTCTCAACAAGAGGTTTTACAAAGGCTAACTCAACAGCTTGAGAACCTCACTCTGAATCTAGTACAGGGTCTACCTCAACAACAACAACCAAGAGAAGGGAGTCGCAATCAACGAAGACAAGCTCAAGAGTTGTGATATTGGAATTGCAATGAAATGGGCCATGGCATGTACAATTGTCCACATCCAAGGCGACTTCCGGGAGACATATATCCCCCCAGACCGCCTCCTCTCACTGTGCAGCAAGAACTAGCTCAAGGCCCACAAATCCTTCGTCGACCACCACCACCAGCAAATCTACCTCCCGTCCCACATGAGGAGGAAGAAAGAGGAGTCAACATCATCAAGCTAGAAGAGGTAATAGATGAGCATACTCTAAACTTTGATGTTATGCCGGCAGAAAAACGCACAAGAGCACATGATAAGGATGAAGACATGAGAAGTGAAGGAACAAATTCAGCCAGAAGGGACAAGAAGAAGAAGTCAAAGATGGAAGAAGCTAAAATTAGCAGGAAGAAAAGATCAAAGCGAAGGGAAATTGGTATCAACGACTTCCCATTGGTAAAGGAGCTAGAGCCCTACAACATCCTGGAGGATTTACAAACCCAAAAGCCAAACATTTCATGGCCTCAACTTCTACACCTATCAGCCAAAGTAAGATGGCAATGGCCAAAGTTGGTAAGTACAAGAATTCCAAAGAAGAAAGCAAATCTTTCCATTAAGGTTGTGGCCTCAAAGCTACAAAAAGATGTGGAACCCATTGTGGATGCTTACATAAGGGGTAAAAAGGTGTCTAATGTATATGTTGATGGTGGAGCTCAAATGTGTGTGATCACGGAAAAATCAATGAATAGGTTAGGGCTTGAAATTACAAAGTCCTCTAATTGTCAAGCTAGGCTAGCCAACAACTCAAGTGTGAAGTGTTTGGGGATCATTGAAAATGTAAAAGTCTCTGTATGTAACATTGATGCACGAGTGGATATGTATGTCATGCCAGCTAAGGGGGAGGGCCATCCCATCATCCTAGGGAGGCCTTGGCTCTTGCTGTGAATGCAGATCAAAAATGGGGAAGTGGTCGTTTGATTCTTAAGAAGGGTCAACCGGTGGTGTATGATTGGCGAGAAGGAAAGCAACTAGATATCAACTATGAAACCACGGCAGATGAAGAGAGCGAAGAGGAGAGTCCTTACTCAAGTGATGAGGAAGCATCAACCAGTGCATCAACCAGTGAAGAGGAGTCTTCTTTGGAGGTAATGGGAATTGTATTTAACGCCAACACCCAAGATGTTTCTGTAGAAGAAAAGACAACAGACAATCACACACGAGGGGATGAAAGATGCCACCACCTTGAAGAAGGATTTGAGAAGATGCTTGAAAAAGATCTTACTTGTGAGGAGAAGAGGTCCTGCATCAATATGTTAAGGAGGTATCCCAATTTGTTTATCACTGACTACTCACAAATAAGAGGTGTATATGTAATAGAGCATCGAATTGAATTGAAACCAGGGACCAAACCCGTGGCTCAAAAGTTAAGGCGACTAGGATCTGTGCAACAAAAGGCTCTCCTACAAGAAGTGAATCAACTCTTGAAGGCTGGCTTCATCTATCCAGTATCCAACTCCGAATGGGTATCACCTATTGTAGTCACTCCCAAGAAGAATGGTAAGTGGAGGGTCTGCGTGGATTACAAATCCCTCAACGCTGCGACAAAGAGGAACCACTTCCCTCTCCCTTTCCAAGATGAAATTTTGAATGAAGTAGCAGGTCACGAATGCTACACTGTGTGATGGGTATTTAGGATATTTTCAAATTATAATAGCAGAAGAGGACCAACCAAAAACCACCTTCATCACACCTTGGGGATGTTTTGCATTCAGAGTAATGCCTTTTGGGCTCACCAATGCTCATAGCACCTTCATGAGATTCACAATATTTGTATTTCAGCCATTCTTTGGAAAATCTATAAGAGTCTTTATGGATGATTTCTGTATTTATAGTTGTAGATTACTTCACTGCCAAAAGGTTGAAGAGGGGCTTAAGAGGCTCCATCAATTTGGGGGACAACTCAACCCAAAGAAGTGTCATATCGGTGAATCTCAGGTGGTTTTGCTAGGCCATGTGGTTTCTTCACAAGGAATTCAAGTGGATCCCTCTAAAGTAGAGGCCCTTTTGTCATTATCTCCACCAACAACAACTAAGGAGCTAATGACCTTCAACCACAAAGTGAGGTACATGTCTCGCTTCATCCATCTCCTAGCAGAAGCCATCACCCCTTTGCATAGGTTGGCAAGCCAATCTACATTTGAATGGGGGAGGGAACATGCAAAATGTTTTGAGGAAGTGAAGTGCATTCTTAGCTCTCTCCCAATCCTAATGCCACCAGATCCAAAGGAGACCTACTATGTCACTCCAAGTGTAGGTTTCGAAGAAATTGGTGTTGTTTTGATGCAAAAATATCCTAAAACATCATACATGAGGCCAATCTATTTTGCAAGCAAGGTGATGACTCCGGCTGAGAAGGGATACACTGAAATGGAGAAAGTGGTCTTTGCAATCTTGTTTGCGGTAAGGAAGTTTCGATCGTATCTTCTCCCTGTGCCATTTGTTTTTCTCACCTTAGAGCACAATCTACCATATGTAGTACAACACATGAGCCTCTCATCTAGAATAGCAAAGTGGGTGCTTGAACTCCAAGAATTTGAATAGACTTTCTTTGTAGAAGATAGCACAAGAGCGGGACTTGCATACATTCTCACCTACAAAGTGAGACAAAGGGAAGGATCACGACTACAAAGAGAGGAAGGCTCAAAACAGTTCAAAGTGAAGGAGATTGATAATGCTCATACTTTATGCTTTGACGGAGCTTATCAACGCCAACAAGACAAAGCAGCAGGGGGGATCATCATTTTGAACCCACAAAAGGAGGTAATGGTTAGAAAAGGTATCACTCTACCCAATGTTCACTCTAACAATGAGGCTGAGTATGCTGCTCTAACCCTTGGGTTAGAAGAATGCAAAGAATTAGGCATACAAAGACTTATTATAAAAGGTGATTCTTTACTAGTGGTTAGGCAAATCCAAGGGACTTGGAGGTCCAAGAATCGTACATTGTTTGAGTGGCTTAGTAGTGTAAGAGCTTTGATGAAGGGTTTTCAAGAAACACAGGTACAACACATTGTGAGAACTCATAACAAGGAAGCAGACTTACTCGCAAATGAAAAGCTTCAAATGGTGGTAGGAGGTGTGAAACTATATGAACCCAAATATCAAGGTCAAGAGGAGCTAAAAGACATTATCTTCTTTCTACAAGCAAGTGAGTGTCCCAAACACTTAGACAAGGTGCAAAGACATAGACTAGTTAAGAAGGCCACACCTTACCAGTTGATCGGGGATGATTTATATCACAAAGGGAAAGATTTGGTCTTGAGGAGAGTACCAGGTGTGCAAGAGATAGAGAAAATTCTTCTTTCATGTCATGATGATGTCTGTGGTGGTCACTTTTCTCAAGATATTACAAGTAGGAAGACTTTACAAGCAGGGTTTATTTGGCCGAGCTTACATCGTGATGTCCAATATTGGTGTAAGGCATGTAAGCCATGCCAAATTGCTGGGGATAGAGGACTAACATATGAGCCTTAAGTCCCAATAATATCTTATGGCCCTTTTGAAAAGTGGGGTGTGGATGCAACAGGTCCCCTACCGCGTACTTCTACAGGGAAGGTTTTCATCATCATGGGTGTTGACTACATGACACGATGGGCGGAAGCAACAAGCACAACCCGAATCACAGCTGAAGAGGTATCAAAGTTTATTTTTGACCATATTTGTAGTAGGTTTGGAACACCCCTAGAAATCTTATCAAATCGAGGCCCGGGTTTTAGGGCTGACCTTCTGAATGATCTCTTGAGGAGGTTAAAAGTGAAACACCTACATTCCACACTCTACTATCCTCAATGCAATGGATTGGTGGAAAAAGTGAATGGAATGATATGTAAGATTATTTCTAAGCAGATTGTGGACCGGCCTAATGATTGGGATCGCCATTTGACGGCTGCTCTTTAGGCGTATAGGACATCTTTCAAGGTATCTACCCAATTCACCCCTTTTCATCTAGTTTATGGACAGGAGGCACTTCTCCCCATTAAGGTAGAGCTCTCAAGCTTGCGCGTTCTTGCAAGAGTGGCAAAAAAACCAAAAGAGGTTCTACATGAAAGGATCTTATATCTCCAACGACTTGAACTAGATAGAGAAGAGTCCATTGATCACTACATCACCAAAGCGACAAGCCAAAGGGACAAAATCAACAAGAAGCTGAAGGGGAAAGGATTGAAGGAAGGTATGTTGGTTCTTGGCTATGATAACCGACTTGATACTTGACTTGACAAAAAGTTTTTGCAAAGATGGGAGGGACCTTTCATGATAAAAACAAGTTTGGGAATGGTAGTTATAGATTAGCAGATTTATCGGGAAAACTCCACAAGACCAGAGTCAATGGATGGAGATTAAAGCCCTACTTTCAACGTATCAATCCGTTGATAGGAAGTCATTTTCCTACATCATCTAAGCTCCAAATTGGCATGGCTCCCTTCGGCTTGGCAAATGCTCCACCTATTTTTAAAGCTTTGATGTGCAAAGAAGAACCAGCCTTGGAATCTGAACATACCCAAGGCAACCCTCCCATCTCCGATTTATGGGAATGAGGTAATGAAAAGTAGGTCTAATGGAGTAAAAGAGTGCATGACACTCCTCCTATTGAAAAAAAAAAGTGGAAAAGAAAAAATGACAAAAAAAGAGAAAAAAAAAAGAAAAGAAAAAGAAGCAACACCGTCCTCCTAAAGATATGAATATCTCTAGACTTGGGGGAGAGCTAATATAAGTGGCATAAAATGGTAACCATCTTTTTGCAACATTTTTCAGCCTACTCAATGTCCTCTTCCTCATATGTGTATATATTTTTTTACGCTATTAAGTTATCTAGAGTAAATTCTCCCTCTTCGTTTAACCTTTGTGGCGACACATACATTGTACTCTTCCCAAAAATGTCACCTTAGTCATATATTTATATTACCACCCTTTTCTTTTTTGCTTTGTAAATAAAAGTAAGCATACAATAACCAACTATCTACCCCCAAACTTTCTTACCTCTTGTGAATTAGTAGTAGAAAAATAATATATCCATCTTCCATCCCATATAGATAAATTACCATGGAAATCAACTCTCCACTTGTCTTTACCAAAGATTATGGTCCATCTCTACAAGTCTTCTATGCCCCCTACATAGGTGGTCCAATATCTCTTAAGAATATACATATAGTTTTTCTCTTTTAAAAAAGACTCCAATTCTATATTATTTTCACAAGAAAATAATATTGGGCCCTCCTCTATTTGTTTAAGCATCATAGCCTTTTGAAAAAGCATGATTCCCCTTGGATGCATACAAGCAAAGGGCCCATACAAGAAGACTTGGAAGCAAAGGTTCCCTAGCCTAGGGTGGACCTTCCAAACCGAATTCCTTGGTGCATGGGCGTGAAGAATAGTCCAAATTCATATCAAACATGTTGAGAAGGTCAAATTTGCCTTTTGAAGCATGTCATTCCGAGCTACAGGTAAAAAGTTATGGTAAATATAGTGTAAATCTGTTAGATTCGCAGCAAAAGGGAACTGTAAATCAAGTAAATCAAGAGGGTGAGATCTTATTTTTCCCCTACTCATCTTTTAGAAGAGCAATGACTGTTCAAGGTCACTTGCATGTGATGGGACCAACCTAAAGATGCTTTCTAAATACCAAGACAGACAAGTTCAGATACCCCGCAGGAGCCATCTGTAGGGCCTCATGGTGGGGCCCACCTACATTATGCACCCCTATGGAGCCTTCACGGTCTAAAATGATATTTTTGGTGAATAAATAGTCCCTTTTATGTCCAATATTCAATGAGTGGTCAAAGGACACTTATTTAGGGCTAATCACTCACCCTAATTAAGTGTAGCATAATCCCACTCCTACCCAACTATAAATAGCCCCCCTTGGAGAGACTCAAGGACACACACCTATATTTCAACTTCATGTTTTTTCTTGATCAATAGTAGAGAAAACCCCAACTCTCCCTCTTTCACATCCTCCCTCCTAGCCCTCCTCTTTGAAGGAAGTGCAACTCTATCCTCCACTCTTTCTATTCTACAATCTCTTACTCCATCAACCCAATAAATCATTTGTAGCACCTCAATAACTTGTAAATACATCATGATCTCTCTCATGGCTATGTTAGTGATCATTAAATCATCTTCAAAACTTTCAAGTGTTGCAATTCGTGATGGTTAGCCAGCATCTGTCCTCCCCTTAAAAGGTGTGCGAGAAATCAAGTAAGTGTTCTATTCTCAATTTACCATTGGTTTGTTTCTCCACACTTATTCAATTGGTCTAAAGAAATTTCTCACTCCAACTCTCTTTTGCTTCATTACATATGCATGTGGCTACCTCTCATGGTGATTTTATTTGTGTCACGACATTGCATAGATGGAGATGAGCTCTCTATGCAAAGTGTGTTAGTTTGTAAGTGATTCTCTTGTGTGTTTGAGAGGAAAGTCTTGTGCGCATGATTTTTTTGATGCGTGCTTGAGAGAGGAGGAGTTTGGATGTATTGTGGGTATTCTTATGGGGAGAAGGTGAATACTATTCCACAAATTGCATATTTCATTTGATGCACGGCATTGGGTTGCATAATCGTTGATGGTGTTCAAGTGTCCAAAGTGTATATAGAGTAAGGGGGTTTTCAAAGTGTGTTGCTTGAGTGGGTGAGTGCAAGTGTCATTTTGATTGGTTTCCTTCTCCACTCCCAAAAGAATGTGGTGCCCCAAGTAGTGTGCGTACCTTTTTACGAACATTTTGTGAGGGTAGGCCCATTGGTTTGGGTTTAGAGGCCCCATTTCAAAAAGCTCGCCCTCAGTAGTTTATAAGAACATTAAACACTTTCTGCATGTAAGATATAATTCTCAGAGACCACTTATAAGGGGTACTAGAGAACATAAGCTATGGTAGATATTGCCATTAGAGGAAAGACTAAATGCTACTTTCCAATTGCATTATAATTGTGGGAAAAATGTTACAGTTGCCAATTAGGCAAAATTTGGACTCACAAAGGGGCCCTTTAAGGAGTTTGACTTTACCTCTCTACCAAAACGGACGCATGGATAAATTTTTGCAAACAAACTCCAAAGTTGGCGGAGGTTTGACAGTTAGAATGTCCTCTTCAAGCTCTATCTACTGATATATAGCACACCATGAGATTCCTCATATTTTAGAAGATTGTTTTCTTGATTCACTTAGATTTTGATAGAGTTGTCACATCATAGGTGAATCAAAAAAAGAATCTTCTAAAATATGAGGAATCTCATGGCGTGCTATATATCAGTGGATAGAGCTTGAAGAGGACATTCTAACTGTCAAACTCCGCCAACTTTGGAGTTTACATAAACTAAGCTCTTGATGCGTTTGACTAGGGAGGGATATGGAGGCACAGGCACTTACATGACAAATAGGAAAAACTTTCAAGATGTGTGGATGTTAAACCTTGAGCGTGGTAATTGTGGATCATCATGGTTTGCATATGATGCAAAGAAGGGTCTTTTGGTTTGTAGTTGAATGGATAAGAGACCAATATATTTTTCTTCTAATATGTATGTTATGCGGCAAGGAGAAGTTGTAAGACAAATCGGGAGGGGTCATAAAGTTTCACTTGCCTGTCTTGAGGTAGCATTGATGTATAGTAGGTGCAAAGCTGGTTATGATGTTTTTGATAGTATGGGTTTTAGGTAGTGGCTATAGTCTTGAGACCACTATCCATGGTTGGAAATGGTGGCATGCACAATTTTGGGGAATGCTAGACTCTGTACTGGAAAATTCCTATATCATATGGAAGTGTTTGCATGGTAAGGAGAATGGAAGCCATTTTCAATTCATGTTGAGATTACAAGAGCAACTGGTTGATAACCATTTTGCGGATCATGTTGCACCAAGAACTTTAATGTAAATAGGTGGTCCACTAGCTGGACACACCTTAGTGAAGCTGAGTGCAAAGGAAAGCAAGTGTTTCTTTGTATATGCAACAAAAGGGAGGATGCATATACGTGAAGGGCATGAGGTTATGGGATCTAAGCCATCAAAACCAAACATTATGGCTTCCATAAATGTAAAAAGTTATTGTGTGTGGATCCATGCTTCTTCAATCGTTCCAAGGGAACCTCTCCTTGCATTCTAGGTTGTATGGAATTCGATCTTGTATTTATGAAGGCTTATCATCGACCTTTTTCACTCATGACACTTGTAGTGCACATAGAAGCAAGGGAGCTGAAGTCTACGTAGCAATGTTGGTGTAGGCTACAATCATGTTGAGGGGGAGGGGGCCAATCTAGTGCGCAGTGGTGTGGTGGCCACTTTTGTTCACTGTGCTGTTGAAGGTGGGATTGAACATCACCGAGCGTGCACCATAGCCAATAGAAAAGGGGGGGGGGGGTAGAGAGAGAGAGAGAGAGAGAGAGAGAGAGAGAGAGAGAGAGAGAGAGAGAGAGAGAGAGAGAGAGAGAGAGATTTGTTCAGCTACATGTTGTGTATGTGCCATTTATGGTAGGGGTAGTAGCACAAGATGCATGGAAAAGCAAAGTTAAGGGTGAATTAATTGTAGGTTGGACATGAGAGAGAAAGAGAGAGAGAAAGGATAGCGGCTCAAAAGTTTGTGGCATATAGAGCAGGTTGGTAGGGTGTCTGGTGGTTGAGAGGATAAGGCTCTACTATCTACAAAAACATCATCTAAAAGGTGGAAATGTAACATAATAACAACCCAAATGTCATGTGAGAAACTTCCAAAAAACCAAAGTCTACTTTGGAAAGCAAACAAAAGTTGAAAGGTTGTTCTCTATTGATCGAATGCACATTCTATTGTGAAATATCCTTGGTATTGATTCCATATGAAGTTTACATTATGTGTGGCTGATTTTTTTACAAAATGTAGATCAAGAACTTGTAGTGTGAGATGATGAATACTCATATGCTGATGCTAATGAAGAACACGCTCCCAAATGCACATGGACGTGCTCGCAAGCCAAGAAGGGCTTCCCACTTTCTTCCCTCTTTTGAAAGTTTCGGCATGAGAAAGATGGTTCACTCTTAATGTGAAATGTAATTGTGGGCTTGCTTTAATATATAAAATTGGACATACTCATCACTTTTCACAAAAGTTTCCTCCATAAATATTGCATGAGATTATATAGCCTTATCTATCTTTTTCTCCGCCTCTTTCGATATACCATGCCTCCATTTTTTGATTCTTCTGCAATGCAGATTGACAGAAGCCCACTATTATGTCCTGGCAGTTGAAGGGAGGCAAACCTCTAGTATTAAGAAATCAATGAAAGGATAACTTTTGAATCCAAACAAGCAAAACAACTAGTTTATTTGACTTTAAATTTTTTCCCAAAAATGAAATTTAAAATTTAGCGGACGGTCAAAACCATATCATGTAGCATATCTACGGAAAGAGCTCGGCATGTATATTATAGATCTATAATCTCCACTCAAATTGGACATCATACGAATGAGTTATGAAAGGCCAAAAATCATTAAGTTGTCCACCTCGTTTTTGTGGGGGGAAAGTGCATCCTTTGACCACTCTTACACCTCTCTTACACACCCACCATTCTTGCACACATCTCATGCATCTATTTTCCAAAATGTTAATCACCTTCATAATCTCATGGCAAATAAAGAGGCCCTCCAAGACCCCATCCTCTTCCTAATGCTTGGTCACTCTTCTTTTTGTGGTTTTCAAATAGCTATGTAAGGATCGTGATCTAACAATTAGCAACTAGGTATTATCTCTAAATTGATGTTATTAAATGTTATATGTATATGTATAGAATATGGGTTGTCGTACTAACAAATGTGTGGAGATTTTCTTGTTTTGGAGACTAACAAATCCGTCAAAAAATACACATATACAAGACTCAACTCACATGGCTTGATTATCAGTGTGGTTACTACGTCTTTCTTTAGAAAAAAACCTTTAGATGTTTTCACAAGGCTATATCTAAGATATTTTCCAACAAGCAAGAATATCATTAGACACTTTTAGAAGACATAATCTCCCTACTTTTTTACCTATGTTATAAGGTGCAAAATCCATTGTCTCTGACGTCATGGCTTGTGCTTATTTTGATTGGAATATTTACTTAGATGACTTAGTACATGAGCTCAATCCATTTGGAATGATCGCCAACATTTCATACATATTTCAACACTCCAGTCTACTCCAATTTGATATCACGCAAGTAATTTATGTTCTATTCTTTTTATGCCTTCTCTAGTTCATTGGTCACGTGCACACATATTTTTCATTTAGGTAGTGTGTAAATGCTCATCCTAGTGTAGATTTGCCGATCTAGGCAACACTAGTTGTACATACAGATCCATAGATTCTCCAATTGTGGTAGCATGTCTCATCAAAGTAGATTCATCGATTGAGACGACATCGATCACAAAATCATGTTGTAGTGATTGGCCACCACTATGATTGGTATGATTTTGTTAACCCAAGTTTTTAAATTAAAACTTATTGGGATTTGAACTTATATTTAAAATTGATAAATGATGATTTCCCATTGCAATGGTGCTCACAAAATTTGACTTGAGTGTTATGAACATTGATGATGAGTGCGACCAATGATATCCTGATTCATCAGGGTATATGATATACTACTTATTCTAGTGATATCGGACATTAGAATTGGTACTATGTGGATGATGGCACGCATAAGCAATGTTGTTTAAGTTTATGTCATATTTCTGCCCCAAAATACTAACCAAAACAAAAGTGGTTCCTTAGTACGTTGCCAGTCGCTATGCTACATACTCTTTGACTTGGTCGAGTAGTGAGAGTGCAGGCTGATCAAGCACATAGTGTGAAAGTCAAACTAAGACACATTGAGGGTACATCTAGTGTTATCAACAAAAGTGGTTCCTCAGTACGTTGCTAGTCACTATGCTACACACTCTTTGACTAGTTTTACTCAGTTAGATCATGTGAGACCTAAATTTCATCTATACGATAGGGATATGATAGTTTTCTTCATTGATTGTTGTATAAGCGTAGAAAGGGGTATCATATTCCCTACCATGGGTTTTATCAAAGTTGTTCACTCACAGGTGACGTACCATTTTGTATATAGAGTGAATCTCTCAGGAAACAATCTCGACCTCAAGCTTGTGAGAGTAGCATCGGGGCACCTGGGATTAGGAAGGGAATGGGGTCCAAGGGGGCCTCTTTATTTTCCATGGGATTAAAAAGGAGATTATGGAAGGGGCAAATGGGTCGATGCCATGTGTACTGAAATGGTGGGTATGGCAGGGCCTAAAAGTAAGTGGTAAAACTTGTACTCTCTTATAAAATATAAAGAGAAAATATCTTTTAAATTAAAAAAAACTAAAATTTTCTCAAAATAGTTGAGTAAAGATCAATCTTTTCTCTCTATACTAGCTGCTAGTTTCTCTCCCCTCTCTCCTAAAAGGGGGTCCCTCCAAAAACATGATGATCATTCCCTCCCTCTCTCTCTCTATTGTACCATCTCTCACTTCTCTTCACTTCACCTTGTTTCTATTTCCTTTCTTTTAGTTTTCCCTCCCAAAAGCTCTGTAGCAGAAGTTTGAACCTCCTTTCCCTCCTCAAGCTTACTGCATTCTTGAGGGCTGCATTCTCCTCAAGCTGAAGTTATCCATTTGGGCTTCACTAAACACCTCTACCTAAAGCTGAAGTGTATAGCATATCCTTCTGCTACATCATCCCTCTTTCTTTCCTCTCAACAGATTTATTGCTCCTTCTCCATTAATCTCTCTAGATAGGATCTACTTCCCTCTCAAGCTTTGCACCATTATCTTCCACATTAAGCCAACAAGCAAGTGGAGCAGCATAGCAGTAAGTGGCATCCTTCACCTTTGTGTACCATCAAGAATCTTGCTCTTTATACAGCTGAGAACATGGATGTACAATGTATAATCATAAGTGTTTGTGTGTAGGTTGTACCACTATTTCCCATGGCATCATCAGGTACTCGGTGACCTAGGAGTGTCATTCACTCCATTTCATGCAGCAATGTACAAGACAACAATGGATATTGGGTGACAATGGAGTTAAAATGAATGATGTGGCTGACAATGCAGTCCAGTTCAAGAGGTGCACACAAGGTCTTATGGAGACACATGGCTTCTTGAGCGCACCATTGGAAGGGAAGAATCATGGAGTTCAAGCAAACACAAGATGGCAAGAGGCTTGCGAAGATGCAGCATGTGTATGTTGCTTCACAACTGAAGCTAGAGATAGTAGTGGCTCCATCGAGGTTTTTTGCAAATTGTCATTTTACTCCTCTTTCAAGTTTTTCGGTTATCTATTTAGTATTTTTGCCTTGTGTGCTGCTTTTGATGGCTGTAAGATTTCCATTTTTGTTTGTTCATGTTTACAGATGTTTTTCCATCCGATTTGGTAGAGTGGGAGCCAATAGAGTCCTTCATAGGAGCTTTTGAGGCCATCCACACTGAGCTTGGTAAGTTGCTCTATGCTGGTTATCAGTCCTTTGAGCTTGCCTCATGTGACAATTTTTTTTTTATAATCATACTTATGTCACACCTAGGTGAAATGGATATGGTAATCTATCTCTGTTTCACTCACCAACCTTGGAGAGTTTGAAATGGCCTAAGCCAGACAGTACCTTGATCGCAACAACCAAAAGGAGAATCAAGGTGGATGTGCAAGCATCAATGAAGTGCACCTATGGTTTCCATAAAGCCTCGGTAACATGGTTGATGTCTCTTCATGTGTTTGTGTTTATATTTCGACATCAGAGTGTTCACAAGACACCAACAATGTGGACTTGCAAAGGGGGAAGTGCGATCAATGGGTTTCTTGCATTTGGATGGGAAACTAAGGTTGTCAACCACCAGGGAGATAGAAGCGAGTGATCTGTAGTTGCTGACAAGGGGGTGTTCAAATACCATATTGCGAAGAAAAGCTTGTCAATGGTCTTTCCCTATAGAAGATGGAAGCTGAAAATGAGCTAATGGGAGGCACTATACTCAGTGGTTGCTACTAGAGAATTAGTTGACCTGCAAATACATCTCCACGGTGATGCAGTGCAACACATTATAGTGAACAATGATTGGCATCTCAATCACCTCTGTGAGTATCTTAATCTTAGATATACCTTGCCCAAGCAATATCTCTTTGTAATCATTAAAAAGATTGTTCGCTCCAGAAAAGAGAAGAGACTTTTGTGTGAGAACGTTCTGTTTCCGCTCATTTCTATGCATACTTGTTTATTCTCAACTTGTTCAAGTTGTCGATTGAAACATGCAATTTATTTGATGTGGAGCACAAATGTTCTTAATGTTGGTGTCTTTCAATGCTTTGTCGTGTGATTTTGTTTAAAATTAAAGTTTTAAGTTATTTTGACATTAATTTAAGTGTTTTTTAAAAAGTGACTTTGGGTATATAAGTGACTTTCTAGTTTTTAAACTTCATTTCTCACATTCACAAAACTCTAGCTCTAAGATCTCTTTGCATCTTCTTCGCGAAAAACGAACCCATGGCAACGTCTACTATGCACTTCTCACAAAATTAGAAAAGGTAAGACTTGCAAATCGAGCACATGAACTACTCAGTGTGTTCAAGGAAACAATTGACATGCAAGCCACTACCAACCTTCATGTAGAGTCATTCAAAACCTTTCTTGACATATGGCGTAGCACATGGAGGAATATTCCATAATCTTTGAGGGATCTGACACGGCGTTGTCGTGCAGTGACACGTACATAGTGGGAACGCATGCTACAAGATCTATCTTGTATTTTTTTAGATACATAATTATATTTCCTTTAGTGTACATATGCATATTTAAGTATAATAATAAGCCTTCTATCTGATCCTATTATTTTTCTCAAGGGTAACATATCCTTACTTTACCATCAGAAAATACTATGGGAAAAGCATCAATAGCTCCGCCTCTTTAACTTGGGGCAAAAAGCATTGATTCTTTATTTCTACTATTTCATTATCATCTCACACCCTAACTAGATCCTATATCTAGGGTAAAATCCAATATATATATATTCTATGTATTTTTTATACTTTTCTTATATTTCTTTTTAAATAGCTACTAGAAGAGAATCAAATCCTAGTAGGACACTAGGTGACATGATTTCAAAGATACACTTATTTTAATGCATTATTGCAAGCATGATTACAAAACTTTGTCAAGGAACAATGTCATGCTTTCATATGGCATGAGGTGTCCTTTGGAATTAAATGAAATTCTAGGCTAAGGAGACCACATGAAGACTTTGCTGCCATAAATGGACCCTATTTCGATGAATTTTTTACACAAGGTTCCAATCCGAATTGGAAAACGATTTTAAAATGAAAATCGTAGCTAATGAGCTGAAGTTTTTGCCCATATTTTTATTTGTTTGTTTGGAGCCACGGTTGAGGAGATATGATCAAAATACTGGACCCCAGTCTGCCCACATCATGCAGGGACAGCTCATTTCCAACTTTTCCAATTCCTGTTCACACTGGCTCCTCTCTTCTTGTGTAAACCCTTGGGGGTTCCCTTCACCTATAAAAGGGGACCTCTTCTTCCTTGGAAGGAACTCAAGCATTCAAGCCATTGATGAGAGGAATTCTTGAGGGAGTGAGTAGTAATGCCTAATTGTACTTAGCCCCATTAACATAAGCCCAAGTTTACACTTTCTCCTAGAGGAAGACTAGCCATTCTTGTACGCTATCCTTGGAAGATTACCTCTAATCAAAGAAGGTGTTGTACTTGGCATATCAATCAACATTGAATTCTCCCCTCTTCTTCTCTCTCCCATCAATAATGGTGCCGAAGGGTTTCAAGTAAGATGTGTTCTACATTGATGTTTTCTTGATTTCTTGTTGTTTTCATTTTCATCTCTAATCCAACATATATATATATATGTATCTAATCTCATCTTCTTAACCAAACCTATCTCTCTCATTCTTAGTAATTCATCCTCTCTAGGTTCTCTTTGCTACAGGTACATCTCTCCCCGCAGTATCCTTATTGCCTACGTGCAAGAATAGGGCTTGGGAGGGAAACTTCTCATCTCTTCACTTCTCTCATATCTACATTTCTCACGTACTATCCTAGATGAATAACCCACATGATGATCATTTCTATCTCTTTCACTCTGTACGATATATTAGAATTAACGTATGGATTAGCCGAAAAATACACTTTCAACAACGTATAGTGTTTCTCTTTGGCCCAGAAAGGCTTAATGAAATACTTCTATCACCGGATCCCATCATACTACCTCTCATAGACTATAACTTTTCTTTTGACGTAAGCGTAGTTATCTTGCTATGAACCAAGAGGATTTGTACACACAATTAATCCCAATCACTAGACAAAATATATATATTATGGTAAGCACAAAACTACAATTCCAAAGAACAATTCGTAGCCTATTTGGTCAGTCAAGATTGGATGCCATTAACTCATCTATTAACCCTTTCATATTACCCATGATACGATATGACCATAGCCTTAATGTTTTCATTTTCGTATTGTTTTGACATTCTCTTTTGTGTTCTTTCTTTGTGTGTGTGAGCGCAAGAGAGAAAGAGTGAATCTTCTTTGATTGCACTTCTTTCCAAATCCTAGTCTTCATGGCATCTATGGTTTAACTCCTTCATATAGTTTTTGTTGAGTTCTCTCACAAACTCTCACAGCCATAAGCCCGGTGCTTTCCTGGCAAGACCGCAAATTTCTCGACATATTTTTGGTGAACCCGACGCAAATCTGCTAGGGTGAGAGTTTGTGGGTAACCATGGGTGATCATGTTGAGCAACAGGGTATGCATTTTGACCTAGCAACAATGCAAATGTTTCAAGCATTTGCAATGTTCATGCAACAACAACATGCTACTGAAAGAAGGGAGATTTCAGCAACGAAGGCCATACAAGCGGTCGTCAACAGAATAGATCAGTTCAATGGCAAAGATGTAACCAAGTACTTACGCGAGTATGTGAAGGATATGGAGCTGCATTGCGTGTCAGAAGGTGAGATGATTCAAAGCTTTGAGCTAGTTGTTGCTCCAGAAATTAGGGAGCATGTTAGGGCAATTAAAGATGGGCATGGGAGAAATTGGGAAGAACTCAAAGTAGCTTTAAACGAGGAATATTTCATGGAGGACTCGGAGAGAGTGACCAAAAGGACATTCTTAGAATGGGTAGTCAAGACAAAGCAAGGACTATCAATAACAAAGCTACTTAGGGAATTTGAGCGGCGCTATGCACAACTCACTAGGACAGAAAGGGACACACTAGATGCAGAGAAGACAGATCTTTTCTTACAAGCTGCAGGTAAAGAGTTTCAAGAAAATTTGGAGCTTCTTCTTGAAGATAAAGATGCTGAGCAAGGACTAAAGACCGACTGGAATGAGGTTGAAGGTGCTGTCTCACTGCTTGCCAAACGACAAAGAAGAAGGGACAAGATGGTAGTAAACACTACAAGTCCTTCCACCTCAACTTCTGACAAAATGGTAAAGCCTAATTTTATCGCTCCTAAGTTTGATGAGTCCATGCTAGATGATCTTGTGAAGGGAATGTGTGACTTGAAGGTGAAGTTTGCAAAGCTTGAAGAAAAAGGCCAACCATCAGGGCCACTTCCTAGGCAAAGACAACAGCCCAAAGAAGGGTTTGTTAATAGATGTATTTGGTGTGATAGTACAGACCATGTAAGAAGGGATTGTGATGATTTTAGTGATGCTTTGTCAAAAGATGTTGTCTTTTTTAAGGATGGTAAAATCCACTTAAGAGAGACAGGTCTACCCTTGAGAACTAACTTTGGGAAGGGGGGAATGCAAACCTTAGTTGAAGATATGGCAACCAAGCATGCCACCTCTTCAGTTGAGGTAGCTACTTATGGAGTAAAAATTGAACATTTTTGTGATGAAGAGGTGAGTGACCATCATGGTCAAATTTGGCCAAATGTCATGCAATTAGCTAAAAAGGGAAAGCTTACAAAAGAGATTCTACATGAAGCAAGTGATTGCATACGTCTAGAAACAGGATGGAATGATCCAGTGGACTCATTGTCAGTGCATGCCTACATTACAAAATGCCAACAAAATGAGGCAATTGTAGAAGAGAAGCGCAGACGTGAGAATGCTGATGAAGGACTATCAAAAAGAGCTTCTAGAAGTGGCGGAAGAAGCGACTCAATTCCTTCTCAAACACCCTCAACACAAGGAGCATCGCCACCTGAAGTACTCATGGAGGAGTCTACAACAGGAAAGAAGAAAGGGCCAACGAAAGGTAAGACAAAAGGCCTAACTTATAAACTACAATCTGATATTGAGGTTGCTACAGATTTAAAGAAAGTCTTGGAGGAAAGGATCTTGAATAGCAAGATTGAGTTTACTCTGGTAGAAGTTCTTGGCATTGCAAAGCGTGAATTCCATGAGGAGATCATTGACATCATCAAGAGAAAGAGGCAAACCCTTGCTGAAGTTTCTCGTCCACAGGTTGAAGGGGAAACCTCAAAGACACAAGGGATGCAACTGCAAAATAAGGAGAATGATGGAGCTGTGGTAGGATGCTACCAATCTAGTGGGAGAGTGAAGCAAGTGTATTTCTCAAATGATGATGAAGAAGTTGAAGATATTCCTAGGAGTTACTATTCACGAAGTCATTGGGCAAGGGCTACTACAGAAACTTTGGTCAAGGTAGGTGATCTTGAAGAGCCATTTGTTGCCTTGATTGACCATGGTTCAGAAATAAACATAATGTCAAAGAGTCTCTACAACAAGTGCAAATGGCCGATGGACACAGATCATGGCTGGATGGTAAAAGTGGCAAACAATTCATCCAGTGAATTGTATGCAGCATGTCCAGGTGTGAAGGTAACAATAGGTGATGTAAAGATTGACCAAAACTTCTTTGTACAGGATACATCTTCATATCATCTCATCCTTGGACAACCCTACATTGTGGGAGTTCGAATGAAAACAAAGGTAATGGAGGATGGTTCAGCATATGCTAGAATACGTAGCAAAGATGGTAAACGAGCTGTCCAATTTCTCACAGTCTGTGTAAACCATGAAAGAAATCGTGACAACCTCAGAGAACATCCTCTACCAAAGGTAAGCAAAGAGTTTCATGATCATAGAGAAATGATGGGTTTTGGCCAAGTACCATTGTAAAGCGGGATTGCAGTGGTACAGAAAGAAAAAGGGTCTCGCTTGATCCAAAAATAGGTGAAACTTTCTCGATGAGCTCCTTGGTAACAAGGAATGGATCAGTATGTTTTACAAAACTTGAAGATTTGAAGAGACATGAGAGGCAATATGTGCATAATGTACAAATAGGCATGAAAAAGAGTGGGTTGTTAAAGCCTACTGAAAATGTTTTGGGTTTGTGTGAACAAGTTTCTTTTGTAGATACTATGGGTGAGCTTGATGCTATAATGAGGTCTAGTTTGCATCTTGAAAATGAAGTTGTGGAAGTTTGCTCTATGGAAATGTATCAAGTAATAGAAGCCTTTAAAGAAAGCCAAACAGTTGGCCCAGAAGTCCATGTTGAAACTAAATACAAGAGTGTAGCAAAGAAGATGAAACCAGTAGCTTCACCCTTACCACCCAACAACAGGGAAAAGATTGAACAGGCTTCTTTACAACCAAGTTTGCGGAATCCTAAAAAGATCGGGCATACCTTCACAAAGGAGTCCTTTCAAGAGTTGCAGATTGGTTGCGAGGAGTTTCTAACACAGGAGGAGACAAAGTGCTTCAAAGAAATGCTTTCAAAGCATGGTAAGGCTTTTGCATTTGAGCCACATGAGATAGGATGTGTTGATCCTTATATTGTAGCTCCTATGGTAATTTTCACAATACCTCATGTGCCTTGGAATCTGCGGCCTATTCCGGTTCCAAAGGCTCATTTGCCAAAGTTAGTAGAGCTACTGAATGAGAAAATCAAAATGGGAATCTTGGAGCCTTCTTGTGCTCCATACTCAAACAGGTGGTTCACAGTTCCAAAGAAGAATGGTTCTCTACGCTTCATCCAAGATATGCAACCAGTGAACAAGGTGACAATAAGAAATGTAGGTACAGGTCCAATTGTGGATGAATTTGCAGAGGCGTTTGCAGGGAGGGCAATCTACTCAATGGGGGATCTCTACTCAGGGTATGATCAATTTCAGCTTGCAATCGAAAGCAGAGACTTGACAACCATGAGGACACCTTTGGGTTTGGTAAGGATGTGTACCTTGCCATAGGGAGCAACCAACTCAGTTGCACATATGATGAATGGGATGAATAAGGTCTTACGTGACTTTATTCCTCAAATCACAATGCCTTTCATTGATGATTTGCCTATCAAAGGATGTGAAGAAAGTGACAAAGATGAAGCTTTGGATCTCAAGGGATGTCGCAGGTTTGTGGTAAATCACATAAATGATTGTGATAAAATTTTGTCTAGGTTGGAAGAAGTGAATCTTACATTGTCAGGGAAAAAGTCTATGTTTGGTGTCAAAGAAGTGCTCATTGTGGGGCACATGTGCGGGCCATATGGTAGGAAACCTTGTCCATCAAAGGTAGATGCCATCCAAAGAATGAAAGAAACATGCACTAGCATCACTGAGGTTATAAGGTTTCTGGGAGCATGTGTCTTCTATGCTATTTGGATTCCACATTATGCACATGTAGCTGATCCTCTTTATCAGTTGCTTAGAAAGAATCAAAAGTTTAAATGGACAGAAGCACATGTAAAATCCATGAAAAAGCTAAAGGAGTTACTCCAGTCAGCAACGACTTTGAGAAAGGTAGACTATGAGTGTCAAAGGCCAGTGATTGTGACAGTAGATACCAGTCCTACAGGGATTGGATGCGCAATAGGGCAAGATGACAAAGAAGGACACAGGTATGTGGTAAGATTTGGAGCAAAGGTACTAAGTGCTCGCCAAAGAAACTATCCACAGATAAAGAGAGAGTTATGGAGTATGGTTACAGCCTTGAAAAGTGGGAAAGAGTACCTAATTGGTGCATGTGTGGTTGTTGAAACAGATTGTCTACCACTTCTTGGGATGATTACAAGCTGCTCAACACCATACATTGCTATGTTGCGGTGGACTGCCTACATTAAGTCCTTAAATCCCGAGTTTAAGCACATTGCAGGTAAAGACAATACAGTGGCAGATATGCTATCAAGGGCAAGGTATGAAGATGAGTCACAAATAATTTATGAGGGAGATGATGTAGGTACAAAGTTCTATTCTATCTCTCATGTCAAAGGTAGCAATGTCTACATGACTAATTCACTTGAATTGTTCTTGAAAGATCTTTATGAAGGTGATTGGCTTTCTATTGGAAGCTACTTGAGTACTCTAACAAAACAGGATGATTGGTCTAAACAAGAATTCAAGAGGATACGCAGGAAAGCATATGGGTCCTTTTTGAGGGATGGTTACTTGTGGAAGCATCCTAAACAAAAGGGTGCTACACCACAACGGGTTATATGTAAAAAAGAGACTCAAGTAAAGCTCATGCAGGGGTGTGTGGGCAACCTTCTCCAAGTTGAAAGAAAAATATTGATGGAAGGGTATGTATAAAGATGTATCTCAGTTTGTAGAGTCATGTGTAACTTGTCAAATGTATTCAAATGTTCGACATCGTGATGGATTGCACCCTACATATCCACTAGCCATGCACTATAAATGGGTTGTGGATCTAGTCACGATGCCTTTAGGACTCTGGCAGATGAGATACTTGGTTCTTGCACGAGAGGACCTAACTAACCAGGTTGAAGGAAGAGCATTAAGAGGTAAGACCACAGAAGCTGTGTGCAAATTCCTTTTTGATGAGGTGATTTGCCGTTATGGTTGTGTGGGAAAAATCACTGCAGATCGAGGTGAACTGGATGCCGAAGAAGCAAGGGAGTTCTTTTCTAGATTAGGGATCAAGCTTTCTCTTACTACAGCTTTCAACCATGAAGGCAATGGAAAGAGTGAAAGAGGACATCCTCCTATCATCAAAGCTTTGGCCAAAGCTTGCGAAGGAAGAGTTGGTGAGTGGCCAAAATTGTTACCATATTCTTTATGGGCTGATCGTACAACACATAGCTCAGTAACTGGCTACATACCTGCGGAGCTAATGCATGGTCAAAAGCCAGTGATGCCTATTGAGGATACAATTCCCACATGGAATGTACTACCTTGGCAAGAGGGGCTTAGTAGGGAAGATCTCCTTGCACTACGTATAAGGCAGCTAGAGAGAAGACCTGGAGACATTGAAGCTGCAAAAGAACGACTCAAAAATGCAAGGTTGAAAAACAAGGACTATTTTGATAAGCGACATCGACTCAAGAGCAAAGCAATTGACAAAGGTGACTGGGTTTTAGTGTATGATAGTAGCCTTGATAACCAGCACACAGTCATGCGTAAGTTCTCAAAAAGATGGTTTGGACCGTATGTTGTAAAGCATGTGCATGAAAATGCTACTTACAGCTTGTCTGAACTAGATGGCACAGAAGTAAAGATTCCCATTGCAGGAAAAAGGATTAAAATGTTTAAGAGAAGAGGAGACAATGATCTAGAAGATATGGATGAGGAAGAAGAGAAAAACACAGGTGAAGATCAAAGTGAACATGAAGCTCTGGAATCATCCAGTGAAGAAGAAGACAAGGAAGATGTACAAGCGGTCTAATATTACAAAGAGACAATGTGGCACATACCGGAGGATGTGCAGGTTTAGAGGGGGTGGATGTCGTGCAGTGACACGTACATAGTGGGAACGCATGTTACAAGATCTATCTTGTATTTTTTTAGATACATAATTATATTTCCTATAGTGTACATATGCATATTTAAGTATAATAATAAGCCTTCTATCTCATCCTATTATTTTTCTCAAGGGTAACATATCCTTACTTTACCATCAGAAAATACTATGGGAAAAGCATCAATAGCTCCGCCTCTTTAACTTGGGACAAAAAGAATTGATTCTTTATTTCTACTATTTCATTATCATCTCACACCCTAGTTAGATCCTATATCTAGGGTAAACTCCAATATATATATATTCTATGTATTTTTTTACTTTTCTTATATTTCTTTTTAAATAGCTACTAGGAGAGAATCAAATCCTAGTGGGACACTAGGTGGCATGATTTCAAAGATACACTTATTTTAATGCATTATTGCAAGCATGATTACAAAACTTTGTCAAGAAGCAATGTCATGCTTTCATATGGCATGAGGTGTCCTTTGGAATTAAATGAAAGTCTAGGCTAAGGAGACCACATGAAGACTTTTGCTGCCATAAATGGACCCTATTTTGATGAATTTTTTACACAAGGTTCCAATCCGAATTGGAAAACGATTTTAAAATGAAAATCGTAGCTAATGAGCTGAAGTTTTTGCCCATATTTTTATTTGTTTGTTTGGAGCCACGGTTGAGGAGATATGATCAAAATACTGGACCCCAGTCTGCCCACATCATGCAGGGACAGCTCATTTCCAACTTTTCCAATTCTTGTTCACACTAGCTCCTCTCTTCTTGTGTAAACCCTTGGGGGTTCCCTTCACCTATAAAAGGGGACCTCTTCTTCCTTGGAAGGAACTCAAGCATTCAAGCCATTGATGAGAGGAATTCTTGAGGGAGTGAGTAGTAATGCCTAATTGTACTTAGCCCCATTAACATAAGCCCAAGCCTACACTTTCTCCTAGAGGAAGACTAGCCATTCTTGTACGCTATCCTTGGAAGATTACCTCTAATCAAAGAAGGTGTTGTACTTGGAGTATCAATCAACATTGAATTCTCCCCTCTTCTTCTCTCTCCCATCAATAATGGTGCCGAAGGGTTTCAAGTAAGATGTGTTCTACATTGATGTTTTCTTGATTTCTTGTTGTTTTCATTTTCATCTCTAATCCAACATATATATATATATGTATCTAATCTCATCTCCTTAACCAAACCTATCTCTCTCATTCTTAGTAATTCATCCTCTCTAGGTTCTCTTTGCTACAGGTACATCTCTCCCCGCAGTATCCTTATTGCCTACGTGCAAGAATAGGGCTTCAGTGGGAGGGAAACTTCTCATCTCTTCACTTCTCTCATATCTACATTTCTCACATACTATCCTAGATGAATAACCCACATGATGATCATTTCTATCGCTTTCACTCTGTACGATCTATTAGAATTAACGTATGGATTAGCCGAAAAATACACTTTCAACAACGTATAGTGTTTCTCTTTGGCCCAGAAAGGCTTAATGAAATACTTTTATCACCGGATCCCATCATACTACCTCTCATAGACTATAAATTTTCTTTTGACGTAAGCGTAGTTATCTTGCTATGAACCAAGAGGATTTGTACACACAATTAATCCCAATCACTAGACAAAATATATATATTATGGTAAGCACAAAACTACAATTCCAAAGAACAATTCGTAGCCTATTTGGTCAGTCAAGATTGGATGCCATTAACTCATCTATTAACCCTTTCATGTTACCCATGATACGATATGACCATAGCCTTGATGTTTTCATTTTCGTATTGTTTTGACATTCTCTTTTGTGTTCTTTCTTTGTGTGTGTGAGCGCAAGAGAGAAAGAGTGAATCTTCTTTGATTGCACTTCTTTCCAAACCCTAGTCTTCATGGCATCTATGGTTTAACTCCTTCATATAGTTTTTGTTGAGTTCTCTCACAAACTCTCACAGCCATAAGCCCGGTGCTTTCCTGGCAAGACCGCAAATTTCTCGACAGCGTGGTTGTCAGTGGATTTCTTGAAGCATCTCTATGTGGCTGACAAAAGCTTCCGGTTTTGCTTATTGAGGTTTATTAAAGGCCTCACAGAACGAGACTACAAGATAGAGGATGAGCATGATCTCATGGATTTGGGCATGGGGTGTATAGGCACCCAATTTATTTCATGGGACATGGTTCTAGCATTACTTGTGCTTGAGGGCATGGACAAGGGAAAATCAAAGGAAAAGGTCAACCAAAGCCCTCCTGTGACCATTGTGGAGGAATCAAATGAAGTTATTGAAGAGATAGATGAGCAGGCCGAAGCATCTATGACACTCGTACTCTTGCAAGATCCCAGCTCCACTGAGGAGGAAGATCCAATGATAAAGGGAGATGAGGTGCTGGAAGAGGTCCCGGACCTCCAAATTCTCACTTTGCATCCAGTGGTGGTGGATGCTTGTCAGTTGACAACATTGCCAAAATGTTAGTACTCAGAGAAGATGAGTCGTCTGCAGTGCTTGCTATCTATGCGAGCATCAAGGATCTCAGTGGAAAGGAAGAAAAAGTCAATTTTTAAATTGACTTCGAAGACCAGAATCTCCTAGCAAGCTTTTGGTTCCTCCCTAGTGAAAACGAACAATAGTTGGTGCAAACAGTAGCAAGTACACTAGTGGAAATAAAAGCATGTGCCTCTTTCTACAAAGGCATACCGGAGAGCGCATTTCATCCACACAAACCACTGATTGCAATTGGTAGAGATGATTGATCTAGCATTGATCTTACAAAGAAAAATCTTGAAGAGAAGGATGAAGAAACTGAGGTAACAAATCTTAACCTCATAGAATTTCTATTATTCCTTAATACAAGTGTTAATATCAATTAAAATGCATTGCAGATGGCTTATCATGTTGATAAGTTCACAATGCATACTGGAGGTTTTCACAGTGTCTCCATGGATAGGGATATCTCTCTTTGGCACTACCTGAGCCACCAAGGGCCATCAATTCTTAGAGTTTCTCAGACAGAGTTTTCCAAAAATGGTTCTGTAGAGCTACTAAAGTGTAAAGCATTAAGCGGCATACTCGTTGAAGATTCTCTCACCCTAAATGCTCACAGATGTATATTGGTAGACCGAGAGGCAACATTGTATGCCTTTATAGGCAAGCACCCAGGCTCGCTCCTCTCCCACAGTGCCTTGAGCCTAGGTCAAGGGTTGACAAACTCAGAGGAAATTGTAAAATCCCTTGGCATCAAGTCAGCCATTCACTCCATACCAAAGATGTAATTTGTAAAAAAATGAGTCGACCGTGATGTAATATCCAAATCAATAAAGCAGTACCTTTTTCTTACTCATATTGTTCAATAATTTTCATTTTTGCACTTGAGGCACACACATGCACAGAACCTCAAACATGCAGCCACCAAGCGACCGGGGGACACGCCTTGATGATAATTTTGCAAAATGGGGCATACGGGGCGGGGGGGGGGGCAAGAAGATAGCAAAGAATGTACTACAAAAATATAAAACTTTAGTTCAAACATTGATGTTTTTTTACTGCAAAGATAAATTGTTCAACCCACCATGTAATGTGTTATGTGTATCTCTCCCCAGGCATCCGCCATTTGCGCTATGAAACTATTGATTACAAACTTTAAAGTGGATATCTCAAGAGAAGTTATATTTTCCTTTTCAAGCAAGCAAAAAATATCATCTACAGACTGCCACACACGAGCATGCTTAATTCCTAGGCCCGCTGCTTTGTTACCTCTATAGGTGGTAGTGTCAGACACCTTTTTCCACAATTGAAACTCATTGGGACTTTGAGAGTTAGAATAGTCTGAAAGCATATGCTTAGCTTTACTACCACCTATACATATTTTATTAGGACAATCATGTGTACTTCCAAATGCCTTCCTGTGCTTTGATAGCTCTACTACACCCCCATGCAGGCCAACGCTTGATAGAATAGATTCAAGTTCTCTGACACACTCTTTCCTTCTTTCTGCAGGATCCATATTCCAAGCATAAATAATATGGAGCATAAGCAACTTGTCAAGAATTTGTAGACGGGCATGAAGAGTGCATACATGCACATTTGTCAGAGGAATCGGTATGGATCATCCATGTCTCGATAAGGGGGTACACTTTGGTTACAACTGAGGATACCTTGAAACCATTGTAGTAGTGCTTTACCCATTGTTTGTGTAGTGGTCACATCTTTCATAGAATTGATTGCAGCTTTGCCACCCTTACCCTTACCCTTACCCTTACCCTTATCTTTCGCTGAGTTGACTGCAGCTTTTCCATCCTTACTCTTACCCTTGCCCTTAGTTCCTAATGAGAATTTATTGTGAAACAATAAATGCATGGGAAGAGGGTCATTGCACCTTGCTTGCATCCTAACATACACTTGAGATTTTTCAAGTCTCCTGCCAAATGCCACTCCACTTGGACTATACCCAAACTTGAAACCTGCAATCATTGTCCTTCTTGTTGTTGCCGAATGATGTCAATTATTGGGATGTGATTCAAATACCATTTGAGGGACTCATGTGTCTCATGTGGGAGATGAAAAGAATCCAGCCCCACCAAATATTCTTCTTGGATTGAACACCTAAACAGGTGTTTCCCTTCTTGCTGGCATTTAGCTGAACATCGACACCCACCAAGGCTCTGTTCATAAGCGTAATGCTTACCCTTTCAAGCTGTTGACCTTTGACAATATGGAACTCATCAAGCTTCATCACAAATATAAATTTGCCATCACACTCTTCTTGTGTCAACCCATGAAATCTGATCATTGACTTATGGAGCTTCAACAAGTCAACATAGATATTATTGAACTCGTTGTAATGAAAGTATTTCTTAATAGCAAGGCATCCTCCACATATTGAAATCCACCCAACAAGCTGGCAACATCATTATTGGTGCACCTTTTTGCGACACTAACACTATAAGGCCTTGGCAGAAACCTAAACAAAATGTTTGCTTTGTGACCTAGTGGGACAAGTCTATACAAAGCTTTGTAGGCCTTGAAACTTATTCTTGCATTGTTACACACCTCCATCATCTCTCGAGGTGAAAGATGCTCTTTAGCTCATTGAAATATTTCTGGCACAAAAATTTAGCAATGTCAGCATTGGATGGATCATCCAATAGCTCCTCCACCAACTCCTTTGGTTTGATGATATGCTGCAGTAGAGTATGTCCAATCGTTTCAGCATCAAAATCGATTCCCATCATCATCCAAGCCAAGTTCCTACATATTGAAATAATATTACAGCAACCTACAAAAAATGTATGAAATTAGAATCTTGCATTTGTTTTCCTATCGAGTTTGACAGATACGTATCTTTCGAGCTCCACCGCTTGAAGATAACATAGACATCGCATGTCTCTTGCGCTTGTGAATGTGATAGCCCAATGGAATGTGTGTGAGATGATCAATTCACCGGCGCATATTACATGTAGTATGTTACAGCTGAATAACTATCTAGATGATGCTCTTGCTCCATTTTTGATGCTCTGTCTTTTTAATAAGCTTTGACATCTTGTATTTAGCTTCTTTGTATTCTCATTGGCTTCCTCTCTGACTTGCTGAATGTCTTTCACATACTTCTCTTGCAATGATGAATAGGCAGCACATAGATGTTTTCTTGCTTCCCTTTCATTGAAAAAAGGTGAATGTAATCTCTAGCAGTAGCCAAACGGTGTGTCTCTCCCATCTCTAATAAAACACAATAGCTCAGTGACATTACAGAAAGGTGGTGATGCATTGGTCATTGGATCGCCATGGTAAGTATGGCCATCAAGCCATAAGATGATTGCCTTGCATTCATGGTTCCATAGTTGGTCTCCAGCATTGGGATTAAATGTGCCAAGTCGCACAATAGCATACTGCTTCTCTAAATCAACATTTAATCGATATCGTTTTGACTTGTTAGTAATGTCTTGCAGTGGTAGGGGATTGAATGACATTTGTGTAGTTAATCAAGAAAATTAGTGAGAATGTGTAATGGTGATTGCTACAAGCAAGTGAAGGTGGCTATGGAGGAAATAAGTGGAGAGTACTCAGAGATAGGAGAAAAGGATTATGCTTTGGAGGGAAGAAAGAGAGGGAGTGCAGCTCAATCTCCTTTGAATTCAAATTGTTGATCATGACTGTAGAGAGAGAAATGCTGCTGCACACAGAGGTAATGGAGTTTTTCATTGCACTTAGCTGGAACTGGAGTGGGAGAAGCATGAGGGGCGGGGGGAGAGAGAGAGAGAGAGAGAGAGAGAGAGAGAGAGAGAGAGAGAGAGAGAGAGAGAGAGGGAGGGAGTGGGGGATAGAAAGATAATAAAGGAAGAGAGAGTGGGAGAGAGGATAGATCTCCACTTTTTAGAAAGAGGCAGCCAAGAATGTTCCTTAATGATTGGAAGAGGAAGTGACATGAGAGGAAAGGGAGGAAAGAAATAGAGAGAGTTGGCTAACGTTTTAGAGAGAGAATGCAGTGAGAATGTGGAAAATCTGCTTTTTTGGCAGGGAGGCTAGAAAGTGTCTCCTTTAATGAGTTCTAAGTGAGAGAGAGTGTTTTATATGTTACAGAGAGAAGAGGGGTGGGAAAAGGACATTTTAAAATTCATTTACCTACCTCTCTTTTGGATTACTAAATAGAGTATTTTCAAATTCAAAATATGAAAATGGCTTTTCTTAAAAATCTCATCATAGGCCTTTTTGCCCTCTCTTTTAGGCTTGATCAAACTTGGCTTAAGCCTTAAACATTCCCTCAAATTGCCAAATAGAGAAGCCCTCATATACCCCAATCACTTCCTAATGGCTTGTGTGTGTGAAACGGTTTGGTGTTCTTGTTTGTGAGTTTGGACATGGTTTGGTGTTCTTGTACCCACTCTCACAAGAGTGAGGATTGTGTATGCTTGTGTGGCCAGACGGGCAGTCACAAGTTTCACACATTGTTTGCGGACAGTTTCTCTTGTGGGATGTGTTTTGAGCTAGTTTTCTCTCTACTTACGTATATGGTTATGCGCTTTACGCTTGGTTGAGCAATGTCCCAATTTATGCTTGCAAAATTTTTAGATTGTGGAGTTGGTTTTATGCATATGTTAGCATCATTCTTGATGCAATTGATCATGCTTTTGACCACTACACAATGCTTTTGAGCATTGTGTAGTGGTCAAGTTACCTCCCACTCCTGTTGCTAGTTTTTGGCATGGTTTATGGTTGAGGTTGTACTTGAGGTTTTTCTTAGTTTACAGGGGATATTCTGCCAAAATTTTCCCACATTTCTTGCCAAACTTTGGTTCTTAGACATTCACCTATGGTTGCAAATATGTGTGATTGTGTAGAGTCAACTACGGTGACTTTTGAGAGACGACAGTCTCGTTCTTGCCGATACTTGCGCTATTGGAATTGCGGTCACATAGGGCACATTAGACGCCGTTGTTTTAGACGTATGAGACTGTAAATAAAGAGGATGAAAGAGAGCTACACAAGACAAGCACAAAGCACACAGAGATGGAAAGCTTCTTCTTCTTCTCACAGAAAAGAGAGTACAAAATGACTAAGTGCTAAGACTGAAAAGTAGCACATATGTACATGCGGTCACTAAGTGTGAACTCGCTAGAAGCGTACTAGGCTGGCACTATAAGTGTAGTCCAGTTGTAGAATCACTGGCAGAGATCCTCCGTGTTGGTCACCTAACGCGCCAGTGAGTAAATGTCGTAAGCGGCCAAGACCCGTAGTGGATGCCATCTCAAGATGTAGAGCTAGACATCTCAACACTCCCCCTCGAGCTCTGCATGTCGCAGAGTCCAAGCATAGTCCGGAAACGTCGAAGCTTCTCAGCTCCGAGGGCCTTGGTAAAGATATCCGCTATCTGCTCCTTTGTGCTGACGTAGACCAAGTCGATGTCGCCTGCCAACACTCGCTCTCGAACGTAGTGGTAATGGACCTCTATGTGCTTGGTCCTGGCATGGAACACTGGGTTCCTAGCCAACTACATGCTGCTGAGGTTGTCACAATGGATCAAAATCCACCTGCACTCCCAAGTCCTCAAGTAATGTGCGTAGCCAAGCTACCTCGCACGCTGCAACTACTGCACCTCTGTACTCGGCCTTTGTGCTCGATAAAGCAACCGTAGGCTACTTTTTGATGCTCCAAGTAATAGCAGCACTCCCAAAAGAGAACATGAATCCACTCGTAGATCTCCTATCAACAATGCTACCTACCCAATCTGCATCTGCATACCCATACAATGCTAATGGCACATCTGCTGCATAGAACAATGCGTAGTCAAGAGTCCCTTGCACATACCGAAGTGTGCGTCGTACTCCATCCAAATGTGGCTTCCTTGGAAGCTGCATGAACTGACTCTCCAAGCCTACTGTGTAGCTCAAGTCTGGCCTCGTGATAGTCAAGTAGATTAGACTACCCACAATCTTCCTGTACATCTTGACATCCTCAACAACATCACCCTTCTCTGCACTCATCTTTGCATTCACATCCAAGGGAATAGAAATTGGCTTACAATCAGCCATACCATACTTTGACAACATGTCCAAAGAATATTGTCTTTGTGACAGCCATACACCCTCTGGAGTCCTGATCACCTCAATGCCAAGAAAGTAGCGCAACTCGCCCAAATCTTTCATTTCAAACTCCTGTTTGAGAAGACCCTTCACATGGTCAATCTCCATAGCATTGTCACCCACAATAATAAGGTCATCTACATATATGGTAATGACCACAATCCCCACATCACTCTCACGTACATAGAGTGAATGATCAACATGAGCTCTCCTAAACCCAATACTGACAAGATACTTGGCAATCCTGTCATACCATGCTCTAGAGCCCTGCTTCAAACCATACAAAGCTTTGAGAAGTCTGCATACATAATCTGGGTAACCTGGATCGACATAACGAGGTGGCTGATCCTTATACACTTCCTCTTGCAACTCACCATTCAATAAGGCATTCTTTACATCCATTTGATGCATAATCCATCCTCTAGATGCAGCCACTGCTATGACAGCTCTCACAGTCATCATCTTTGCCACTGGAGCAAAGGTCTCCTCATAGTCTATGCCATACGTTTGTGCATAGCCCTTTGCGACCAGCCTTGCCTTTTGACGCTCAATGTTACCATCAGCCTTATGCTTAGTTTTATACACCCATTTACAGCCAATAGCTTTCTTGCCACATGGCAATGGCACCAACTCCCATGTGTCGTTTGCTTCCAATGCAGCCATCTCTTCATTCATTGCATCATCATAATGCACATTTCCAAATGCATCCTCAAAACATGTGGGCTCCACATCCTGTATCACCTTAGCCATGTAGGCTTGGTGATGCGCTAGATACCCATCATAAGTCAATTTCTAAACTGGATTTTTGACTCTGTTAGATCTGCGCGGTCCTGGGTCACTCCTTTGCCCTCTAGCATCTTCTTGTACTTTTCTTACACCAGGTGTCCTTATAGCCGGAATTCCAAATCCTCATCAAGACTTTGTTCAGAACCATCTTAATCCATGTCTACATGTGAAAGCCAGGATGATGCATCAGCCATAAAGGGAGGTTCATCAACCTTTTCCTTTCCTTTTTGTGATACATTCCCTGTACCTGCTGGTGGAGTAACCTGCGTACGTAGTCTACCATTCCATGGCTTCTCAACAGAGCCACGAGAAGATGACTCTTGTGGTCCACTCAAAACCTATGACTGTGGCCTCACATTTTGTACAACCACATCATCTTTTACATCAGCCCCAATAGTGCCATGTGCATTACTGTACCAGCTGCGCATCTCATCAAAGACTACATCTCTGCTCACTCGTAATTCTCGTGTAGTAGGATTGTAGCACCTGTACCCCTTTTGTTCAAGGGAATATCCCACAAGAATACATTTCTCTGCTTTAGGATCCAATTTCCTACGCAAATCATCTGGTACATGCACGTAAGCTATGCAGCCAAACACTTTCAAGTGTGCCAAATCAGGCTTTGTACCTGTAAACTTTTTCTCAGGCGTTACATCATGCACCACAGCTGTAGGTGTCCTGTTCATAATGTACACAGCTGTATTTACATCTTCAGCCCAGAAATGATGAGGCATGTTCTTCTCATTCATCAATGCACGTGCAACCTCTGCAATGTGCCTGTTTTTCCTTTCTTCAATCCCATTTTGCTGTGGAGTATATCTGCATGTAAACTGCCTGTGTATACCATGCATTCGCAGAAAATTTAAAAAATCGTTGGAGAAGTACTCTCCCCCTCCATCTGACCTCAATGTATTGATCTGCATATCTGTCTTCTTCTCAATCATGACTTTGAAGTCCTGAAAGTGACCAAACACTTCACTTTTGTTACGCATGAAGTAGACCCATACTTTCCTTGTATGGTCATCAATGAAAGAGACATAATACCTGCAACCATGTATACTTGCAGTATCGGTTGTGGACCCCAAAAATATGTGTGCACCACCTCAAGTGGCTTTTTACATACATTGCGCTCATGTGGAAATGAGCCCTTTGACTGGTTTCCAAACTGGCATGCTGCACACACTTTATGCATACCATCCACCTTGAATTTGGGAAAACCTTTTACAATCTGTTTTGATTGCATGCTGCGTAATCTCTGCTCATTTTACATGGCCAATGCATTTGTGCCAAATGTCAACATCAGCCACAACACCTGTGCCCTGTGCAAATAATGCAGCTTTTACCTCAGGCATGTCTACATTCAGCGTAAACATTCTGCCCACACATTTGGCCTCTGTGATCAGCTTACAGCCATTCTCGAAATCTTCTACATAACAGCCATTTGGATTGAAGCGAACCTGCAAACCCTGCTCAACCATTTGTCCAACAGAAACAAGATTCTTTGTAATGTTTGGGACATGAAGTACATCTGCTAAGTACTTTGATTTCCCACTCTTCGTATTTAGAGGTATGTCCCCTACATGAGCTGTGTCATCTCCTATCTGCACATAGCATGACTCATCTGGTTTGCGCATATCTCTAAACCACTCTCCACGAGACGTCATGTGATTAGAGGCACCTGAATCCACATACCAAACATCATCTTGGGTGGAATTCTCTGCAGTCATTGTATTCATTACATGCTGCATAACAAACATGCGCTCGTTTTTGCGGTCATCTGCATCTCTACTAGTAGATGCATAGTTGCCCTGTTCTCTCTTTCCACTTGCTTTTCCCTTTGGACAGTCACGTGACATGTGACCTCTTTCACCACAAGTCCAACATTCTCTGCTATTTGCAGTATGTTGCTGCCTGCTTGATCCTGCACCACAACCTCTTTGACTCCCCTTGCCTTGAGACTAATTTCCCCTGCCACCTGTATTGTTTTGATTTGATTGACCTTCTTGAAATTGGCCCCTGCAACCCCTTGGGCCTCGACCACGACCTCTACCTCTACCTCTGTTGGAGTTAGAAAAGAAGGCCTGTTCAGAATTATTTCTGCCATGAGAAGAAGATGTGTCAAGGTTCTTCTCCTCAAGAATAAGCATAGAAATCAAATCTTGGAACACGGGGATGTCGTCTCTTGTATTCATGGAAGACCTGAAATGTACATACTCATCTCCTAGACCATCCAAGCATGCACGGACAATGTCATCGTCTTCCACTGAGACTTTAATAGATCCAAGAGCCTCAATGATACTCTTGATCTTCAAAGCATAATCATTGATGGAGAGGTTGTTCCTCTTAACCAGATTTAGCTCCGTGGCCTTGGTGTTTACCTCGAACACTTTGCCTAAGTTTTTCCATGCAATGGCGGGGGTTTCAGCATCCTATAGATATCCCATCATGCCATCTGTGATGCTCATAGAAAGCCAATACATCACTTTGCTCTGGCCTTGTTGCCAGTCACTCAAAGCTTTCCTTTGTTGTGCTGTAGCATTTGCCTCGGGAATCTCTGGTTCCTTTTCATTGTCTCCTTCTACATAGTCCCAATAACCTTTTCCTTTTAGGAAATTTGTTATTCTGAACTTCCATGCAGGGTAGTTATTTTTCTCAAGCTTCTCAGTGACAATCTGATTGAAACCGTCAGACATCTTGAAGCACTAAGACAAAATAGCTGCAATTTGCAAAAACCTGCAAATCTGCTGAACCTACTATCGTGGTACCTGTAACGCTTTCTACACTCAACGAGTGTCCACAATCAAGATTACATACAACCACTGTACTTGTACAGTAAATCTCTGTGTACTGCACTTTGGAGACCTGTTCAGAAACTTGTACGAAAAACGAAGGGATTGCGAACGAAGGGATTGTGATGCTCTTGCTCTCTTAGCCTCTCTTGCCTACATCAGGCTCTGATACCATGTAAAGAAAGAGGATACAAGAGAGCTACACAAGACAAGCACAAAGCACACAGAGATGGAAAGCCTCTTCTTCTTCTCACAGAAAAGAGAGTACAAAATGACTAAGTGCTAAAACTGAAAAGTAGCACATATGTACATGCGGTCACTAAGTGTGAACTCGCTAGAAGCGTACTAGACTAGGACTATAAATGTAGTCCAGCTGTAGAATCACTGGCAGAGATCCTCCGTGTCAGTCACCTAACGTGCCAGTGAGTAAATGTCGTAAGCGGCCAAGACCCGTAGTGGATGCCAGCTCAAGATGTAGAGCTCGACATCTCAAAAGAGACAGCAATAGAGATGTATGTGAAGTGCAGATATAGCTTTGACACAGGTTAGATAGGTAGTTCTAGTGGCAATCTATGCCAGTGGCGGTGATGTCATGCTTGCCTCGAGTGTACCTGTTGTAGATTTTTTCTATGGGTAGGACACTTTCTTCACAATGGTTACTAGATAGTGATGCAATTTTCCACGTCACACCATGTCGTGAGTGGAGTAGCACATTCTCTAGTGAAAGTTTTGGTTGTCTAGACTTGGCCGATGGTTTGGCATTTGACATAAAGGTTGCGTTTTTTTGTCTTTGTCCAGTGGTGCATCATATATGGTACAACATGTATGCCATGTTCCTCAACTGAGACAGAGCTTGATCTGAGTGAGATAGTTAGAAGAATTTAATTGTCAAATACTGCTTAGAGAGCAGTCTTTCCAGATGCATCGCATTTCACTAGTGATTGCTAGAGGAGCTCGCAGCGGTCTGGTATATCCTATGCATGTGTGTGATTTTTGAGATGGATTAGTCTCAGTTTTGTTGTTGGAAGCCTTTGAGTGAGAGACAAGACGTGTCTCCTTCATAGGTGAGCTCCACCATGCTCACAAGATAGAGCATTTGGTTGTGCAGGATGTTTTGTAGAGATACAAATAGAGCGGCAGTGCTCTTGTGAGACACAAGTTGTCAGAGTTTGTGCAGGCAGAGGTAGAGCAGGTCTTCTCCCTAGAGACACAGATAGACCTAGCAGATATGGAGTTTTTTTACATGCTCATGCTAGAGGCTAATGAGTTGGTGACAAGATTCATAGTTGTGTCTATGGGTGAGAGGGATGTAGATTCCCCAGTCTCGGTGTTGACACATCCATACGCAATGGGTAGTCCTGAGGATGCAGTGATTGCAAATAGCATAGGAGAGGTGAGCTCAACTAGGTTTGTGTAGATTTCATCACTGGTCGAGGAATCTCATGCTTGACCTGTTAGTGTCGAGGCCCGATCTAGAAGCTAAAATGGGAGAATTTGCAGTAGGGATAGTCAGTCGTACGGTGATTGACACTAGCATGATGTTTCCTAAAGATGTACATACCATATAGAGTTGTCTGTGGGATTTACATGCAGGCTCTAGCATGAGTACGCACACTTGCCTACCACCAGAGCCGATAAGACTGCATGTAGATCAACAAAGTGAGCCAATGGGCATAGGTTGAGAGAAACTCTCACCTAGTTTCTTTGTACAGACTAGTAGTGTAGCTAGTAGCTCTGACTTATCGGCGCATCACCTTTAAGTGGGAAATTGTTGGGGTAATGGTGCTACGCCTTTTGCCCGAGGTCAGATGTTTGGTGTCCGCCGATCCCCCATCCATATGTGTACATACAATAAGGAGCTCCTCGCCACTTCTTTCTAAGGTTGCTCCACCCACACCGGTCTCTTGCTTCTCCACTTCCCCGCACCACACCGAACCATGCATGCAAGCATCCGCGCACACGTGCACTCACAGTAGGTGAATGATAGGCAGCTTGTTGTCCATCTTGAAGGTGTATGCATCCAATTGCTTGTAATAAAGTCCTTGCAAAATATATGAGCCTCGGTCAATTACGTTGCTCCATTCATTGATGCACCTCTTGTCCACCTTCTCCTTTGCTGCAACACACTTGACAAAGTAGAAATCCACACCCTCCGCATTGGTTGAAGCATCTAGATTTACAGCAAATGTGTCGCCAACACATGGAGTGCTACTGAACACATCATGCTACCCTTCATATGTGAAGTCATCATAGACATTGACCTCCTCTATTGGAACTTCAACTGCCGGATTGGAATCTACCTCCATCTCATTATGTAATGGCTTAAGAATATGATACTTCCAAGACTCCACATGAGCTTTATTGATGCAATGATTCCACCTTCCATTAATGCATGCATCACAGAAGCATGCCAAGTTTCTAGTTGCAAGGGTAGCTGGATCTTGCAGGTTGCGACCATGGAAAGCATGCATAGAGCAAGATTGAGGGACAGTGGAACAATTCCACTTGAATTCTCTATTCACATCCCCCACTTTAACCTTCCAGATCACATGGGCACATTCCCTTTCTTTTGATGGATATGATGCAGGTGCTCCTTGTGACATGGTGGCTTGACAAAAAGCAACCACATTTGTTGTACACTGCAATATAGCTCCATTGGGTTTTAGTTGTTCATGGGTCAAGGTTATTTTCACAATATCTCTTGCACCATCATGCTTGTCATGCCCTGATCCAAAGAAGAACCAGCTCATCCCCATCTCTGCGAGGCCGCACCATCAGACCACACCCAATGCTATCTAGAAGTGACACCCTCCTGATATAACCAGTCACGGTGCAACATGAGGCAATGTTGAAAAAACAATGTGTCATGCACCTTCTCATCTAATATGAAGAATTGGATTGTTTTGACTACCTCCCTTGCCTTGCGGTAGTACGTAATGTGTACAAAAATGGTTGTCTGACTAAAGTTCCAATGCATCTACTGAACCTCATTTTGCTCCTTGAAGCCGTCATTCTCGACAAAATCAACAATTGAGACAACAACATCATCCAAAAACCAAAGTAGACAGTCTTTGAATAGTTGTCCTTGCCATCGAGCTATATAATTGTGAGGGATGAAGATCTTTAGCTTGGTCTTCAGGAGTTGAAGAAACTTCCAACACTGCATTTCTTCATGCAGAAGATCTTTACTTCTTTTACTCTTTCCATTCTTGTCTATTACTTCTACATACACAAAAAGTTTGACAACAATACTCTTACCTGACTTTACTATATCCAAGAAACATAATTCTAACTTTTTCACTCCACATGTCTTACAGGCTCCCATCAGGAATTCCCTTTTATGGAAAACTGCATCTGATGGCTTTGGAACAGAGAATGGACTCCCACAATTGTGTGATACCTTTGAATGTGTGATGTGAAGTCTAGCATCCCCTACCAATGTTATCACCTATGGCACAGATACTGCATACATAGCTGCAACCTGTATCATGCAACCCAAAAGTTTGAGAGCGCACGTGGTTCAGTGCGCCCTTTAAAAAGGACATTTGAACATGGTATTTGCAAAAGCACATGTATTTATCTTTCAACCACCTGCAGAAGAATGGATTCAACATCTCAAGCATTCTCATGCCAATCTTGCAATCTGGATGTTTTTCTTTGAATCGATGAAAGAGCTCGCCTTGCAATAACCATAATTGATCATCATGTTTAGTATGATGAATGAATCAAAATAGGAATATAGATAAGGCTATCTAATACATCTAGCATGCTCATAAATACAGCAAGATGCTAGTTAGCAATTTGTGTATGCTAGTTAGCATAAACACAATTTTTATTTTCATCACACAACAAACATGGTAGGATATCTTCCCGCTAAGAGTCCTTGAAACTCATACAAGAGGGGACCAAATCCCTACTCAACACTTCATTTTGGGTAGTGTTAAAGACTTGGATGCTACTTAGCATACTGTGTATGCTAGTTAGCAAAGAAACAATTCTAATTTTCCTTACACAACCAACATGGTAGGAGCTCTTTACATACCGTGAGATGATTAGTATGACAATTAGTATTCTAGGTATGATAACTAGCATATATTGTGCTAGCCATCTTGACCATCTTGCTAGTTAGCGTACTACAAATAGGAGGTAGCATACTCATGACCTCCAAAAACATTTTGAGCATGATATTTTCCATACTAGGTACAACATAAAGGGTGTTAAAGTAGCATACATATTATGCTAACCACAACATACACTATAAGATCACTAGGTATGCTAACTAGCATACTCATAATGATAATCCTTGAATATTATGCTAACCAGCATACTCTATAAGATCACTAGGCATGCTAATTAGCATACTCATAATGCTAAATCCTTGAATATTGTGCTAACCATCATACTCCGTAAGATCACTAGGCATGCTAACTAGCATATGCACAATGCTAAACCCTAAATATTGTGCTAGCCAACATACTTTGTAGAATCACTAGGCATGCTAACTCGCATACTTATAATGCTAAATCCTGAATATTGTGTTAACTAGCATACTCTATAAGATCACTAGGCATGCTAACTAGCATACCATTAATGCTAAACCCTGAATATTGTGCTAACCAACATACTCTGTAAGATCACTAGTCATGCTAACCAGCATACTCGTAAAGCTAAACCCTGAATATTGTGCTAATGAGCATACTCTCTAATATCCCTAGGCATGCTAACTAACATACCATTAATGCTAAACCTTGAATATCATGCTAACCAACATACTCTATAAGATCCCTAGGTATGGTAACTAGCATACTCACAAAGCTACCCTGAATATTATGCTAACCAACATACTCCGTAGATCACCAGGTATGCTAACTATCATACTTATAAAGCTAAACCCTGATTATTGTGCTAACCAACATATTTTGTAAGATCACTAGGCATGCTAACTAGCATACCATAAAGCTAAACAACATACCCAACATAGTAATAATGCTAATTGGCTTAAACCTTGTATCAAACAACATACTCAAAATGCTATTGAGCATACTGATCATGATGATGTTAGTATACATGCAATACATAGAATGCAATAAGTTATGGAACAAGTATTTGATTGATCACCTGAGGCTCATCTAGGAGGTGCACATGGTGTTTTATGTAGCTTTTCCTCCCCACTCACTTTCGACAAACATCCTTCTTGTTGGGTGAAACACGAGTCTCCTCTCTCCAAAATGTGTAGACCAATTCTTTAATTTCATTTGTGATAGGGCTATGATGATGTTGCTTGTGACATGCAGCCAAGTAAAATGATCGAGCATCGACACCAGTCTTCTCCCACCATGATCATGCCTTGAACAAGGTGAAATGGATGACTTTTAGGACCCTAGAGAATTTTGCAATAGGCATGTTTTCCTTTGAATTCAACAGCATCTGCAATGCTGCATTCTTAAAAAACAACTCCTCATCAGAACTTGGTTGCTTGAAGGTAGCAAGTGTATTGTGGACATTGGGGAGAATTTCCATTTGCACAACAACATTCTCTGAGGATTGACCATGGATTTCCCAAATATGTGGATGGTTAGCAAACAAGCCTCCAGATTTCCAACTTTTTTTTCTCCTCATCGTTGATGGCATGATCTCCTCGCTCAACTTTCATCCGTTGCTTTTTCCACTGTTTTCTCTTTCTTTCTCTCTGGTATTTCTCGATAACCAAAGTAGCTGGATCCTGGAATTTACAATTCATTGGCTATAATGGATCCCTTCTACATCCTCCTGAGGTCTGTAAACAAGCATGTATTAGATAGTTGAAATCAATCAAAATGAGTATCTGTGACTACATCATGAAGTAATCTAAACATGCTAATATTCGATTAACTACACCAATGAATTCATTTGGGGATATGTAATCTAAACATGCTAAAATTTGATTAACTACACCAATGAATTCATTTTGAATTTTCTTACCACTATTATAGAGCTTGCCTCCAGCATTAGAGGTGGTAATAGTGTTGGAAGTTCCAACATTGGGTCCATTTCCAACATTGGGTTGTAATACTATAGATTCATTTCTAGCATTGAAAGTTGCTAGTTTTCCATATGTATGGTTTTGTGCCAGAGAGAGGATAATAACTCAGCTTCCACATTTGAACTTTGAGGCTAGCTGCTAGCGAAACAGACCGACATGGAGTAGAAAAAATGTTGACTAGCATGCGAGTCTCAGAGTGAGAGAGAGATGGACCTTGCACGTGCAGAAAGAGAAAAAGAGAGAGAGAGAGAGAGAGAGAGAGAGAGAGAGAGAGAGAGAGAGAGAGAGAGAGAGAGAGAGAGAGGGAGAGAGAGTCCATCCACTACCCCACTCCCTCTTGGTAACCAAAATTTGAAAAAGGCCGCGGAGGGAACTAATAAAGTAATGTTTTTTCAAGACATTCCAAATTTAAATTTCACTTGCCCTTTTGTCTTCAACAAATGATAACAAGCACAACCAACTAGCATTGTCTAGGAGACAGCCAATTCAGTGACACGCTAACATGACTCTACCCCCTTGTAATTTATCAAATAGTTCTTCTACCTGTGGCACGACAAATCCATTTTTTGATAGTGATTCTATTTAGTGCTCTATAGTCAACACACATACAATATTTTCCATCTTTCTTTTGGCTAAGAGGACTAGGGAAAAAAATGGTGAAGAGCTAGGCCTCACCATGCCCTTTTCTACCGGTTCATGAACTTGCCTCATGATCTCCTCTTGTTAAGCTTGTGAAACTCGATAAGGAGGCTTATTAGACAGTGAGCTTCTTGGTAGAAGCTCTATTGCATGATCGTCATCCCCTCATTTTAGAGGTAGCTCCCTAGGGTTATCATCAATAAAAACATCTTGGAATTTACTTAGGAAAGTAGACAACTCTAATTCCTCTTGATTGCAACCATTTTTATTTAGTAATACGTTAGGATCATTTAGGGATTCCTTAACAAAAATCATGTACGCGGAAATTGAGCTTTTCATTGACTTATTAAAAGCAGGCATATTTACAAGGGGTATGGTGTTACCCACCTTGTTCTCATCTATGTACATGTTCTTTTTCCTCTAATTGAAACATATTCTCCTTTTAGGGAAATTCATATTGATAGCCATGCGATGGAACCATGGTGCCCCTAGGATAACATCCTCATGCTAGAGAGGGAGATGAAAACGTCCTCTTGTAAATGTAATTTTAGACATGTCTCAATTTCCCAATCAAGGGAATAACCGAGGCCGTTCTCTTTGTCAACGTAGCTTTATACATGAAGCCTCAATTTCCCAATCAAGGGAGTAACAAAGGAATTTTGTCTCTTGAGAGCCCCATTGGCAGTCACACTATTTCCCATCTCAAAAGCTTCTATGCCTAACTTAGTAGCCAACTCCATTGATATAAAGTCGTAAGTTGAGACAAGGTCAAAAAGCATAAAGGCATTGAGACAGTCTGGGGAGGGCAACAAGAGAGGCAACCTCTAAACACCCCTCAAGGCTCTTGTGCTGCTCAATTGGGGTTGGGGAAACCACAAGCACAACACAGCAACAAATCCACAACCAACAAACCCAAACAAGATAGGGGCACCACCTAGTTATGGGATGCAAACTAGGATGCAAGAGGAGGTGCAACAAAATGCACACAAGCAAGCTCACACAAAGACACACCAAATGGCGGAAGAGAGACTCAGAGCAAGGGGCAGAAAGAGAGAGAGTGGAGTTTGTGCAAATACCTGATTGAAAACTTGCAAGGTAAGGATGTATACTATCACACTATCATAGAGATTGCATAAACTAAACCAACAATTAGTGAATGGTAAACATTGCTACCATACACACATTGTCGTAGGGCATGGTAAAAGTCTCACCACAAAACCCTCTTACAATGTAAAAGAAACTTGGCAATGAAAACACACTAACCACTTTCTGAGACAAGCTCAAATGATGAAACTTAAAAGATACGAGTCACCTTGCTTTCACCAAACCATGTAGCACAAGTGAAAGGACACAGATTCTAGAACCAAGATGCACCTTTGAAGCACCAAAAACTCAATTGCTGATAGTGGAAGAGCATGTACAACAGTGGTTTGAGATAGGGCACTCACACTCTCTCACTTTTCAATGTGTAGCATCAAATATTCTCTCACACCAAGTGTGAAGCTCACAAGATGATGACTACAGTGGGACAGGTGTCTAACCTCACTCCTATCTTATTGCAGACATAGCAAGAACCACGAATATAATTGTCAATCCAGAGGACGAAGCTAACTCGAATACTGCATAGAGGCTACAAGAGGTTTCCAATCTCTTGGGAAACAACAAACAACTCGCATCTAACTCAAGCTACACTCAAATGACTCAAATCACCAAAAGCCAATCGCTCATTGACAAACAAATCACATCCGTTACAACATCAAATGACATCCAAATGTTACGAAACTTCTAGAACATGTTTATAAGACCTAAGCACACATGCTTATAGTCTCAAATCTCACTTTAGGTCAAGTGTAAAATTTGCAATTATTATCAACAGTTCGTTTTCAACACAGAATGCATCTAAATGCTTAGCAATGATGCCCCAATACCCCGCCTATACTGATTTCATGATTTTGAAGTGCAAATTGCTACTTATGATGAGATTAGGCGGCGAGTCCAGGACACCAAAAGCTATGAAATATTGTGAAATTCTTACGTCAATGCATAGAGCTCTTACCTGTGGTTGCAATCCAACGGCCGTGACTGTAATGTGACAACCGAGGAGGGAGTAGGAAGCCAAGTAGGAGAGAAATGAGCGCCGTTATCTCACACTGTGTATTTCATTATCCAAAACTTTTAAAATAACTTACAAAATTTGGCTTTTATACCTTAGCCAAGGTTTTTGGTGGTCAAAACTAACAACATGGGAGCTCTCACTAAAGATAGGTTAAGACAAGTTGATACAATCTGGACCACTTGGGGTGGACTTCATCTGCACCTTCTGCTTGCATGTCTTTGTATAGTCATTCCTTGACCTGTAGCAGCTCAACCTTGATCAAGGGGTATGGCTGTGATTGTTGATGCCATTGTGCATTGATTTGGTTGGGAGTGAGTTGAGTAACATTACCAGAATGAAGAATTCTCAACTCCCAATCCATCACTACCTTCCACTGCTCATCCATCTTTTGAGAAACCTTCTCCTTAAGCGCATCTTCTTTAGCTTTTGACACCTGGACCATCGTCTCTTGATTGGCATCTATTAATGGTACTTGAAACTCTTCTTCTTCCCCAAGCCCTTCTGCCAACTGCGTTTCCATCTCAGCGAATGAGACTAAGGGAATATCAATGTGGGGTTGTTCGGATGTACTTGCTGCTTCTTGTGTCTCTTCTTGTCCATCTCGGAGTAACTGGTTAACTCTCTTCATCTCTGTTATCTCCTTGAGCAGTTCTTATTCTCTTTGTACCCACATTAATGTGAGGTCTCTGCGTTGTGACTGCTCTAGCTTTAGCTCTAGCTTGAGATCTTTGTTCTTTTTCTCCAATGCTTTATACACTTCATCTGTACCTTTGATCGAGGCAACTGCGGGATTTTCTCTTATCTATCGCAAGAATGTTGCCTGATTGTTGATCCTCTACTCTAAGTATTGTAGTGAAGCGTTTGCTACATCTAGCCGCACTTGGATATTTTGAAATGACAGAGTTGTAGTTAAGAGTTTGTTGGTAACTTCTGTCAGCTGTTCATCTTTGGTCTTGCAGGCATCTGTTAACTTCATGAGAAGTTCGACTAGCTCTTTCATTTTATTTTTCTGTTTTTCTCTGGCTAGCTGATGTTGTTTACCTTCAGCTTTCACTTCTTGGAATTGTTTCTGCAGATCGATGATGACATTTAATATGTCCTCTAGCTCTCTTTGAAGAGCGTCTATCACCATTTCCAACTCTTTAGCCTTAGCACTGCGGTTAAGTGCTGCTGATCGCATTTTTTTTGTCATCTCATGCATCTGCTTTGCATATTCATTAACTTGGAGAACTACCTCATCATTGGTCTGCCAGTCTTCAGTTCTTGTGAGCTGTCCAGACGTCGGATTCTCTTGTGATTCTTTTGTTGAGGTTGTGGCGACTGTTTGTCGTAGCGGCCGGGTTTGTTCTTCCCCTTGAGGCTGTGCTTCTATCTCTACTATTTTGTCTTCTCGAGGCTTTGTGGATTCCTCGGCCGTTTCCTGCTAGATGGTGGTAGACGGTGTGGTTTGTGATTCTTGTGCCTTTGTTTGCTCAAATCTTGTTGCTTCCTCTAGTTCAAGACTTGCTTCTCTTTGCAGTTCTGGTTCTTTTGTTTTAGCTTGATCGGAAGTAGTTGCTACCTGTTGTGTAGATTCTACTGCTTCTTGCGGTCCAGGATCTTTTTCTTTGTTTTGTTCTCCTTCAATGGGTCTAACTGTTGGTGATGGTGGATGGCTTGGCATGGGGTGGTCGTGTTGTTTTGTAACAGGTGACGATGGTCTAGGAGACATCTCACTTTGTTTGTGCTGGGTCTCACCTTGTTGTGTCACCTCAGCTTGTTTTTCTTGCTCGAACGTATCTTCTCTAGCTTTTCTCTCAGCTTCTTGGGCTTCTTTTAGCTTTAATGATTCCGCTTCTTGGTACATTCTTTCCAAAAAATCCTTTGCATCTTTTGCTTCTTTTTGTGTAGGGTTTTTTGTTCTTGATCCCTTTAGCTCTTTTGGTACCCACTTTCTAGGGTCCTCGCCTGCAGCTTGGGGGCTTCTTTCGTAAGTTTCTTTTTCTCATTCAATCCTCACCTTTTTTTGCTGAGGCTCTTCTTGATATGCGGCCACTGCCTTCTTCTTCATCTCCTCACGTCTGACTCTCTTCTCTTCATTGTCTGAGCTTTCGCTGCTATGTGCTTTATGAGAGCTCTCTGAAGATTCTTCATCAGATTTGTAAACTTGTTTTGTGGACATTGTCGCTCGAGGAGATGGCTGTGCAAATACAATCCAGGTGTTCTGATCTGGGGCAGGTGGCAAATTGTCTCCCATGCCGATAGCATGGTATGCTATTCTTGTGAGTACTTTACGTGCTCCCAGATAGGTTATCTTGCCCTCTTTCTTTGTACCCTTCAGTGTGGATAGCACATACTGTGCGTGATCGATGGGTTGCCTGGTTGTCGACTTTAGCACTTGTGTAAATGTAGTCGCAACTGCATGATAGGGTGTTGTGTACCTTGGCGTCTCTTTGCTAGAAAGTGGAAGTGTTGATGATATAATCTTGTTGGTTCTTCCACTTGCTTTTGAATGAGATCAGCAAAGGTTTCCGCAGCAGTTTCCTTCGTGAAGGTACCAAATGTCTTTCTCTCTCTAGTCCTCATGGTTATCCCTTCTGTCGGAAACTTGAGAGCTTCAACCACTATTTCTTTAGTAATTATCACTTCTATGTTGTGCCCTTACTGGTTAGTAATATGGGATGTTCCATCTTCCTTGATTGTGGACAAAAGCTCATAAGTTTTCTGAAAATCTACACCACATGGATCTTGGCCGTAGAATTCTCTAAGTCCAAGCCTTCTGTTATCTTCTTTTGTTTCAGGATTTGCTGCAACATCGTAGACCTCTTTTGGCAAAAGTTGTAGTTCTACCTGATATCCTTCTTCACTTTTGAATCTGCATGTGAAAACGTTGTGTTGTTCTCCTCAAGTTGTTCTTTCGACAGATAGGTTTCTTTGGGTGTCTTTACTGAATTGGGGTCCAGTTGGTATGATGGAAACTCTTGCATCTTCTCCTTTTGAGAGACCCTCTTCTTGGACTTTTCTGCAGCTTGCATGGCTCCTGATGAGTGAATAGAGTGTCAAAGTTAGCAAATTTGACAGATTCCACTCTAAAATGTCCTTCAGTTTGAATTGCTGACAAATTGAGTCCGATTTGCTTCAAATCAATTTTTGAACATGCATAGATGCATAAAAACATGTAAAGATCAAATTTTTGAAGTTCAAGCAAAAATTTGCACAAAAGTAAATAATCACGATTATTTACAGCTGAGGAAGGTTTTTCAACTTTTTGCAATTTTGGCATTATAGGCTTGAAAGTATATATCATAATAGATACTCTCAGTAAAGTGGTGTCTCTGACCCCGATCAAAAAGAGCACCCTTGTACCATGAAATGAACATAATGGAAAGTCAGTGCCATGATGTTTAGAATGTTTTAAAGCTTCGAAATGTGAATTAAAATAATTTTTGTAAAAAATTTCCAAAAATAGTAAGTTTTTGGTCACCCGACCCGTCCAGTTTTGATCGTCTCGAAAAAACTGGATCGTCTCGAAAAACTACACACGTACCCCGAATTTGAAAAAAATGCATTTTCGGACCTCGAAGGCTACTAAATATGGCAGGTACTCGGGCCAGTACGTCTTAGTTAGAGCTTCGTATAGCAATTTTCAGCATCAAAATCCGAGTCGTATGACCCGTTTTAGCCTAGAACCAATTTTCCTAAAAATTATCCAGGGAGGTACCGGGGGCCCGAGGTTGTGTAGGAACAGGTTCCAGCCCACTCCACACTAGCTTTAGCAGCTAGGGGGCACCCTCTTGCCTTGTGGGAGTCCTGGGAAAGCTGCCAAGCCAGTAACTAAGTCTCACACTCAGTTAAACTAGACAACCTGACACTTGGTGAGTAGGGAACTAGACCTGCCATGCTTAACTGGAGAAGGTCCCAGATGCATTTAGCAACCCAGGTCAATTTTTAGCCTGTAGAAGCCTATTTAAAGACCTGCACACACACACACACACACTTATGCTCATACACACACACACACAGTGCATACACACACACCTACACACACTGGGAAGGTGCTGTTGGTTCACATACCTTTTGAAGGAGAAGCAAGGAGGAAGGTGATCCCGACTTCTCATCTCAAGAATCTCCATTAGATCAGAAAATCGAGAAGATTATCAGCCCTTAATCACGGTAACCATGGTTTAATTAATGCTATCTGTAAATTCCTTTCTCTACCATCCAAATTCCTCGTCTATTATGCTTATTCCTAGTCGTAATTCTCTATAATTAATTTCTAAATTCTCTTTAACCATATTCTATTATGTAATCATCATTCCATAGCTGAATTATCAGCCATTCATCATTCTCGATTAATGATTAGTGTATAATTATTAGAATTTTCTTGCTCTAGGCGGCATAGAAATTAGTCGATAAGCTAGTAATTGTGTAGATTTAAGAGAATCACTTTTTCTATCACTCATTAATACTCTAACTAAATTAAATTCATTTCCTTTATGCATTAAGGTGTAATTAAGGAAAAATTAATCTATTATTAAGTCTCTACGAGTTGACTTTCCTCACACATATGCATAAGATAAATCTGCATCATCTAGTTGCTAGGAAAGAGATTAATCATACTTAATTCATCTCTCTGATAATTCCATCAGTGAAATCCTACTATTCTTAATCACGTAAGTTGAGTAATTATCTTTAGAGCAGGTTCCCATAGGAATATGCATCATCCATAATATTTGCTATATGGAAAAATATAAACCTCTCATGTAGCAGGCATTGTTCGATGTTGCTAATCTATCATTTGGCTTGCTATGACGCTTGCGGACATTAGCTCTTTTCTCCAAGTTAATTATTTAAAGTAGTGAGTTTAAAATGGCCCCGGTTAAGAGGACTCGCTTTGGTGGATCCCACGACCACGAGGCAGGAACGAGCAAGGCGAACGGGAAGGGAAAAGCTCCCATGGACGAACAATTACCGGCCATCTCACGGGCCATCGACGAAGAAATGGAAGAGGTAGGTCATAACTTCATTCAAGTTGTTTAATTTAACATTGCACACGTTTAGTTAGGAATGAACATATCCCCAAACATGTTGGAGAAATCCGACGAAAACCTCGGCATTGAATTCATCGTACATTAAGTTCTAAAGTAGGAAGGAAATGATTGATGGGTATGCTGGTTGCAATAGGAAAGAATGTCTGCTAGGGAAAATTTAGCTCGACATGTTCATTTTATTTCCAATGTTGAATCAGTCCTGACCCCCCTACTGATCACAGGGGGCAGAGTTCCTCGTTAAGGACTCTTGAATCCACGACTTGCTTTTTATGCGGTGGATACCCACGACTTGCTTTCTATGCGGTGGGAGTGTCCATGACGTGCTTTCTATGCGGTGGACATACGTAGTTGTATGGGCAGCTAGGCGACAATGGGAGGAGTGAACTCTCGCTGGAGGGGGGATGTTGTACCTCCAGAACATTGGAATTTTTATGACTAAGTTTGAGTGGAATTTTTACTAGAATTTTGTCTTGGTGTTGTTTGCAATACTGGTTGAAGGGCTGTCTTAACGAACAATGTGATTCGGAATCAAACAAGGACTGTTTATGTTGAACAACCTTTGTGGTAGTAATTAGGTCACACAAGGAAGTGTGAGTGTGGGGGTGGAAAGTGGGGGCTTGGCTCGGGTTGCCAATGCCTACGAGATGGGTGGTCCCGATTGGTCGGGAACTCTCTGTCCCCATAGTGCTTACTTCGATATTAGTAATACTCATTGCCCCTAGAGCGGTGAAATCTCGAGAGTACGTGCCTCTGAAACATGGGGAAAAAGACGCTTGGGGTTTCTCTCCTCTTGGAAGGTGGGTCTTAGGATCGCTAGATAGTTTAAGTACGCTTCCCCTGCGAGGTGGAGCTAGATCTCCCTGCTAGTAGGCTTGAACTCGACTCACCTTGTGATGAGAGATCGTCCGCTAGTCGAACCTTGAACCATTTTGTTTGCTTCCGCAATAGATCTAGTGGCCACCAGGTTCACCACCAAATCCGTTCGTTGATAGGGCGGGGTGGGGACCTCACACCTGGTATCAGACCTAAGCCTGGGTTAGGCTGGGAAATAAAGTCGTATTGTTTCAACATTTAAAAGGAACTGAAAGTATATAGGTAGCTGATCCAAATTCCTTGCATTGGTGTTGCAGGAAGACCCCGTGCTCGCATATCGGAAGTTCCAAGTGTTTAAGCTTATTTATGAGCAAGCTCGAAGATCCCCTGTTTACCAGTTCAGGCGAGATGTCATGGACATACTGCTGAAGGCTTATACGCCACACTCCACTCGCATTGATAGAGGATGGGAACTTGATTGGACATTTCCAGGAGGGGTTTACTACATCAACGCTCGGAATCTAGGATGCCTGGCTACCGACTTGAAGAAGATACGTTGGGGAGAAGAGTTGAGAGTAATAGAGATATTCTACTTGGTGCCTACACGATTGGACTAGACTCTTTAAGACAACCCCAATCAAACCATCAACGACTGGCTCTTGGAGAAGGTCACCAATGGGATCCCAACAACCAAAGTCAAAACCTTTGGAGTACCAAAAGAGGAATTCTGGCTTGATATCTTATTTTATTATCCACTCAAGAATGAGTATAGAAACTATTACACGAATGAAGTAGTGCATCATGTGGATACCATCTCCTAGGCGTATTTTATACGCAGTCCATAAATCCATGTAATAAGCTGATCATCAGTTATCCTAAACCTTGAGGGGTTTCGATTGTAATTCAATAAAGTGCTTTTTGTCTCTGAATCTTTGCCTCTTGATAAAGTGGAATTTTGAAATTTTATTAAAGTCTCGTGTCTATTTTTAAATCCAAGTAATGGTATCAAGAATTTTGTATAACTTCTGTAGGCACCGCCTGTTGCTCTGTACTCGGCAGCGCAAGAGAAGATGCTCCTCCTTAAGCAAGCCCAACCTCCGATATTTAAGGGCGAGGGGGCAAATGTGGAGAGAGATGCGGAGTGTGGATGGAAGCCATGGACGACTATTTTGAGGCTGCGGGGACCCAACCCGTAAATCACACCATGCTTGCGATGTTCCGCTTGACTTGCGCTGGCAAGATATGGTGAAAGCAACATTGCAAGGACTTGGATAATAAGGCCCATCTTCCCAATCCTGGGAAGACATCAAAGCTGCGATAATGGGGCGTTATTTACCGCCTGCCTATAGAACCTTGAGGATGAATGAATTCTTTTCACTTCGGCAGCTGAGTTTATCTGTCGAAGAATATTATGCAAAGTTTGTCACTCTTCGGAGATATGTTCCTAAGATGAGCTTGGAACAACAGGTGGCGAGGTTCTACCAAGGACTAATCGATCCTTTGGCTACTCGGTTGGAAGCTCTAAGGCTGACAACAGTACAGGATGCCTTGTTGAGTGCCAAACCTTTATCTCTCGAAGTACAAAAGTCTAATCAGAACATGAGGAATTATTGGGCAAAGACGGCAAGGACCGTTGCTTGGGATAACAGACCAGCCAACCAAGCGTATAACCAATGCCCTATTATGGCTACCACCACAACCATGGAGTTCCCTGATGTTCGATGCTATGGTTGCGGCGAGCATCGACATTACAGATCCAATTGCCCCAGGAGCATTGAGGCAACCAACGCCAGTGCCATACCCTTAAATACCCGTGGGCGTGGCCAAGCTAATGGAAGAGGAGGACGAGGAAGGATGAACAAAGGGCGAGGGCGTGGAGCTACAGCCAGAGTGAATGCTGCAGTGGTACAACCAACTGTGGGTGACGAAGCAGTGGAGAGAGAAACCCTACATGCTGCAGTTGACAATCCCAATGGTTGCGAGCAATACGCATTCATTCATACGCAAGGATCTCTCAGAGGTGAACAAGTTAACTTCCTTATAGATTGTGGTAGTACTCTTTCATTTCTTTCACCCAGATGCATGAGGAAGCTAAAGCTAGATAAGTATCCAACAAGCAAGCTAGTTGTAGAGTTAGCTAACGGCAAGGAGGTAGTATCTCAACATTCTGCAGGAAAAATCGACCTTGATTTAGGGGGACACCCAACTTATGCCCAATTTCGAGCCTTACCCTTAGGATTCTTTGATGGGATACTAGGAATGGACTGGCTAAAGCAAAATAGGGCCCACATACATTGTGCACAAGGGAATTTTACCTTTACTGATAACTTGGGTAATGAAGCCTTAATCCAGGGGGAAAATGGGAGACCTAGGGCTACTCTAGTTAAGGCCAACAGACTTTTGAAGGGACTAAGGAAGGGTCAGCAAATTTATGCAATAAAACTAAACAAGGTGGACCAATCACATACCTCGCTTCGACCAAACTGGTTGAGAGAGTATGATGATGTATTCCCTGAAGACCTTACGAATCTTCTGCCACATAGAGAGGTTGATCATGAGATTGAGACTATCCCTGGATGTGAACCTATCTCAAAAAGACCTTATAAGATGTCACTTCTAGAGGCTATCGAACTCAAGGAACAACTTAGGCAACTCATTGAGCAAGGATTCATTCGACCCAGTACTTCTCCTTGGGGTGCTTAAGGCTGTGACCTTAAGGTTGTGCATAGATTACTGTGGACTGAACCAGGTAATTGTCAAGAACAAGTATCCAATTACAAGGATTGACGAACTCTTGGACAGGTTCCACGGCGCCACAATGTTTACAAAGATTGATCTAAGGTCAGGATATTACCAAATCACGATGAAGAAATCAGATATTCCAAAGACAGCTTTCAATACTAGATATGGACACTACGAATTCACAGTAATGTCTTTTGGTCGAACAAATGCTTCTGCAAGCTTCAATTGATTTATGCAGGATATTTTCAGACCTTACCTGGATGATTTTGTCTTGGTTTTCTTTGATGACATTCTGATCTATTCTAAGAACGAGGCAGACCACGAAGAACATGTTCGCAAAGTACTTGATCTTCTTCGGGAACGCCAACTTTACACTAAAGAGAGCAAGTGCACTTTTTGCTCACCAAAGGTGAACTATCTTGGATTTGTCATATCGGCTGAGGGGATTTCAGTGGACCCAGACAAGGTCAAGGACATCGTTGATTGGCCTCAACCATCCACCGTCAGCGAGGTAAGAGAATTTATTGGAATAACGGAATGGTACAGGATTTTTGTCAAGGACTATGCACATATTGCTGCACCTTTGACGGAACTCCTAAAGAAAGGGATGAGGATCGAATGGAAGACCGAGCACAAGTCTAGGTTTGCTAAACTAAAAGAGTTCTTGGTCTCAGCTCCTATTTTAAAGCTTCCAGATTTCAGTAAGGAATTTGAAGCAGCAACCGATGCTAGCAAATTTTCTCTAGGCGGAGTTCTTAGTCAAGGAGGAAGACCAGTGGCGTATACTTCGCGAAAGTTGAGAGATCATGAGAAGAATTATCCTAATCATGATTTGGAACTTTTAGCAGTTATTCATGCGCTGAAGTTATGGAGACATTATCTTCTTGGGCACAAGTTTCAGCTGGTTGCAGACCACAAGAGCTTAAAATGGATTTTTACTTAACCTATTCTCAATATGCGACAACGACGATGGATAGAGCTATTACAGGAATATGACCTTGACATAAAGTATAGACCACGAAAGGAAAATGCAGTTACAGATGGTCTTAGCCGAAAATCCTTTCTCGGAGCTATCTCTATTTCAAATAACCCTATTGATAGCCGTTTTTCGGCTCTCCATAATTGCCATAGTAAGTTACTCCACCCTACCAAATTCACCCAAACGCTATGGCCATCCCTACCATTTCACTGTACATAGGCGTGTGTGAATTAGGGGGCTTTTCCCATATCTTCTTAAAAACCCTCAGCTAGCTAGTCACTGGGCTAGTTGAGCCAAAAAAATAAAAAAAATAAAAAAATAAAAAAATAAAAGTATATTATGGCCTCTTTGTGTGTAAATATTTCATTGTATATATGGCCTACATATAGGGATTTTTTATAATTATTTTGGTATTTTATTTAAATATTTCTACTTAGGTGTTTGTTTTATTAAACCTATGTACACCTTCTTTTATTCTCTTACACCATAATTATATTTTTTGCCAATATGTACATACTCTAACCTCATATTTTTCCTTTATACAAATCACTCCCACATTTTCACCCTCACCCTCGTGAAAACAAAAAATTGATTTCTACTCATTGGTTACTTTTATTATATTATTTACTTGCATACCTTTTCCTCTTTCACCCAAAATAATTCAAGGAGGGACCATATCATATGATTCCAATATCTTTCCATATCCATAACTCCTCCATATTTTTATTATTATTTTTACTCATTATTCTAACACCATGTGCTCATTGAGCTAAAGTCCAGAGCTAAAGTCCATGAATAGTCCATACACTAGTCCCACCATGTATATATTTCTTTATTCACCAATAATCCTCCTCCATGCATGGGTCAAGGGCAACTTGGATGCTTTGTATTATAATATGACAAAGGAGGGGCTCACTCTTGGATGCATTGTACAGATTCAACAAAGAAGGGGGCCACTAAAAGACTTTTGCAGGCATAAAAAACAGGCTTTTTGGTGAGAATTTTAGCACCTATCTCCACTCCGAATTTGGAGCGGTGGTCAAAAGAGAAAATGTAGCCCACGCTCTGAATAATCACCTCAAAGTTTTTCATGATTTTTGGAGCTACCAGCGGTGAGCTATGATTTTTTGAGTGGACCCCATTCTGCCCTCTTTTCTCACAAGTAGCCCTTAGTCTTCTCTCACCCTTCCACACACCTACTCACTCTTACACATCCCTCCCTCTCCTTCCCTCACTCAAACCCGCAATTTCCATGGCTTCTCCCAACCTCTTCACCATTACCCTTCTCTCTCATCCCTATAGTTCTTTTATGAACCTCTACATACATGCACCCTCTCCATGTCTCTCTCTATTGCTTCCATGTTACAATTTCATTTACCTCTCCTAGAAATATCTAAAATTCAGCATCTTAACCATGATAACTTCTGCAAATTGAGGATTTTTCATCAACAAATCCTCTTTTCATCGTGGTGGTCAACCGTGGCGGCGGCGTAAAGAAGGGAAGAAGAAGAAGAAGACCAGCGGTCATTTTTTCCACAATCTACACAAGGGTGAGGTCAAGCTTCTTAAAAGCTTCACCATCTCAATGATTCTCTTTTAATTCACCCCTCTTCCTTCATCAAATCAACTCATCCTACCCATTGTAAATGTATCACTAACAATTCTAGTGATTATTACCACTAACAACTAACTTCCCTTGTAAAAATGCACCCACACTATCAACATATGGAGTAGGCAACCGCACAAGTAAACCAAATTCACTTACTCCCATGGAAGTTTCTCTCCTTTCACCACATCAATAATTCTCTTACTTGGGCCCACATCCATGTGACTCAAGAAAAAAGAGAGACCCCATTCTCATTTGAAATTCATAAAAATTCATAATCCTTGATCTTTCCTAATAAAATTCATTAGGCTTAATCCTAATCAAGGCTTCTAAAACCTATAAATAGAACCCATTCCTCCTTGTAAAAGACATCCCTATACCATTGCACACTAGATTGAGCGTAGCACACGCCAGTTCTATCTTGGTTGTAAAGAGAGAGTAAGCTTTCTATACACCATCACTTTGGTGCATAGAAAAGCTTGAGCTAGTTTGAGTGAGTACGAGTAGAAGATATTCTTCCTACCATTGTTGTATCTACCCCAACATCAATGAATTGTTAGTTTTGGGTGCAATTCATGTCCAAAGGCTCACACTTCTCCTCCAATTTGGCTTGGCAAACTCATTCAGCTTCATCAGGTGACTTGTTTTGTTGCTTGTGATTCATTGGCTATTGTTTGGCTACCATTGTAAGAGGGTGGATGGTGAGAGGGCTCCCATAACCCTAAAACAATGTGCTAGTGATGCTATAACCAAATCTTGTCACTTGATTCTGCAAGCTCTAAGTCCCTTTTTGTGCAAAATATAAAGTTGAAGCTAAGTTGTACACTCTCTCTCTCTCTCTCTCTCTCTCTCTCTCTCTCTCTCTCTCTCGTGTTTTAGTGTGTGAGACTGTTCCATTGGTGTTAGGGTTAGTGTAAATCCCTTGCTTGTTTGTGGGTTGCTCTAACGATTCTCCTCTTGTGCGTCCTAGTTCGCTCTTAAACTAGGTGGTGCCCCTTGTGTAGTTGGGATTTGGCTGTGGGTTTGTTGTTTTGGTTTGTGTTGTGTTGTGCCCCAGCCCCATTGAGCAGCACGAGAGCCTTGAAGGGTGTCTAGAGGTTGCTCTTCTTGTTGCCCGCCCCGGACCGCCTCACTATCTGGGATAGAATCAAAGAAGCATCCTTGGTAGATCCAGAGTACCAGTATATAGTATCTCTAGTCCAGCAGAATAAGATGCCTGAAGCTAAAGATTACTCTCTTATGGGAGGATGTATTTACTATAGACATAGACTCTGTGTACCCAGAGACCCAGCTCTAAAGAAGGCTATTCGGTATGAAGCACACGATAGCCCTACATCCGGACATCCAGGCTATGCTAAAACTCTTCATGCTGTCAGGAGGAGTTATTTTTGGTCTGGAATGAAAGGAGACATACTTCGCTATGTGAGGCAATGTCTTTCTTGTCAGAGGATAAAGGCCGAAAGAATCAAGTTACCAGGGCAACTTCAACCTCTTGACATACCCCAGATGAAATGGGAATGCATTAGTATGGGTTTTGTTACAGGATTATCTTCTATAGGAGGTTATGATTCTGTTTTTGTGGTTGTTGATATGCTCACAAAAGTGGCTCATCTAATACCTGTAAAGAAAACCTTTACTGCTTCGGATGTTAGTCGAGTATTCATGAAGGAGATTTTTAGGTTACATGGTCTGCCCAAGCGTATCGTCAGTGATAGAGATGCCAAGTTTACATCAAAATTTTGGACTTCTCTTTTCCAATTTATTGGGTCACAATTAGCTTTCAGTACAGCGTATCATCCCCAGACAGATGGGCAAACTGAAAGATTTAATCAAGTCATCGAGGACATTCTTAGAGCCTATTGTTCGCAAGAACCAAAGAAGTGGTTACAATATCTACCGTTGGTGGAGTTTGCTTACAACTCTTCCGAACACAGAAGCATTGGGTTAGAGCCCGAGGGTTGCTAAATATGGCAGGTAGTCAGGCCGGTACGTCTTAGTTAGAGCTTCGTATAGCAATTTTCGGCATCGAAATCCGACTCGTATGACCCGTTTTAGCCTAGTACCAATTGTCCTAAAAATTGTCCGGGGAGGTACCGAGGGCCCGAGGCTGTGTGGGAACAGGTTCCAACCCACTAGAGACCTGCTTTAGCAGCTAGGGGGCGCCCTCTTGCCTTGTGGGACTCCTGGGACAGCTGCCAAGCCAGTAACTAAGTCTCAGAGTCAGCTAAACTAGCAAACCTGACACTTGGTGAGTAAGGAACTAGACTTGCCATGCTTAACTGGAGAAGTTCCCAGATGCATTTAGCAACCCACGTCGATTTTCAGCCTGTAGGAGCCTATTTAAAGACCTGCACACACACACACACAAACACACACACACACTTATGCTCATACACACACACACACAGTGGATACACACACACCTACACACACTGGGAAGGTGCTGCCTATTCACACACCTTTTAAAGGAGAAGCAAGGAGGAAGGTGCTGCCGAATTCTCATCTCAAGAATCTCGATTAGATCAAAAAATCGAGAAGATTATTAGCCCTTAATCACGGTAACCACGGTTTAATTAATGCTATCTGTAAATTCCTTTCTCTACCATCCAAATTCCTCGTCTCTTGTGCTTATTCCTAGTCGTAATTCTCTATAATTACTTTCTAAATTCTCTTTAACCATATTCTATTATGTAATCATCATTCCATAGCTGAATTATTAGCCATTCATCATTCTTGATTAATGATTAGTGTATAATTATTAGAATTTTCTTGCTCTAGGCGGCATAGAAATTAGTCGATAAGCTAGTAATTGTGTAGATTTAAGAGAATCACTTTTTCTATCACTCATTAATACTGTAACTAAATTAAATTCATTTTCTTTATGCATTAAGTTGTAATTAAGGAAAAATTAATCTGTTATTAAGTCTCTACGAGTTGACTTTCCTCACACATATGCATAAGATAAATCTGCATCATCTAGTTGCTAGGAAAGAGATTAATCATACTTAATTCATCTCTCTGATAATTCCATCAGTGAAATCCTACTATTCTTAATCACGTAAGTTGAGTAATAATCTTTAGAGCAGGTTCCCATAGGAATATGCATCATCCATAATGATTGCTATATGGAAAAATATAAACCTCTCATGTAGTAGGCATTGTTTGATGTTGCTAATCTATCATTTGGCTTGTTATGATGCTTGCGGACATTAGCTCTTTTCTCCAAGTTAATTATTTAAAGTAGTGAGTTTAAAATGGCCCCGGTTAAGAGGACTCGCTTTGGTGGATCCCACGACCACGATGCAGGATCGAGCAAGGTGAACGGGAAGGGAAAATCTCCCATGGACGAACAATTACCAGCCATCTCACGGGCCATCGACGAAGAAATGGAAGAGGCAGGTCATAACTTCATTCAAGTTGTTCAATTTTACATTGCACACGTTTAGTTAGGAATGAACATATCCCCAAACATGTTGGAGAAATCCGACGAAAACCTCGGTATTGAATTCATCGTACATTAAGTTCTAAAGTAGGAAGGAAATGATTGATGGGTATGCTGGTTGCAATAGGAAAGAATGTCTGCTAGGGAAAATTTAGCTCGACATGTTCATTTTATTTCCAATGTTGCATCAGTCCTGACCCCCCTACTGATCACAGGGGGCAGAGTTCCTCGTTAAGGACTCTTGAATCCACGACTTGCTTTTTATGCGGTGGATACGCACGACTTGCTTTCGATGCGGTGGGAACCCACGTTTTGCTTTCTATGCGGTGGGAGTGTCCATGACGCGCTTTCTATGCGGTGGACATACCTAGTTGTATAGGCAACTAGGCGACAACGGGAGGAGTGAACTCTCGCTGGAGGGGGGATGTTGTACCTCCAGAACATTGGAATTTTTATGACTAAGTTTGAGTGGAATTTTTACTAGAATTTTGTCTTGGTGTTGTTTCCAATACTGGTTGAAGGGTTGTCTTAACGAACAATGTGATTCGGAATTAAACAAGGAATGTTTATGTTGAACAACCTTTGTGGTAGTAATTAGGTCACACAAGGAAGTGTGAGTGTGGGGGTGGAAAGTGGGGGCTTGGCTCGGGTTGCCAATGCCTACAAGATGGGTGGTCCCGATTGGTCGGGAACTCTCTGTACCCATAGTGCTTACTTCGATATTAGTAATACTCATTGCCCCTAGAGCGGTGAAATCTCGAGAGTACGTGCCTCTGAAACATGGGGAAAAAGGGGCTCGGGGTTTCTCTCCTCTTGGAAGGTGGGTCTTAGGATCGCTAGATAGTTTAAGTATGCTTCCCCTGCAAGGTGGAGCTAGATCTCCCTACTAGTAGGCTCGAACTTGACTCACATTGTGATGAGAGATCGTCCGCTAGTCGAACCTTGAACCATTTTGTTTGCTTCTGCAATAGATCTAGTGGCCACCAGGTTCACCACCAAATCCGCTGGTTGATATGGCGGGGTGGGGACCTCAAACCTGGTATCAGAGCTAAGAGTGAGTTAGGCTGGGAAATAAAGTTATATTGTTTGAACATTTAAAAGGAACTGAAAGTATATAGGTAGCTGATCCAAATTCCTTGCATTGGTGTTGCAGGAAGACCCCGTGCTCGCATATCGAAAGTTTCAAGTGTTTGAGCCTATTTATGAGCAAGCTTGAAGATCCCCTGTTTACCAATTCAGGCGAGATGTCATGGAGATACTGTTGAAGGCTTATACACCACACTCCAATCACATTGATAGAGGATGGGAACTTGATTGTACATTTCCAGGAGGGGTTTACTACATCAACGCTCGGAAGCTAGGATGCCTGGCTACCGACTTGAAGAAGATACGTTGGGGAGAAGAGTTGAGAGTAATAGAGATATTCTACTTGGTGCCTACACGATTGGACTAGACTCTTTAAGACAACCCCAATCAAACCATCAACGACTGGCTCTTGGAGAAGGTCACCAATGGGATCCCAACAAACAGAGTCAAAACCTTTGGAGTACCAAAAGAGGAATTCCGGCTTGATATCTTAGTTTATTATCCACTCAAGAATGAGTATAGAAACTATTACACGAATGAAGTAGTGCATCATGTGGATACCATCTCCTAGGTGTATTTTATACGCAATCCATAAATCCATGTAATAAGCTGATCATCAGTTATCCTAAACCTTGAGGGGTTTTGATTGTAATAAATTTTCATCAATAAAGTGCTTTTTGTCTCTGAATCTTTGCCTCTTGATAAAGTGGAATTTTGAAATTTTATTAAAGTCTTGTGTCTATTTTTAAATCCAAGTAATGGTATCAAGAATTTTGTATAACTTCTGTAGGCACCGCCTGTTGCTCTGTACTTGGCAGTGCAAGAGAAGAAGCTCCTCCTTAAGCAAGCCCAACCTCCGATATTTAAGGGCGAGGGGGCTAATGTGGAGAGAGATGCGAAGTGTGGATGAAAGCCATGGACGACTATTTTGAGGTTGCGGGGACCCAACCCGTAAATCACACCATGCTTGCGATGTTTTGCTTGACTGGCGATGCCAAGATATGGTGGAAGCAACATTGCAGGGAGATGGATATTAACGGATCTTCCCAATCGTGGGAAGACATCAAAGGTGCGATAATGGGGCGTTATTTACCGCTTGCCTATAGAACCTTGAGTATGAATGAATTCTTTTCACTTCGGCAGCTGAATTCATCTATCGAAGAATATTATGCAAAGTTTGTCACTCTTCAGAGATATGCTCCTAAGATGACCTTGGAACAATAGGTGGCGAGGTTCTGCCAAGGACTAATCGATCCTTTGAATACTCGGTTGGAAGCTCTCAGGCCGACAACACTACAGGATGCCTTGTTGAGGGCGAAAACTCTAGCTCTCGAAGTACAAAAGTAATCAGAATAGGAGGAATCATTGGGCAAAGAGGGCAAGGACCACTGCTTGGGATAACAGACCAGCCAACCAAGTGTATAACCAGCGCCCTATTGTGGCTACCACCACAACCATGGAGTTCCTTGATGTTCGATGCTATGGTTGCGGCGAGCATGGACATTACAGATCTAATTGCCCCAGGAACATTCAGGCAACCAACGCTAGTGCCATACCCTTAAATACCCATGGCGTGGCCAAGCTAATGGAAGAGGAGGAAGAGGAAGGATGAACAAACGGCGAGGGCGTGGAGCTACCGCTAGGGTGAATGCCGCAGTGGTACAACCAACTGTGGGTGACGAAGCAGTGGAGAGAGAAACCCTACATGCTGCAATTGACAATCCCAATGGTTGCGAGCAATACGTAGTCATTCATACGCAAGGATCTCTCAGAGCTGAACAAGTTAACTTCCTTATAGATTGTGGTAGTACTCCTTCATTTCTTTCACCCAGATGCATGAGGAAGCTAAAGCTAGATAAGTATCCAACAAGCAAGCTAGTTGTAGAGTTAGCAAACGGCAAGGAGGTAGTATCTCAACATTCTGCAGGAAAAAGCGACCTTGATTTAGTGGAACACCCAACTTATGCCCAATTTCAACCTTACCCTTAGGATTCTTTGATGGGATACTAGGGATGGACTGGCTAAAGCAAAATAGGGCCCACATACATTGTGCACAAGGGAATTTTACCTTTACTGATAACTTGGGTAATGAAGCCTTAATCCAGGGGGAAAATGGGAGACCTAGGGCTACTCTAGTTAAGGCCAGCAGACTTTTGAAAGGACTACGGAAGGGTCAGCAAATTTATGCAGTAAAACTAAACAAGGTGGACCAATCACATACCTCGCTTCGACCAAACTGGTTGAGAGAGTATGATGATGTATTCCCTGAAGACCTTACGAATCTTCCGCCACATAGAGAGGATGATCATGAGATTGAGGCTATCCCTGGATGTGAACCTATCTCAAAAAGACCTTATAAGATGTCACTTCCAAAGGCTATGGAACTCAAGGAACAGCTTAGGCAACTCATTGAGCGAGGATTCATTCGACCCAGTACTTCTCCTTGGGGTGCTCCAGTTCTTTTTCAGATAAAGAACGGTGGGACCTTAAGGCTATGCATAGATTACCGTGGACTGAACAAGGTAATTGTCAAGAACAAGTATCCAATTCCAAGGATTGACGAACTCTTGGACAGGCTCCACAACGCCAAAATGTTTACAAAGATTGATCTAAGGTCAGGATATTACTAAATCAAGATCAAGGAATCAGATATTCCAAAGACAGCTTTCAATACTAGATATGGACACCACGAATTCACAGTAATGTCTTTTGGTCTAACAAATGCTCTTGCAAGCTTCAATCGACTTATGCAGGATATTTTCAGACCTTACCTGGATGATTTTGTCTTGGTTTTCTTTGATGAAATTCTGATCTATTCTAAGAACGAGGTAGACCACGAAGAACATGTTCGCAAAGTACTTGATCTTCTTCGGGAACGCCAACTTTACGCTAAAGAGAGCAAGTGCACTTTTTGCTCACCAAAGGTTAACTATCTTGGATTTGTCATATCGGTTGAGGGGATTTCAGTGGACCTAGACAAGGTCAAGGACATCGCTGATTGGCGTCAACCATCCACCGTCAGCGAAGTAAGAGGATTTCTTGGAATAACGGGATGGTACAGGATTTTTTTCAAGGACTGTGCACGTATTGTTGCACCTTTGACGGAACTCCTAAAGAAAGAGATGAGGATCAAATGGAAGACCGAGCACACGTCTAGGTTTGCTAAACTAAAAGAGTTCTTGGTCGCAGCTCCTATTTTAAAGCTTCCAGATTTCAGTAAGGAATTTGAAGCAGCAACCGATGCTAGCAAATTTTCTCTAGGCGGAGTTTTTACTCAAGGAGGAAGACCAGTGGCGTATACTTCGTGAAAGCTGAGAGATCATGAGAGGAATTATCCTACTCATGATTTGGAACTTTTAGCAGTTATTCATGCGCTGAAGTTATGGAGACATTATCTTCTTGGGTGCAAGTTTCAACTGGTTACAGACCACAAGAGCTTAAAATGGATTTTTACTCAACCTATTCTCAATATGCGACAACGACAATGGATAGAGCTATTACAGCAATATGACCTTGACATAAAGTATAGACCAGGAAAGGAAAATGCAGTTGCAGATGGTCTTAGCGGAAAATCCTTTCTTGGAGCTATCTCTATTCCAAATAATCCTATCTGGGATAGAATCAAATAAGCATCCTTGGTAGATCCAGAGTACCAGCATATAGTATCTATAGTCTAGCAGAATAAGATGCATGAAGCTAAAGATTACTCTCTTATGGGAGGATGTCTTTACTACAGACATAGACTCTGTGTACCCAGAGACCGAGCTCTAAAGAAGACTATAATGAAGTAGTGTATCATGTGGATACCATCTCCTAGGTGTATTTTATACGCAATCCATAAAGCCATGTAATAAGCTAATCATCAGTTATCCTAAACCTTGAGGGGTTTCGATTGTAATAAATTTTCATCAATAAAGTGATTTTTGTTTCTGAATCTTTGCCTCTTGATAAAGTGGAATTTTGAAATTTTATTAAAGTCTCGTTTCTATTTTTAAATCCAAGTAATGGTATCAAGAATTTCGTATAACTTCTGTAGGCACCGCCTGTTGCTCTGTACTCGGCAGCGCAAGAGAAGATGCTCCTCCTTAAGCAAGCCCAACCTCCGATATTTAAGGGCGAGGGGGCAAATGTGGAGAGAGATGCGGAGTGTGGATGGAAGCCATGGACGACTATTTTGAGGCTGCGGGGACCCAACCCGTAAATCACACCATGCTTGCGATGTTCCGCTTGACTTGCGCTGGCAAGATATGGTGAAAGCAACATTGCAGGGACTTGGATAATAAGGCCCATCTTCCCAATCGTGGGAAAGACATCAAAGCTGCGATAATGGGGCGTTATTTACCGCCTGCCTATAGAACCTTGAGGATGAATGAATTCTTTTCACTTCGGCAGCTGAGTTTATCTGTCGAAGAATATTATGCAAAGTTTGTCACTCTTCGGAGATATGTTCCTAAGATGACCTTGGAACAACAGGTGGCGAGGTTCTACCAAGGACTAATCGATCCTTTGGCTACTCGGTTGGAAGCTCTAAGGCTGACAACAGTACAGGATGCCTTGTTGAGTGCCAAACCTTTATCTCTCGAAGTACAAAAGTCTAATCAGAACATGAGGAATTATTGGGCAAAGACGGCAAGGACCGTTGCTTGGGATAACAGACCAGCCAACCAAGCGTATAACCAATGCCCTATTATGGCTACCACCACAACCATGGAGTTCCCTGATGTTCGATGCTATGGTTGCGGCGAGCATGGACATTACAGATCCAATTGCCCCAGGAGCATTGAGGCAACCAACGCCAGTGCCATACCCTTAAATACCCGTGGGCGTGGCCAAGCTAATGGAAGAGGAGGACGAGGAAGGATGAACAAAGGGCGAGGGCGTGGAGCTACAGCCAGAGTGAATGCCGCAGTGGTACAACCAACTGTGGGTGACGAAGCAGTGGAGAGAGAAACCCTACATGCTGCAGTTGACAATCCCAATGGTTGCGAGCAATACGCATTCATTCATACGCAAGGATCTCTCAGAGGTGAACAAGTTAACTTCCTTATAGATTGTGGTAGTACTCTTTCATTTCTTTCACCCAGATGCATGAGGAAGCTAAAGCTAGATAAGTATCCAACAAGCAAGCTAGTTGTAGAGTTAGCAAACGGCAAGGAGGTAGTATCTCAACATTCTGCAGGAAAAATCGACCTTGATTTAGGGGGACACCCAACTTCTACCCAATTTCGAACCTTACCCTTAGGATTCTTTGATGGGATACTAGGGATGGACTGGCTAAAGAAAAAAAGGGTCCACATACATTGTGCACAAGGGAATTTTACCTTTACTGATAACTTGGGTAATGAATCCTTAATCCAGGGGGAAAACGGGAGACGTAGGGCTACTCTAGTTAAGGCCAATAGACTTTTGAAGGGACTAAGGAAGGGTCAGCAAATTTATACAGTAAAACTAAACCAGGTGGACCAATCAGATACCTCGCTTCGGCCAAACTGGTTGAGAGAGTATGATGATGTATTCCCTAAAGACCTTACGAATCTTTCGCCACATAGAGAGGTTGATGATGAGATTGAGACTATTCGTGGATGTGAACCTATCTCAAAAAGACCTTATAAGATGTCACTTCCAGAGGCTATCAAATTCAAGGAACAACTTAGACAACTCATTGAGCAAGGATTCATTCGACCCAGTACTTCTCCTTGAGGTGCTCCAGTTCTTTTTCAGAAAAAGAAGGATGGGACCTTAAGGCTATGCATAGATTACCGTGGACTAAACCAGGTAATTGTCAAGAACAAGTATCCAATTCCAAGGATTGACGAACTCTTGGACACGCTCCACGGTGCCAAAATGTTTACAAAGATTGATCTAAGGTCAGGATACTACCAAATCAAGATCAAGGAATCAGATATTACAAAGACAGCTTTCAATACTAGATATGGACACTACGAATTCACAGTAATGTCTTTTGGTCTAACAAATGCTCCTGCAAGCTTCAATCGACTTATGCAGGATATTTTCAGACCTTACCTCGATGATTTTGTCTTGGTTTTCTTTGATGACATTCTGATCTATTCTAAGAACGAGGCAGACCACGAAGAACATGTTCGCAAAGTACTTGATCTTCTTACGGAACGCCAACTTTAGGCTAAAGAGAGCAAGTGCACTTTTTGCTCACCAAAGGTTAACTATCTTGGATTTGTCATATCGGCTGAGGGGATTTCAGTGGACCCAGACAAGGTCAAGGACATCGTTGATTGGCCTCAACCATCCACCGTCAGCGAAGTAAGAGGATTTCTTGGAATAACTGGATGGTACACGATTTTTGTCAAGGACTATGCACGTATTGCTGCACCTTTGACGGAACTCCTAAAGAAAGGGATGAGGATCGAATGGAAGACCGAGCACAAGTCTAGGTTTGCTAAACTAAAAGAGTTCTTGGTCTCAGCTCCTATTTTAAAGCTTCCAGATTTCAGTAAGGAATTTGAAGCAGCAACCGATGCTAGCAAATTTTCTCTAGGCGGAGTTCTTAGTCAAGGAGGAAGACCAGTGGCGTATACTTCGCGAAACCTGAGAGATCATGAGAAGAATTATCCTACTCATGATTTGGAACTTTTAGTAGTTATTCATGCGCTTAAGTTATGGAGACATTATCTTCTTGGGCGCAAGTTGCAACTGGTTACAGACCACAAGAGCTTAAAATGGATTTTTACTCAACCTATTCTCAATATGCGACAACGACGATGGATAGAGCTATTACAGGAATATGACCTTGACATAAAGTATAGACCAGGAAAGGAAAATGCAGTTGTAGATGGTCTTAGCCGAAAATATCCTGCCTCGTAATGGAAACAGAGTCACTCGATGGTATACTCGGATCTATCTCTATTTCAAATAACCCTATCTGGGATAGAATCAAAGAAGCATGCTTCGTAGATCCAGAGTACCAGCATATAGTATCTCTAGTCCAGAAGAATAAGATGCCTGAAGCTAAAGATTACTCTCTTATGGGAGGATGTATTTACTACAGACATAGACTCTGTGTACCCAGAGACCCAGCTGTAAAGAAGGATATTCTGTATGAAGCACATGATAGCCCTACATCCGGACATCCAGGCTATGCTAAAACTCTTCATGCTGTCAGGAGGAGTTATTTTTGGTCTGGAATGAAAGGAGACATACTTCGCTATGTGAGGCAATGTCTTTCTTGTCAGAGGATAAAGGCCGAAAGAATCAAGTTACCAGGGCAACTTCAACCTCTTGACATACCCCAGATGAAATGGGAATGCATTAGTATAGGTTTTGTTACAAGATTACCTTCTACAGGAGGTTATGATTCTGTTTTCGTGGTTGTTGATATGCTCACAAAAGTGGCTCATCTAATATCTCTAAAGACAACCTTTACTGCTTCGGATGTTAGTCGGGTATTCATGAAGGATATTTTTAGGTTACATGGCCTGCCCAAGCGTATCGTCAGTGATAGAGATGCCAAGTTTACATCAAAATTTTGGACTTCTCTTTTCCAATCTATTGGGTCACAATTAGCTTTTAGTACAGCGTATCATCCCCATACAGATGGGCAAACTGAAAGATTTAATCAAGTCATCGAGGACATTCTCAGAGCCTATTGTTCGCAAGAACCAAAGAAGTGGTTACAATATCTACCTTTGGTGGAGTTTGCTTACAACTCTTCCGAACACAGAAGCATTGGAATGTCACCTTTCAAAGCTCTTTATGGACAGGACTGTTTAGCACCACTGAACTTCTCACATCCAACCATCAGGGTAGAAGCCTCTAGAAAGATGTTAGAAGATATGGAAGCACAGACTAGAGCTATTCGCCAGGATATTCAGGCCGCTCATGATAGACAAAATCACTATGCAGATAAGAACCGTTCAAAAAGAACTTTCAAGGAAGGGGATAAAGTTTTTCTGCAAGTCCGACCAAAGAAAATCAACTTATCACTAGGCAGATATAAGAAGCTCAGCCCAAGGTATTGTGGACCATTCGAGATCGTTAAGGTTGTGAGTGACCAAGCCTACAAGCTAAAGTTACCTGCAAACTAGAAGATTCATGATGTGTTCTACGTCAGCTTAATCAAACCCTATATTCCTAACCCTGATCAATTCTTGGACTCAGATCAGATAGTCATGCCAGCACAAGGAGTTCTCGAGCTCCAACCTGACTATGTACTTGAAACAAGGGAAAGGAAGTTACGCAACAGAACTATCACGAAGCATTTGGTGAAGTGGAAGGATTACCTTGAAGAAAATGCAACTTGGGAGGACGAACCGACGCTCATAAAAGACTACCCAAACACATTCTTGAGATGAGGACATCTCAAATTTTTCACGTTGGGGAGGTTGTAAGGTCTCTGACCCCGATCAAAAAGAGCACCCTTGTACCATGAAATGAACATAATGGAAAAAGTTACTATTTTTAGTAGTTCTCCAAATTCTGTCAGTGCCATGATGTTTAGAATGTTTTAAAGCTTCAAAATGTGAATTAAAATAATTTTTGTAAAAAAATTCCAAAAATAGTAAGTTTTTGTTCACCCGACCCGCCCAATTTTGATCGTCTCGAAAAACTGCACACGTACCCCAAATTTGAAAAAAATGCATTTTCGGACCCTGGGGTCTACTAAATATGGCAGGTAGTCGGGCCAGTACGTTTTAGTTCGAGCTTCGTATAGCAATTTTCGGCATCAAAATCCGACTCGTATGACCCGTTTTAGTCTAGAACCAATTTTCCTAAAAATTGTCCTGGGAGGTACCCCGGGCTCGAGGCTGTGTGGGAACAGGTTCCAGCCCACTCCAGACCAGCTTTAGTAGCTAGGGGGCGCCCTCTTGCCTTGTGGGAGTCCTGGGAAAGCTGCCAAGCCAGTATCTAAGTCTTAGAGTCGGTTAAACTAGCCAACCTGACACTTGGTGAGTAGGGAACTAGACTTGCCATGCTTAACTGGAGAAGCTCCCAGATGCATTTAGCAACCCAGGTCGATTTTCAGCCTGTAGGAGCCTATTTAAAGACCTGCACAGACACACACACACACACACACACACTTATGCTCATACACACACACACAGTGCATACACACACACACACACACCTACACACACTGGGAAGGTGCTGCCGGTTCACACACCTTTTGAAGGAGAAGCAAGGAGGAAGGTGCTGCCGAATTCTCCTCTCAAGAAGCTCGATTAGATCAAAAAATCGAGAAGATTATCAGCCCTTAATCACGATAACCACGGTTTAATTAATGCTATCTGTAAATTCCTTTCTCTACCATCCAAATTCCTCGTCTATTATGCTTATTCCTAGTCGTAATTCTCTATAATTACTTTTTAAATTCTCTTTAACCATATTCTATTATGTAATCATCATTCCATAGCTGAATTATCAGCCATTCATCATTCTCGATTAATGATTAGTGTATAATTATTAGAATTTTCTTCCTCTAGGCGACATAGAAATTAGTCGATAAGCTAGTAATTGTGTAGATTTAAGAGAATCACTTTTTCTATCACTCATTAATACTGTAACTAAATTAAATTCACTTTCTTTATGCATTAAGGTGTAATTAAGGAAAAGTTAATCTGTTATGAAGCCCTACAAGTTGACTTTCCTCACACATATGCATAAGATAAATCTGCATCATCTAGTTTCTAGGAAAGAGATTAATCATACTTAATTCATCTCCCTGATAATTCCATCAGTGAAATCCTACTATTCTTAATCACGTAAGTTGAGTAATTATCTTTAGAGCAGGTTCCCATAGGAATATGCATCATCCATAATGATTGCTATATGGAAAAATCTAAACCTCTTATGTAGCAGGCATTGTTTGATGTTGCTAATCTATCATTTGGCTTGTTATGACGCTTGCGGACATTAGCTCTTTTCTCCAAGTTAATTATTTAAAGTAGTGAGTTTAAATGGCCCTGGTTAAGAGGACTCGCTTTGGTGGAGCCCACGACCACGAGGTAGGAACGAGCAAGGTGAACGGGAAGGGAAAAGCTCCCATGGACGAACAATTACCGGCCATCTCACGGGCCATCGACGAAGAAATGGAAGAGGCAGGTCATAACTTCATTCAAGTTGTTCAATTTTACATTGCACACGTTTAGTTAGGAATGAACATATCCCCAAACATGTTGGAGAAATCCGACGAAAACCTCGGCATTGAATTCATCGTACATTAAGTTCTAAAGTAGGAAGGAAATGATTGATGGGTATGCTGGTTGCAATAGGAAAGAATGTCTGCTAGGGAAAATTTAGCTCGACATGTTCATTTTATTTCCAATGTTGAATCAGTCCTGACCCCCCTACTGATCACAGGGGGCAGAGTTCCTCGTTAAGGACTCTTGAATCCAGGACTTGCTTTTTATGCGGTGGATACCCACGACTTGCTTTCTATGCGGTGGGAACCCACGTCTTGATTTCTATGCGGTGGGAGTGTCCATGACGTGCTTTCTATGCAGAGGACATACCTAGTTGTATGGGCAACTAGGCGACAACGGGAGGAGTGAACTCTCGCTGGAGGGGGGATGTTGTACCTCCAGAACATTGGAATTTTTATGACTAAGTTTGAGTGGAATTTTTACTAGAATTTTGTCTTGGTGTTGTTTGCAATACTGGTTGAAGGGCTGTCTTAACGAACAATGTGATTCGCAATACTGGTTGAAGGGCTGTCTTAACGAACAATGTGATTCGGAATTAAACAAGGAATGCTTATGTCGAACAACCTTTGTGGTAGTAATTAGGTCACACAAGGAAGTGTGAGTGTGGGGGTGGAAAGTGGGGGCTTGGTTGGCTCGGGTTGCCAATGCCTACGAGATGGGTGGTCGCGATTGGTCGGGAACTCTCTGTCCCCATAGTGCTTACTTCGATATTAGTAATACTCATTGCCCCTAGAGCGGTGAAATCTCGAGAGTACGTGCCTCTGAAACATGGGGAAAAAGGCGCTCGGGGTTTCTCTCCTCTTGGAAGGTGGGTCTTAGGATCGCTACATAGTTTATGTACGCTTCCCCTGCGAGGTGGACCTAGATCTCCTTGCTAGTAGGCTCGAACTGGACTCACCTTGTGATGAGAGATCGTCCGCTAGTCGAACCTTGAACCATTTTGTTTGCTTCCGCAATAGATCTAGTGGCCACCAGGTTCACCACCAAATCCGCTGGTTGATACGGTGGGGTGGGAACCTCACAAAAGTGTGGACTCATTTGAGTGCACAGGGTGAGAATGGTGCTAGATTTAGGCTTTTTGTCTCTTAAATAGTAGATATAAAGGAATTTTGAGATTTTGAGCTCCAAATATGTTCAAACTTGGTCAGTGGGCTTGGGAGATCATGTGTTTTGGTCCCATAAGGTCAAAAGTCGCAATTTCCTCCCATCTTGGCAAAAAAGTAAATAATCACGATTATCAACTTTTTCATCAAAATGGATATTTTTTGAAGCAGCATGCTTCTAGGCATGATGTAGATTGTGTGTATGAGATTTGAGGTGATTTGGATCAAAAAATGTGACAAATAACTCAGAAATTGGTTTGAAAGGACTTCTTTGTGTTTTTGGACAATTTTCCAAGTTATCGTTGATCAATTTGGCTCATGCTTGAAATGTGGCATGTAATAGGTGTGCACAAGTGATAGGTGAAGTGATGGTATCATTTTCAAGCCAAAATATTGCAAAAGTAAATAATCGTGATTATTTACAGCAGTCAATGTTTTCTTGCAAAACTTAAATATTTTGACCTAAACATATTCTATACACCTTAAACAAGTCCTAAATTGAAAGTTTTATGTTTCTAGCATCACTTCGTGCTTTGTTGACTCTGAAATCACCGATTTTTGTGACTATATGGCCTGTAGAGTTGGTTAGTCACTTTTGAGGCTATGGACTTGTCCGCTACATAGTCCTCAGGCAACTCATCCAATTTTGGCCCATTTGGAGTCAGTTTGACCTTGTATGTCAAATTTGACGCTTTGTAGCCTTCGCGTTGTTTTCTGCTTTTCGAGGGTTTGGCTTGATTGATTTTATGAAACCAAAAATATACAGTATATATATACCCCATATATAAGCTGTCTGTGGAGTCAGAATCCAATTCTAGCATTTGCCAAAAACCTACCTTTTCTATTTGGGACCCCCCTGAACCCTTGCCCAATGGTCAACTGCTCATATAGAAGTGTTCTATCATCTAGGGGCATGCTACACTTCAAGTCCGTCTGATTTGGTTGAGCTGACAGGCCTATATGGTCAATTTTTGGTCGTAGGTCTTCGTGCACTGCTCGAATTGTAGGGTTTTTTCCAGGGGTTTAGACTAGCTACCGACCATACAGACTGGATCATTGATAAGTATAGAACTTATGCCTCATGTCTTGTGTGAGACGGTGCTTTTAGCAGGCAACTGTGGACTCCAAAAAATGCACGCGAAGAAGGTCGAAAAGCTCTCTCTCCAAAGGCAGCAAGTGGAAATGAGGTGATTTGAGCCTACCTTGGGTATCTATACTCGGACTTTCTGAACCATTTTCCCCCAAATTCCCCTGTTCGTCCTACTAGGCCATGAAATCTATGTTAGAGTCAAAACTTTTCCCAATCGAATTCTTGTAGCTCATTCTGCAAGAATTTTGCCAAAGTAGGTCTGACCGCCCAATTTAGGCTTTCCGCTTCCGTCTGTTGATTTAATTGAAATTTTTTGTATATGTCTGCTTTGTTCTTCTGATTATCAACATGTCTTTATTTTTTCCATGTGAGCTCATTTGCTATTTATTATTAATTTTTGACCTGTTTATTGAAAAACAAAAGAAAATAACAAAATACGCTAAAAAAGCAAAGGGAAAATCTAATAATTTAAAAAATATAGTGAAAGACACAGCTTTATTGTCTTTTGTTGGATTTCTCCATTTTAAGTCTCAATATCAAGTGAAATGATGAAAAATATCCAAAAAGGACTATGTTTTGATAGTATATACACTATTTACACTTTTCGAGGAGATATTATACACTATTTACTATTTTTTGATAGTATATATATATTTACTATTATATATACTATTTTTTGATAGTATATACACTATTTACACTTGTCGACGAGGAGATATTATTAGTTAAACTTTCCCTATTGATGATTTATATATAATGGTTGTCAGAATTTTTTTGGAAGAAGTGGTGCACATATATATAAATGCATGCATGCTGCATCGAATAAAGGATTGCCCATTTTCTAGAGCCAGGTGGTTACGTGGGACCCACATGTGTACAGGTAGGAAAGCATGTACATAGTGCATCGATTTTCACTATCACCAGTACCAGTATGTTTTCTCTATAATAATGAGGAGTTTGTAGTGTGTAAAACTTCTCAAGGAAGCTATCGGTGGGCCGACTACATGAGGTAAGCAGGTGTGTCAAATGGCATCAAGCGGCGTCAAGACGTCGAATGGGGTCAATATTTGCACGTGGATAACTACGGACACAACGTGGGTGTTTTCTTGTGATAATTATGCAAAAAAGTCATCATGAGAAATATATCTGGGGGCCACTTCACGTAGTGGTGAGATGAATTATTGGAAAAAGTTGAGTGCCAGGTGTGCAGATGATGCAAAAAGGTGACAACTATGCACTGCGAGAAAACTTTTTGGCCCGTTCGGGGTCCGTTTGAGGTCAACTAAGAGGCCAAAGGTGCGCAAGTAATAGAGCTAAGTGCGGGAACTGAAAAACCTGAGAGAAGACCAGAAAAAACGTGGAGAGAAGAGGAGGAACAACCGCAATTGTGTTTTTGCTGTTTTTGGAGTTTGTTTTGGCCATAAACTGCTCATCCGAGGTCGGATTTGAGCACTTTGACATTGTAGACTAGGGTTTTGGAACATTCCGGACGTGATGACACTGTCCATTTTTCCAAATTTCTCAGTGCTTTTCTGTTGTTTTGGTTGTGTAAGTTTCTCCTATGAGCGAAGATTCTGCTCCAATTTGTGATTGTATCTGGCATATTTTACCCATATTGTGTGAGCTATTTGCCCCATTGATGTTGTCTCAAGCTCAATTGTATCTAAACATCAGAAATTCTCCTCTTTTGCTGAGGTTTTTGGGTGTGTGTGTGTGTGTGTGTCTCTCTTCTCACTCCATCGGTGTGTTCCCTGTCTCGGCCAAGTGGGTTGTGTAAGCCGAGTGGTGCCCCATAGTGTGTATATGTGTATCATTTCAAGAGTGTGTGTCGGGTCATTATAAAGACGTTGTGTGTGTTTTCATCCCGCTCACATTCTTTTGGTGCCCCCATGGAGGATCTTCTTCGAGTACCTTCTGCTTCGAGCTTCAAGCTTCGAGATTTGGGATTACAGGTTGCAGATTACAGATTACAGGCTACAGGGACAGGCATAGGTATAGGTGATTCACATAGGTACAAGTAGCTGGAGTAGAGTGATACATTGGCAAGTGGGAGTCACTTACAGTTGCCGTGGGTATGCATCATTTGGTGCCTTTTTGAGCGCATTGTTTTGTATTGTATGTTACTTGTGGAAATTGCCATTCTACGCCTTCATGGATCCATACTTGGTTTTATTTGGTAGTTCCAACCATTTTTGAGACTTGGTCTGGAAGGTAGTCATTTCTAAGACTTGACTATACGAGATTTTGTATAAGCTTTCGTGAGAGGGTCGATAGCTTGAGGTTTTATTGAGCTGGGGGATTCTCAAATGTGAGATCCTTTCGGTGATATAGGTGGATGGAGCACCCTTTTTTGTGACCTCGCCATAGGCTATATACTAGTGATTCCTACTTGATGCTCGAGTTCTATTGTTAGCAGGGTATGCATACATATATAGTTTATATTTTGGGTTCTTACTGCTCTACTTCTGGGAAAACTTTGTCAAAATTTTTCCAAGTTGTTATGGCTGTTTTTTTGGTCTTTTGAGCCATTTATACTGTTATGCTGCTGAAATTTTGGCAAAATCAGAGGATAAGTCAGGTGTGCCTTCTTGGAAGCTGCATGGTTGTCTTTAATGGATGATCAAAATGGACCTCAATTCACTCCTTTTCATTTAACACAAAGAATCCAGATAAATGTTCATGTGTCCACGAAGATTTTTTTTCAGCAGCGTATAGTCTTTATGTTCGGGCCAAGAAGATTAAGAGAGATACTGGAATGCCCTTTGCCTGTTGTAATTCCGATGATTAACTATGAAAACTCATTTGATGTGCATGTGTTTGTCCTTATTTAAAGATGAGCTCCATTGAAGTTTCTAGGGATTGAGTCAGTCAAAAATTTTGGGTTCTTGCACGGGTGTATGAAGGGGTTCTCAAAGCATCATAACTTGGGTAGCCATGGCTTTCTCTTATCCAGAATTTCATGGAAGAAGTGATGAAGATGTGGAAGAATTTTTAGAAAAGATGGAGGTTGCCTGCATTAGCAACTAGATCCATGACCCGGCGCATATGTTACGTCTTCTCCGAATCTGTTTGAAGAGTGATGCGCAAGTTTGGTCCAAAGCATTTGAAGAGGAGTTGCGTGTGGCTGATCCACCTATAAGATTGATTTGGGACAATCTAAGGCATGGATTAGAAGTGAAGTTTGTGAAGACATAAGATCCTGACAAAGTTGTAAAGAAAGAGGATGGAGGAGAGCTACACAAGATAAGCACAAAGCACACATAGATGGAAAGCTTCTTCGTCTTCTACACTTAGAAAAGAGAGTACAAAATGACTAAGTGCTAAAACTGAAAAGTAGCACATATGTACATGCGGTCACTAAGTGTGAACTTGCTAGAAGCGTACTAGGTTGGCACTATAAGTGTAGTCCAGCTATAGAATCACTGGCAGAGATCCTCCGTGTCGGTCACCTAACGCACCAGTGAGTAAATGTCGTAAGCGGCCAAGACCCGTAGTGGATGCCAACTCAAGATGTAGAGGTCGAAATCTCAACACTCCCCCTCGAGCTCTGCATGTCGCAGAGTCCAAGCATAGTCCGAAAACATCGAAGCTTCTCAGCTTCAAGGGCCTTGGTAAAGATATCCGCTATCTGCTCCTCTGTGCTGACGTAGACCAAGTCGATGTTGCCAGCCAACACTCGCTCTCGAACGTAGTGGTAATGGACCTCTATGTGCTTGGTCCTGGAATGGAACACTGGGTTCCTAGCCAACTACATGCTGCTGAGGTTGTCACAATGGATCAAAATCCACCTGCACTCCCAAGTCCTCAAGTAATGTGCGTAGCCAAGCTACCTCACACGCCACAACTGCTGCACCTCTGTACTCAGCCTTTGTGCTCGATAAAGCAACCGTAGGCTGATTTTTGCTGCTCCAAGTAACATCAGCACTCCCAAAAGAGAACATGAAGCCACTCGTAGATTTGCTATCAACAATGCTACATGCCCAATCTACATTTGTATACCCATACAATGCTAATGGTGCATCTACTGCATCGAACAATACGAAGTCAAGAGTCCCTTGCACATACCGAAGTGTGCGTCATACTCCATCCAAATGTGGCTTCCTTGGAAGCTGCATTAACTGACTCTCAAAGCCTACTGTGTAGCTCAAGTCTGGCCTCGTGATAGTCAAGTAGATTAGACTACCCACAATCTTCCTGTACATCTTGACATCCTCAACAACATCACCCTTCTCTGCACTCAGCTTTGCATTCACATCCAAGGGAATAGAAATTGGCTTACAATCATCCATACCATACTTTGACAACATGTCCAAAGCATACTGTCTCTATGGACAGCCATACACCCTTTGGAGTCCTGATCACCTCAATGCCAAGAAAGTAGCGCAACTCGCCCAAATCTTTCATTTCAAACTCCTGTTTGAGAAAACCCTTCACATGGTCAATCTCCATAGCATTGTCACCCACAATAATAAGGTCATCTACATATATGGTAATGACCACAATCCCCACATCACTCTCACGTACATAGAGTGAATGATCAGCATGAGCTCTCCTAAACCCAATACTGACAAGATACTTGGCAATCCTGTCATACCATGCTCTAGAGCCCTGCTTCAAACCATACAAAGCTTTGAGAAGTCTGCATACATAATCTGGGTAACCTGGATTGACATAACCAGGTGGCTGATCCATATACACTTCCTCTTGCAACTCACCATTCAATAAGGCATTCTTTACATCCATTTGATGCATAATCCATCCTCTAGATGCAGCCACTGCTATGACAGCTCTCACAGTCGTCATCTTTGCCATTGGAGCAAAGGTCTTCTCATAGTCTATGCCATACGTCTGTGCATAACGCTTTGCGACCAGCCTTCCCTTGTGATGCTCAATGTTACCATCAGCCTGATGTTTGGTTTCATACACCCATTTACAACCAATAGCCTTCTTGCCACTTGGCAATGACACCAACTCCCATGTGTCATTTGCTTCTAATGCAGCCATCTCTTCATTCATGGCATCATCCCAATGCACATTTCCAACTGCATCCTCAAAACATGTGGGCTCCACATCCTGTATCACCTTAGCCATGTAGGCTTGGTGATGCGCTAGATACCCATCATAAGTCAACGTCTGAACTGGATTTCTGACTCTGTTAGATCTATGTGGTCCTGGGTCACTCCTTTGCCCTCTAGCATCTTCTTGTACTTTCCTTACACTAGGTGTCCTGACAGCCGGAATTCCAAATTCCTCATCAAGAATTTGTTCAGAACCATCTGAATCCATGTCTACATGTGAACAACCTGATGATGCATCAGCCATAAGGGGAGGTTCATCAACCTTTTCCTTTCCTTTTCGTGATACATTCCCTATACCTGTTGGTGGAGTAACCTGCGTACGTAGTCTACCATTCCATGGCTTCTCAACAACCACGAGAAGAGGACTCTTGTGGTACACTCAAAACCTGTGACTGTGGCCTCATATTTTGTACAACCACATCATCTTTTACATCAGCCCCAATAGTGCAATGTGCATTACTGTACCAGTTGCTCATCTCATCAAAGACTACATCTCTGCTCACTCATACTTCTCGTGTAGTAGGATTGTAGCACCTGTACCCTTTTGTTCAACGGAATATCCCACAAGAATACATTTCTCTACTTTAGGATCCAATTTCCTACGCAAATCATCTGGTACATGCACGTAAGCTATGCAGCCAAACACTTTCAAGTGTGCCAAATCAGACTTTGTACCTGTAAACTTTTCCTCAGGTGTTACAACATGCACCGCAGTTGTAGGTGTCATGTTCATAATGTACACAGCTGTATTTACATCTTTAGTCCAGAAATGATGAGGCATGTTCTTCTCATTCATCAATGCACGTGCAACCTCTACAATGTGCCTGTTTTTCCTTTCTGCGACCCCATTCTGCTGTGGAGTATATCTGCATGTAAACTGTCTGCGTATACCATGCATTCGCAGAAAATCTGAAAAATCATTGGAAAAGTACTCTCCCCCTCCATCTGACCTCAATGTCTTGATTTGCATATATGTCTCCTTCTCAATTATGACTTTGAAGTCCTGAAAGTGACCAAACACTTCACTTTTGTTACGCATGAAGTAGACCCATACTTTCCTTGTATGGTCATCAATGAAAGAGACATAATACCTGCAACCATGTATACTTGCAGTATCGGTTGGACCCCAAACATCTGTGTGCACCACCTCAAGTGGCTTTTTACATACATTGCGCTCATGTGGAAATGAGCCCTTTGACTGTTTTCAAAACTGGCATGCTGCACACACTTTATGCATACCGTCCACCTTGAATTTGGGCAAACCTTTTACAATCTGTTTTGATTGCATGCTGCACAATCTCTGCTCATTGACATGGCCAATGCGTTTGTGCCAAATGTCAACATCAGCCACAACACCTATGCCCTGTGCAAATAATGCAGCTTTTACCACAGGCATGTCTACATTCAGCGTAAACATTCTGCCCACACATTTTCCCTCTATGATCAGCTAGCAGCCATTCTGGAAATCTTCTACATAACAGCCATTTGGATTGAAGCGAACCTGCAAACCCTGCTCAACCATTTGTAATGTTTGGGACATGAAGTACATCTACTAAGTACTTTGATTTCTCACTCTTTGTATTTAGAGGTATGTCCCCTACATGAGCAATGGGGTGAGCTGTGTCATCTCCTATCTGCACATAGCCTGACACATCTGGTTTGTGCATATCTCTAAACCACTCTCCACGAGATGTCATGTGATTAGAGGCACCTGAATCCACATACCAAACATCATCTTGGGTGGAATTCTCTGCAGCCATTGTATTCATTACATGCTGGATAAGGAACATGCGCTCGTTTTTGCTGTCATCTGCATCTCTGCTAGTAGATGCATAGTTGCCCTGTTCTCTCTTTCCTCTTGCTTTTCCCTTTGGACAGTCACGTGACATGTGACCTCTTTCACCACAAGTCCAACATTCTCTTCTATCTGCAGTATGTTGCTGCCTGCTTGATCCTGCACCCCGACCTCTTTGACTCCCCCTGCCTTGAGACTGGTTTCCCCTGCCACCTGTATTGTTTTGATTTGATTGACCTTCTTGAAATTGTCCCCTGCAACCACTTGGGCCTCGACCACGACCTCTACCTCTACCTCTGTGGGAGTTAGAATAGAAGGCCTGTTCAGACCTATTTCTTCCACGAGAAGAAGATGTGTCAAGACCAAGGTTCTTCTCCTCAAGAATAAGCATAGAAATCAAATCTTGGAACACGGGGATGTCGTCTCTTGTATTTATGGAAGACTTGAAATGTACATACTTATCTCCTAGACCATCCAAGAATGCAGGGACAATGTCATCGTCTTCCACTGAGACTTTAATAGATCCAAGAGCCTCAATGATACTCTTGATCTTCAAGGCATAATCATTGATGGAGAGGTTGTTCCTCTTAACCTGATTAAACTCCGACTTTAGTTGAAGCTTCCTGGCCTTGGTGTTCACCTCGAACACTCTGCTTAAGGTTTTCCATGCAATGGTGGGGGTTTCAGCATCCTGTAGATATCCCACCATGCCATCTGTGATGCTCATAGAAAGCCAATACATCACTTTGCTCTGGCCTTGTTGCCAATCCCTCAAAGCTTTTCTTTGTTCTGCTGTAGCATTTTCCTCGGGAATCTCTGGTTCCTTTTCATTGTCTCCTTCTACATAGTCCCAATAACCTTTTCCTTTTAGGAAATTTTTTATTCTGAACTTCCATGCAGGGTAGTTATTTTTCTCAAGCATCTTAGTGACAATCTGACTGAAACCGTCAGACATCTTGAAGCACTAAGACAAAATAGTTGCAATATGCAAAAACCTGCAAATCTGCTGAACCTGCTATCGTGGTACCTGTAACGCTTTCTACACTCAATGAGTGTCCACAATCAAGCGTACATACAACCACCGTACTTGTACAGTAAATCTCTGTGTACTGCACTTTGGAGACCTATTCAGAAACTTGTACGAAAAACGAACGAAGGGATTGTGATGCTCTTGCTCTCTTGGCTTCTCTTGCCTGCACCAGGCTCTGATACCATGTAAAGAAAGAGGATGGAAGAGAGCTACACAAGACAAGCACAAAGCACACAAAGATGGAAAGCTTCTTCGTCTTCTACGCTTAGAAAAGAGAGTACAAAATGACTAACTGCTAAAACTGAAAAGTAACACATATGTACATACGGTCACTAAGTGTGAAATCGCTAGAAGCGTACTAGGCTGGCACTATAAGTGTAGTACAGCTATAGAATCACTGGCAGAGATCCTCCGTGTCGGTCACCTAACGCGCCAGTGAGTAAATGCCGTAAGCGGCCAAGACCCCGGCCAAGACCCGTAGTGGATGCTAGCTCAAGATGTAGAGCTCGACATCTCAACAAAAGTGTGGCAAGAAGTACAAGGTTTGGTGCAAAAGGAAGGTGAGCCAGTAGTAGATGCGTACATACGTAAGTTTTCATTGGCATGGGAGCGAATGTGCAAGGACTTAGCACCACAAGTACCCCCACCTGACATGATGAAGAAGGACAGGTTTTTGGCTGGTCTTTGGGAGAATATACGTTGGAGAGTGGAGCTAAAGAATCCTAGAACATATGAAGACGCATTGGAGGTGGCAAGGAACAAAGAGTGGAAGCTGAGGAAAATGAGCGAATTAGGAGTGGAGTCTTTGCACAGGAGGTCTGAGTTTCAACCTTTGGACTCTTTACAAGGTCGCATGCCAGGGTTTAATCATGAACCAATGGTTTCTATTACTTATTAGGTTATGCAGCAGTGGTCACTACAGCAGTGCAAGATGATGGGCTAAGGCAAGACATGAGGCAAATAGTAGATTTAATGAAGAATCTCAACCTAAAATTGCTAGGTAATGTGGGAAATAATCGAGGTCGGGGGAGGTTTGCAAATCAGCCCAGGAGGTGAAGAAAGACCTAGGAATGGTGTTGGACAAAGCAATGGTAGGTTCTAGAGGCAGACGCCCACGTGTTATAATTGCGAAGAGTTGGGCCATATCAGCTCCCAATGTGATAAGCCACCAAGGATGGGGGGAGACATGTATCCATTGCCAAGACAGGTGCTAACTAGGTCAAATGATTATGGCCTTGAAATTAAGGGAGAAGAAGGAACTAGTGGATTAACCCAAGAGAAAAAGGTAACTTGACAAAAGTGATAAGTGTAGTCACTATGGAGAAGGCATCAAAGCTAGAGGATACATTAGTGATGCCTGTTGGGAAGAGGACCACAGAGAACAAGGAAGGAAGAAGTGCCCCAGGTCCTAGTAAGAAGAAGGGAAAGAGCCATGAAGGCAAGGATGTCAAGGCCAATAGGAAAAGAAGGGCTCGTTGCAAGTTTCATGTTTCGGATTTTCCACTAGGGTATGGGCAATTAAGCTATGACTTGAAGGAGGATCTGACAAGCAGGAAGGCAGATGTTACTTTTGGGCAGCTTATAGAGATGGTGCCTAAGCTAAAGCAACAGTGGAAGAGGATGGTTAACCCAATGGAGAAAGAGCCAGAGAGAGGTTCAGTGAAGGTGTTGGTGATGGATGTGCTACCAGACATTTGGCCAATAGTAGATGTGTGGCACAAACGAAAAATATGGCACAAGGTTATGTTGATGTCGGAGCCCAAATATGTGTCATAACACACTCATACATTGAGAAGATGGGTCTTACAGTAACTGGGGTGTCAGGCTTTTGGATCAGATTGGCAAACCATCAGAAAGTAAAATGTTTGGGTGTTGTAAAGAGCTTAGAAGTGCAGGCGTATGATGCAAAGGTAGTGGTTGATTTTCATGTGATGCTAGCGGGGTTGGGAGCATATCCTATTATACTGGGTAGACCATGGTTACGTGCAGTGGGAGCTGTTCAAGATTGGAGACGTGGTATGATTAGCCTCTATGGAAATACAAGTGCCAAGAAGCTATATAATATGGACACAAAGAAACAATTGGAAGAGCTTTATGAATATTGAGGATGAGTCTAGTGATGAAGACTATTCCACAATGACTGATGAGGATAGTGGAAGTACTACCAACAGTGATGAGGATGTTGATGTTGCATTTCTATTGATGGACAAAGAAATCTAGAAGTCTGGTTTAGTTGCATTTGCAGATGAAGTTGAAGATGAAAGTGAAGGGCCTTATGAAGTGATTGAAGGACTGATGCAAACCAAGGTTGAATTGTCAAAGAAGCAAGAATTGATGACACAAATGATCAGTGGAGACCTCATCTATGGAGAAGGAGATATATTTGCACATGCTGGCTAGTTTTACTGATTTGTTCATTACTTCATATGAAGAGATTAGAGGGTTCAAAGGAGAAGAGATGCATATAGAGCTGAAAGAAGGTGCTAAGCCAGGAGATATATTTGCACATGCTGGCTAGTTTTCCTAATTTGTTCATTACTTCATATGAAGAGACTAGAGGGTTCAAAGGAGAAGAGATGCTTATAGAGCTAAAAGAAGGTGCTAATCCAGTGCGGCAAAGGCTAAGAAGGATGGGTCAAGAGAAAATGGAAGCCTTGCAGGAAGAGGTGGACAAGTTATTGAAGGTAGGGTTCATAGTCCCAGTGGAAACCACAGAATGGGTGAGTCCAGTAGTAGTCATTCCAAAGAAGGATGGAAAGTGGAGGATTTGTGTATCTTTTAAACCCTTAAATGCAGCCACTAAGAAGAACCCATATCCTCTTCCATTCATCGATCAGATCTTGGATTCAGTGGTGGCAGGTTATGAGAGGTACAGTGTGTGTGATGGTTTTTCAAGCTATTTTCAATTGAAGTTTTCTCTTAAAGACCGAACAAAGACAACATTCATTACGCCATGGGGCTGCTATTGCTACACAATATTGCCATTTGGGTTGTCAAATGGACCATCTTTCTATCAAGAGAGAGAAAATTGGGTATTGGAACCATTCATTGGTAGTTGTGTTAAAGCTTTTATGGACGACTTCTGTGTCTACAGCAGTAGGGCTGAACACCATGAGAAGCTGCAGATGGTATTGGCTCGATATGATGAATGTGGAGGATAGCTAAATCCAAAGAAGTGTCATCTAGCACAGCCAAGGGTGAAGTTATTGGGCCATATGGTGTCAGAAAATGGCATTGAGGCTGATCCAGACAAGGTTAATTCTATTATTCTTCTTCCATCACCTACGAGTACAAAGCAATTGGCAACCTTTATACACAAAGTGAAGTACATGGCGTGGTTTGTTCCATTGTCTTCACAGCTCCTTTATCCATTACAACAAGTGGCAAAGCATGATCCATTGCAATGGGATGACAAGTGTGAAGAAGTGTTTCAAAAGGTGAAAGAAGTGTTAGGGGGGTTGTCAGCCAAGCAGGCTCCTAAGTGGGAGAAAGTTTTGTATGTAAATCCATCAGTAGGGGATGATGCCAATGGAGCCATGCTATTTGAAAAGGGGAAGGGAAGCCATTATATGAGTCCAGTGTATTGTGAAAGCCGAGTGAAGCTGGTAGCAGAGAGAAAATTCTCGGAAGTAGAGCTAGTGATGGCCAGTGTAATATTTGCTTGTCACGATTTCGTCATTACTTGCTACCACGACCTTCTGTTTTCTTGACGAGTTACTCCTTTTTGCCACAATTAATTAATGGAACTAACATGTCAAATGTGGTCAAGAAATGGGTAATTGAGCTACAAGAGTTTGACTTCTCTTTTCTGGAAGACAGTACAAGAGCTACCCTAGCCGATTTGTTGACCTACAAGGAGAATCCCCTTATTGTCAAGGAAGAAGTGGTGATAAAGGTAGTTGAAGAAGTGCCACAGATTAGCAATGCACATGTGTTGTTCTTTGATGGCTCATACAGAAAGATCCATGATGCGGCTTCAGGGGGTATAGCACTTTATGATCCAGAGGGGAAGCTAGTATGCAAGAGAGGCTTCAAATTGGATGCACATAGTAACAATGAGGCTGAATATGCAACTTTGGAAGCTGGATTACACATTTTTTTGAAGCATGGGATTAGAAGTTGAGCATAAAAGGTGATGCCTTGTTAGTTGTGAAGCAAGTGCTGGGTGTGTGGAAGAGCCAGAACGCCTCATTGAAGGAAACGTGTTTCAGAATTAAAGGTCTGTTAAAAAAGTTTGAAGCATGGAGCATCAGACACATTGAACGTGCTCTAAATGGAGAGGTCCATGAAGCAGCTCAAAGCATGATTGGGGAGTTATTTGTGTTGAGGACCAATTTACCTCTTTATCATGGCCGGGAAATTTTGGCTCAGGAAGAGGAGTTTTTGCTACCAGGAATCATCCCGAAGGACATTCACAAGTCTAAGAAGTATGGTTTTGTGCGTAGGTCATCCAGGTACAAATTGATTGGTGATGTCTTATACATGAGAAGGGTTGATCTTGTGTTGAGACGTGTACCTTGGTAGGAGGAGCTTTACAGAGTGTTGGAAGAGAATCATGAAGGCGCATGTGGCGGACATTTTGCTCTAAAGATCACCTTGCATAAGATCTTGCAAGAAGGGTATGTAAGGCCTAGTTTGCATAAGGATGTTCACCATTGGTGTAGGTCTTTCAATAGGTGTCAAGCATTTGGGAAGAGAGTGTTGAAGCTAGAGCTACAGAAAACCATTATGGCGTTTGATGTGTTTGAAAAGTGGGGGATTGATGCAGTAGGCTCGTTACCTATCACAAGCAGGGGCAAAAGCTATATTTTGACTGCAGTGGACTATCTCTCTAGATGGGCAGAGGCTATAGCAGTAAAATAAATCACTGCAAAGGATGTGGCAAAATTTGTGTATGATGAAATATGTTGCAAGTTTGGGGTGCCACTAGAGCTACTTTCGGATAAGGGACCAGGATTTAGAGCTAAACTACTAGACTTTTTATGCGCCAAGATGAAGATTAGGAATCAGCATACCACTCCTTATTATCCGCAATGTAATGGATTAAATGAAAGATTGAATGGTGAGTTGGTACAAATTCTTTCAAAAGTCGTAGAGCACCAAGGGAAAAATTGGGACTTTGAATTGCCTAGTGCATTATGGGCTTACCGTACTTCGGTGAAAACAGGTACATGGTTTACTCCATTTCATTTGGTATATGGAAAGGAAACACTATTGCCTGTGGAGGTAGAGTTGCCTGTAGTAAAGATGCTAGAGAAGTTTCTTGGGCCGCCTAATGATGCATTCAAAGAGAGACTCTTACAATTACAAGAAGTTCAGCTGGATAGGATGAGCGCATTGGAGCATTATGGGCAGAGGCAGGATAAGGCTTTGGCAAAGATAAATGAAAAGGTCAAAAGTAAGGGTATCAAGAAGCATGACTTGGTTTTGTGCTACAACAGTAAGCTGGAGAACACCTTCCAAAAGAAGTTTCAAATTAAGTGGGAAGGTCCTTTCAAGGTAGTGGAGTGTTTTCCGAATGGTACATATCAACTGGCTAACTTGGATGGGATTCTACATAAGTCAAGGGTAAATGGATTGCGTCTTAAGTTATATCATGCCAGATTAATGATGGTGGAACAAGATGAGCTATCTGTGGAGAAAGTAATGTATGTGAGGGATGAGGAGACCTATGACGCGCGAGTCTCATATCTCTTTTTGCTGCTGCTACTGATCATGAATGATCAGCAAGCTAGGGGATGGGCATATTATGTCAGGATTTTTCTGAAAGAAATGATTGCACATATATATATACACATGCATGGTGCATCGAATAAAGGATTGCCCATTTTCCAGAGCCAGGTGGTTACGTGGGGCCCACATGTGTACAGGTAGGACAACATGTACATAGTGCATCGATTTTCACTATCACCAGTACCAATATGTTTTTTCTATAATACTGAGGAGTTGGTAGCGCGTAAAACTTCTCAAGGAAGATATCGGTGAGCCAACAACATGAGGTAAGAATGTGCGTCAGATGGCATCTAGTGGCGTCAGGACGTCGAATGGGGTCAATATTTGCACGTGGATAAGTACGGACACAACGTGGTTGTTTTCTTGTGATAATATATGCAAAAAGTTTATCATGAGAACTGTATCTGAGGGCCACTTCATGTGGTGGCGGGATGCATTATTGGAAAAAGATGAGTGCCAGGTGTGCGGATGATGCAAAAAGGTGACAACTATGCACTGCGAGGCGAGTTTTTGGCTTGTTCGGGGTCCGTTTTGAGGTCAACTAAAAGGCCAAAGGTGCCCAGGTAATAAAGTTAAGTGTGGGAACTGTAAAACCTGAGAGAACACCAGAAACAACGTGGAGAGAAGAGGAGGAACATCTGCAACTGTGTTTTTGCTGTTTTTGGAGCCTTTTTTGGCCATAAACTGCTCATCCGAGGTCGGATTTGAGCACTTTGACATTGTAGACTAGGGTTTTGGGCCGTTCCTGATGCGATGGCACTGTCTGTTTTTCCAAATTCCTCACTCATTTTCTACTATTTTGGTTGTGTAAATTTATTCTATGAGCAAAGCTTCTGCTCCATTTTGTGATTGTATCTGGCATATTTTACCTATATTGTGTGAGCTATTTGCCCCATTGGTGTTGGTCCAAGCTCAATTGTATCTAAACATCAGAAATTATCCTCTTTTGAGCTGAGTTTTTTGGGTGTGTGTGTGTGTGTCTCTGTGTGTGGAGTGGACAAATGGATAGTCTCTCTCTTCTCACTCCATCGGTGTGTTCCTTGTCTCGGCTAGGTGGGTTGTGTAAGACGAGTGGTTCCCCATAGTGTGTGTGTGTGTATCATCCCAAGAGTTTGTGTTGGGTCATTATAGAGGTGTTGTGTGTGTTTTCATCCCGCTCCCACCGCCATTGATATCTTGGTTTGTCTTGATCAGAATGGTGTGGTTGAATTTTCTGAGACTTAACTCTACATTGCCTGATCGGTTTTACAGTTTGCGGAGAAGACAACTGCTCCTTTTTCTTCCAAATCCATTTTGTGTTAGGTTCCTTGATCGGAGATGCTTGCCTCTATGTTTTGAACCTTGGACCATCTTTGGTATTGTCGATGATGTTTTGGGCACCCAGATTTGAATCTGCTTGTCCTTAAGCTGTGCGTTTGGTACCCAAATTTACCTGACTCCTTGCATGCTACTTGTAGCATTTACTTGTTGATATGATGGAGAATATTGATTCCTTCGTGGTTTGCTCTGCTAGTAACCTACTTTCCATTCCTCTTTGCTTGGTGCAATTGGAACAATGAGTTGTTCGTCTTTAGGTGATAGCTTGAGCTGATTGGTATCCCAATCTGGTACCGCCTTGTACGTCAGCATCCATGAGATTCCAAGAATCATTGTCTCATTCATGTGTTCATCTGGTAATCATACAAAGTAGTATGGATATGAACATCCATGTACTATCACATTCAAGTTGACTACTCCTAGTTGGTTCTTGTTGCATCCTTTGATAATCGCTATTCCTTTTGTCAAAGACTGATTTGTTTCTTTCTTGTATGTGAAACAACTGATTACATTTACTCGAGCTCTTGTATCAACCAATGCATTTGTGCATTTGTGCTATGATTGTTGAGCTATACTTTGATGCAAAGGTCCATTCCATCTAACCATTCATAATCTGTTGACACGGCATCTTTCGGCAATTCCCATGTCGGTCATCTGTTTCCAGAGTGTTGATCAATGGGAATAGGTATTTATTGATTCTTGAGAGCAGCTTTCCTTTTGAGTACTCAAAGCTAAGCTTCCTCTTGGGCTCAATCAATAACCTGCTGTTGTTTTATCTTTCTTTGTGAGCTGCATTCATTGTCTCCAGCAAATCATCGGTTAATGGTAAATTGTACTTCTTTGAACGACATCCACTAATCTAGTTAGCCATTGGTTCACCATCTAGGGTGGACAACTTAACTGCTCCACTTGGAAATACATCTTCAATGATAAATGGTCACTTTCCTTTTTCTTAAACTTGGAAATGTGTTGCTTAAGGGAATAGACTAAAACAAAGTCCCCTTTTTTGAAGATTTTTGTAATTATATGGGAATCAAAAAACTATTTTTGTTTCCGCTTTTGTGCATAGATGTGAGCTATAGTAGTTAGACTTTGCTCATCTAGCTTTTCTAAATCTTCAATTCTTTATGACAATCCATGTCCAGTCCACTCAAGATTTTTAGCAAAACGTTCACTACTATTTTACCCTTGTTTAAAGGATTTTTTGGACAATCCTCTGGGAAGTGTCCTCCCTTTTTGCAACATTGTATGCAATAAGCTTCAACTGGCTTGAGGTTTTTGTTAAGCTATGGGCATTCATTCTTCCAGTGATCATCTGCACCACAGTTATGACAGTTTCCAGTTCTTGGCTTAATCATGGGTCTTTCCATAGGAGGTCTAACACCTTGATTAGCAAGATCTGATGGATTATAAGTCACAGGTTCTTCCATTGGTGGTGGATGTGAATTATACCAATCTCCTTCTACCATTACTGTAGATGCACTAGGCTCAACATAGGGTGTAACAAGTACTAGTGCTTGTTCATCTATGGATCTCTCTGGATGTATGTACTTTACAGGCACTACATTATGTCTTGGATATGGAGGTTGTTGTCCCAACATGGGTTGAGGTCTTTCCATATCCATCGGTGATCTTTGAGTTGGGGCCATCTTAGGCTGATATCTGTACATGGGTTGTCCTCGTGGACTCATAGGCACGTATTGAACATTACCATCATACTTTGGTCAGTAATATTACTCATCAGTCTCGTGGTTGGTCCGTTTACCCTCAATTGCACACCATTTCTGCGGTCTAATTGGTTGTCCTTGTTGAGGTATCCCTTGTCCTCGTCCCCTCATAAGTGCTTTTTTTGCATGTTATTCATCATTCGTTCATCCTTTTGAGCACGTCTTCTATGGCAAAAAGTGGTGTTATAGTAGCTGTTCCCACTTGTGCTGGTTTCGTAAATGTTGTTTTCTCGCTTTGTTATCCTTAGTCACATCTCTTTTGTTGAAAATATCACGATTGTCTCCTAAGTCAATAGCATCTGACACACATTCTTCTAGGGTCGTATGCTTCTTGCTATATAGTATAGCATGAAGTTCTTTGTTTAGCAGTCCCTCTAGAAACAATGATACTAGTCATTCTTCGCAGGTATCTCTAGCTTTGGGCATCTTGCAATGTATTGTTTCATTTGAGTTGCACAATCCCTAACAGACTCACCTTGTTTCTGTTTAAATTTGTAGATTTAAGCTATCATGTTGTGTTTGGTCTCAGTTTTGGAACAAGCAGCTACAAATCCTTAAGCTAATGTATTCAAGTCCATGATTGACCTTGCTAGAATTTTTTGGAACCATGTCAATGCTTTCCATTCTAATGTCATTCCAAACCCCTCGAATTGAGTGTGGAAATTGAATATACGTTCTGCTCTTAGCACTTGCTTAAAGCTTGCTAAGTGGTCGTATGGATCCCCTGATCCACTGTATTTTTTGACCCATTTTTGAAAATTAGCTAGTCTGACACGTCTATTTGGTTCAACTCCTAGTGTCCTGGCAGCTGGATATTGGGTTCTTGGCCCAATATCCAATCCCTTATGGAGTATCCTTGGTATTTGGTTTGTTCTACCTCCTCAGGAGTCATCATGACAAAGTTGTTCTTATAACAATCCCTAAACAGGTAGGTTGGTATATCTGTTGAACCCTTATCTTTGATCTTGAAGATATAGATGATCTTCATGGGTGTTAGTTGTCCTGATTTGGCATGAAAACTCCATAGAAGATCTTTGACATTTCTATCCTCCCAACAATAGACTCCGATCCGAGGATTATCCGTACTAAGCCGTTTCAAAGGCTTCAAATCAACTTGATCGTATCCCTCGAATTCTAAAGTTATTGGTCCTTCTTTCGCTGCCATATCTGGAATTATGGTGTTTACTTCTAACCCCCATTTGTCTATCACGTCAAGGTTTTTGACTTGTAAATACTGAGTTTTGTTTCTATCCATGTACATTTTTCCTTGTTTGTTTTCCCTGATTTCCTCTTCAAACTCAATACCATGGTCATCAATGCGAATAGCATACTCTTCATTAGGATCAAAGTAAATCTAAGCTCCATGGCGGTTATTCTTATAAAAAGAGAATATATGCTTATAGCGCACTGTCATTACGGTTTTTGAGTGAGTGGAGTAAGAAGACATTTCAGATGTTGAATCTGAAAAAGTGTTTGAGACTTCTTCAAGGATAGTGTACAAGGGATTGCCTTGATTCACACTTTCTTCGGTGGATACTCTACTGGAGGTTTCTCCAAATATGCCTTGGTTTCCTGGTACACGACCAGATCTAAGGTTCATATAGACTTGTGAATCCCTGGATAGAGTACTTACCATCGGATTGACTTGTTGTCAATTTCTTCCACTTGACTTGATTGTGACTTCTGTCAAGTTGCCAATTCCTTGTCTGCAACATGATTCCTGTATCAATTTTGATCAAGTTAGCTATTCTTTCACAAAGACTGTATAGTTCTTGCTAACTATTGTGACTGGTCTATGTGTATCACTCCAAATAGAGCTAAGTGAGGCAGCAGTTAAGACTTTTAGATATCACTTTTGCAAAAAGCCAAAGGACTAATCTGGAGCCTGAAAACTGAGTGAACATATACCAATTTAGATCTGATTGAACCCAAAATTTCATGGTGGCCTTGTATTATGTTGGTCTAACACTGTATAAGTCCAAAAGTAAAAAATGGTGTCTCTGTGTACTAGTAGTAAATAATTATGATTACTAGTAGTAAATAATTATGATTATTTTCTTTTGTCAGTTTTTTACACTTTTTGGCTTGATTTGCCAAGGATACTACCTGTTAAGGTCCCTGGACAAGTTTCACCAAGTTTAGACAAAATCTGTTCAAATTTAGCAATTGTTTTGTATCCCAGACTCAATTTTCAAGAATCTAGCTTAAGAAGTCTAAGTATGTACTGTCCTTGAAGAAGTACATATTGTTCCCAAAAGTCAGTACATACTTTAGTTTTTACCCAGTTTTGTACTGACTGTCTTCAAGAATCTGGCTTAAGAAGTCCAAATTTCACCAAAATTGATTTGTGTGGTCTACTTGATATGCTTGACCTTGTGGTATACTCAAATGTGCAAGATTATCAATTTTTGTAGCAAATGTAAATAAGCGCGATTATTTACTCTAGCTATTTTCTTGCAAGTTTCTGTCCCAATCCTGACACAGATCTGTAAAGCACCTCAACATAAGCTCCCTAGCCAAGTTCCATCAATTTTGGACAATTTTTTATTCAAATGGTCATCGGTTTTGTGTCCTTAGATTGACTTTGCAAAATTGGTCACAATTTCCAATCTAATGATCCATGTCTTACCAAATTTAGTTTGTGGGCCGACTTAATAAAACGTGGTAAGGCTAGTGGTATGCTAACTTGTCAAAAAAGTTAAAAATGGGACAGATGTAAATAATCACGATTATTTACTTCTGGTAAATTTTTGCATCTTTTTTATCAACTAAGCATGTACACATGTCTATCACATCAATATAAGCTTATGAATCAAGCTTCATCAAGTTTGAACAAAATTTTTCCCAATTTACACTCAAGTTCCCGAAAGTAAATTATCAAGAAAAAGTAAATAATCTGTTTTTTTACAAACTCTTGAAATTTTTACCTCAATGTGTCCTTTAGCTTACCCACTGCTTCATGCAACTTTTAAGTATACTCTCCAATCGGATTGAGTAGTTTGGAGTCTTTTCGTGCTATTTTCTAGCCGTAGACCTAAAATTCTGCAACTTCAAATAACAAATCACAATTGATTCTTTCGGAGAGAGCAATATTCTAAAATCCACCTCGGATTCTACTTACCCTACTCTCATGTTCTACTGCAATGGGGTTGTAGAAAGTGTCCACAAACACTCGTTTTCTTGTTTTTTATGTTTTTGTGAGTCTTGATCTTAAGAGTTGTATTATCTACCAATCATTCTCAAAATCCTAATCTAGTTCTTCAATCCTACAATCCTGAAGGCAGTCAGCAAGTACAATGACTTTCAAGCTACCTCTACACAACAAAAGACAACAATCTTAAGCTATGCGGATTCTAAAAGAAAGTTTTACTCTAGGAGATCCTAGAGGAAGTTAAAGGATAACTTCACAAGACGCTCGTGGATCTCCCTAGTTTAGGTCTGTTCGATCCCCGATAAGCGGCGCCAAATGTGGGACAGGTGTCTAACCTCACTTCTATCTTATTGCAGACATAGCACGAACCACGAATATAATTGTCAATCCATGGGACGAAGCTGACTCGACTAGTGCATAGAGGCTACAAGAGGTTGTCAATCTCTTGGAAAACAACAAACAACTCGCATCTAACTCAAGCTACACTCAAATGACTAAACTCAACAAAAGTCAATCGCTCTCATCCGGAAAACAAATCACATCCGTTACAGCATCAAACGACATCCAAACATTACAAAACTTCTAGGACATGTTTATAAGACCTAATCACACATGCTTATAGTCTCAAATCTCACTTTAGGTCAAGTGCAAAAATCACAATTATTAACAGCAGAGTGAGTTTTTGACCTAGTCATTTTCAACCATGAATACGTCTAAATGATTAGCAATGATTCCCCAATACGTCACCTATACTTATTTTATGATTTGAAATGTAAACCCCTACTTATGATGATATTAGACCGCAGGTCGGTGACCCCAATGGCTACAAAATACTGTGAAATGCTTACATCAATCCGTAGAGCTCTTACCTGTGGTTGCAATGCAACAGACGCGACTGCAATGTGACAACCGGGGAGGGAGTAAGAGGTACAAGAAGGAGAGAAGTGAGCGTCGTTAGCGCATGATGTGTATTTCATTATCAAAAATTTTAAAATAACTTACAAAAATTAGCTTTTATATCTTAGCCAAGGTTTTTGGTGGTCAAAACTAATAGTCTGGGAGCTCTAACTAAAGATAGGTAAACACAGGTTGATACAATCTGGTTGCCTCGGCTCATCAATTACAAGGTTTATCCAAAAAGTAGGAGTTATAATTTTCCCGATTCATAAAAAAATGAGAGCTCCAAAAAATGGTATCCGAGTTAGCTTGCAAAAATGGTGTGTGTGTGTGTGGAAGTAGGAAAAGAGGTGAGAAAAGACTTTGGGTTACTTGTGAGAAAAGTGGGCAGACTGGGGACCAACAAAAAAATCCTATCTCACCGATCAAAATTTTTGAGGTGATTATTCAGCTCTTGGTCCACATTTTGTCTTTTAAATACCACTTCAGATTCGGAGTGGAGATACATATAAAAAATCCCACCAACAAGACTATTTTTCTTCACAAAAAGAGTCTTCAAAGGCCCCCTTTTTGTTGAATTTGCATAAGGCTCCAAAGGTGAGCCCCTCCTTGCATAAGACCATGACCTAATAGATTCTTAGGGGTTTAAAATATGCATGGTTGTGGGTTATGCATAAATATAATATATGAATATGATGAAAAAAATAGGTTAGTATATATAAACAATTCATGGAATCTATAATAGTGTGAGCTATATATATAAAAAATAAATATATAAAAATATAGGGGATCAAATGAGGAGGGCCCTCATTTGTTTTATTGATGTATATTTATTTATAAGAGGTAAGAAAAAATACATGTAGAAAATAGCAATTTAGTGAAAGGCAATGACTGATGGTGGAAGGTATTTTTTTGAGGTTTTTTCTTAGAGTGGATTCACACCAAAAATAAGAGAAGCTTGTATGAAAATATTTCTATATGGAATAAAGAGTATGCAAAATGGTAAGAAAAATTGTGGTAATCATGAGCCAATGTACATAGCATACATAGGAAAATAACACACACCTAGGTAGAAATATTTAAATAAATACCAAAATAATTATACAAATTCCATATATTTAAGCCCTATATACAATGAAATATTTACACACAAATGGGTAATCATATATTTTATTTTAGTTAATTTTTTGGCTCAACTAACCCAATGACTAGCTAGCTCAGGGTTTTAAGGAGATATGGGAAAAGTCCCCTAAGTCACATATGCCTATGTACAAGGAAAAGGTAGGGATAGCCACATTGTTTGAGTGATTTTGACAGGGTGAGGTAGCTCACTATGGTGATTTGAGATGGGCCAAAAACGGCTATCATTAGCTATCCCCCACGATGATAGTACATTCATGTACCATTGGAAGGAATCTTTTCAAATGATAGTGGTTTCAAGCTATTTGTGATGTTTTGTGCCTCAAACTCTTCACCGTGTCTTAAACTACTCACACAAACCAAAGTACAAGACTTACATGATGATGTAGACTATTGGAAATGCTCTTGCAGATCCTTTGGTAGAGTGCGACTTAAGTAGGACTTTAGTCGGTACCCATTTACCTTCTTAAGATGCTCCTTGCTATCAAAAAATATGAGCTAATACTAACTTGAATCAATATCCTTCTTGACTATGTATGGCCCTAGCTATCTAGTTTCAAATGTGGTATCAAAACGATTCTCAAGTCGATTGTCATACCTTAGCACAAGCTCTCCTTCCTCGATGTCTTTGTCCTGTTGTCAAGCTTCTCCTTTGCTTGTGTAGCACTCATAAGCTCCTTCTCTTTTCCACTCAAGATTAGCTAAGGTGAGAAGTCAATCCATCCATGATTCATGATTATCTTGTGTTGCTTTACCATGAAGTCGCATTGTTGGAATGTTAATCTTAATTGGTCATAAAGCCTCTTGACCATAGACCAAGTGAAATGGTGTAAACTTCGTGACTTCCCTATATGTGGTTTGATACGCCCACAAGGCACCATCTAAAAATTCATTCCACCATATTTTTTAGGATGCCTCCAATGACACCATTAGATTTTTCTACTAAACGATTTGATTGTGGGTAGTAGGGTGTGCTATGATGATGTATAATGTGAATCTCTTCACAAAATTTCGTGAGTAGAACATTATCAGAACAATTTCCAAAGGTGTGCCAAATCTACAACAGATCTGAGTGTAGAAACACTTGCTCACCATTCTCTCATTTACCTTTGTCACACTTTGTGCTTCTACCCATCTAGTCATATAGTCTATTGCCACCAGAATGTAGAGTTTACCATTTTTTGTTATAGGCAGAGGACCCATAACATCAGTGCCCCACTTTTTGAAGGGTCCATTTGCGAGTATAACTTGCCTTGGACCATGTATCAATATTCTATTTCCATTTACCTGACAATTGTGAAAACTTTACACCAATGTTGGACATCCATATGCAGACTTGGCCAAACATACCCCGCAAGCAAAACCTTCTTCACAGTTACCTCTTAGGCAAAATGACCTACCACATGCCTCTTCATGCAAACCTTTTAGAATGTCTAGAATTTCCTCGATAGTTGGTACTCTTTTACACTCTTTATTGTTTCCTCTTTGATAGAAGGAGCCTTCTAGGAAGAGATACACGCTTGCCTTCTTCATGAGTCTCCTCTTCTGAGCTTTTGTGAAGTCTAGCGGAAACTCGCCATCCAAAATGTAGCTAATAATGGGAGCCAATGACTCCAACTTGGTACCTTGGTTGCTTGATGGCAGTTGCCACCATGTTAACCTGCACTTCTTTCTCAACACATGAAACTTCTTGTTGTGCAAGTAAATCAACATCCTCATTTTGTTTCCTAGGAATAAGATATAATTGCACCTCCTTAAATTGATTGCATAACCTATGGATGGCATGAACTTTGGCCCTTATTCTTTCATTTTTTCATGCCCAAATGCCTAAAATTTGCTTCACAATGAGAAGTACACCCCCCTTTACCATTACCTTGGATGATGCACATCTTCAAACCATGAAGTAGTATGATATACTCTACTTCATTGTTTCTAGTTGAACCTAATAGGTTGACCTTCTCTTTCATGACCACCTCTCCACTTGGGTTGAGAAACTCTAGTCCTCCCCTTGCTTTTCATGTGGCTCGTCAAAAAGCTCCATCAAAGAACAAGGTAAAAGCATTGGGAATACTTTTTGGTGGTGGCAATGGTAGGGTCTTTACTTTAGGCACCTTAATCTCCTTCTCATGTACCCTATAAGTGATAATCCCTACCAATTGTGCATGCACACCATCTTCTACCTTGAAAGAGTATTCGAACTCTTGCAACTCCATAATCCACTTTGAGATCCTAGTACTAAGATTCATTTGAGATGACACCCAAGGGAACAAATTTTTTGTAGTGAGAATTAAAAAAGGTTATGGTAACAAGTAGGATCTAAACTTTCTCACCAAAAACATGAGAGAAAGCATCATGAGTACTTCCTTCATGTAGCCTCTCTCCAAAGCATTCATGACCCTACTAGCAAAGTAGGTGGGTCACATCCTGGTACTGTGGGGATCTTGTTGTAATAAAACTGCACCAATTCTTTCCTTCCCAACACTAGAGCTAACAAAAAATGTGTACTCCCAACAAGGAGGCATGAGAGTTGTTAGCTCTGGCAGAATGACTTTAATGTTACAAAAGTACTCTTCAAGCTCATCAGACCATGAAAATTCTACTTGTTGTGTCATTTGTTGTGCAAAGGGTGAAGTAACTCTGAGGCTAAATGAATGAAATTTGACATATACTTCACCTTTTGAATGAATGAGATGACCTCCTTAACACTCTTGGGTGATGGTAACTCAATAAGAGCCTTTGCCTTTGAGGGATCCACCTCGATGCCTTTGAAAGAAACTTTGTGACCAAGCAAGATCACTTCATCCTCATGTATGTGGCATTTGTTGGGATTAAACTAACCTTTCATGTCATGGAGATTTTTCAATCCTTCTAGTACCCTCTGTAGATGCAACTATTTTGAGCTATAAATGCAAAAACCACCCTAATTGACTTTCCAAAGAATGCTTGAAACACCATGTTCATGAAGCGTTGGAAAGTTGCAGGAGCATTGGTCAGGCCAAATGGCATGATTCTGAAACCATGACAACCCCAAGGAGTAATGAAGGTTGTTTTCAACTGATCCTCTAATGCAATACCTATTTGAAAGTAACATAAGTAGCCATCACACACAATATACTTATCATGATCCGCTACCTCATTTAGTATCTCATCCTGAAATGGGAGGGGAAAGTGATATCTTTTTGTCGACTCATTGAGTGAGCGGTAATCCACACATACCCTCCACTTTCCATTCTTTTTTAGAGTGAACACAATTGGGGACACCCACTCTCAATTCTCCACTAGATAAATGAAACCTGCAGCTAAAAGCTTTCTTACCTCCTTGAGTAAAGCCGGCTCCTTGATGACTCCTAGCCTTTGTAGATTTTGAGTCTTAGGTGTGATCTCTGGCTTTAACTCAATCTTGTGTTGAATAGATCTACTCCATGCACGTCGGTGTAGTCTTTAGCAAGAAGATTAGGAAACTTCCTTAGAACACATTTGAACTCCCCTCTTTATTCCTTTGTAAGTGTGGTTGGTAGCATACCTTCTAGCATCCCTTTGTCTTCCATACCTTGGTTCTTTTGAGGACCTACCTCCTCCAAGCCTACGTAAGAGGTCTCTTGGTTGTTTGGCTTAAACCTTACCCCCATGACTTTGATGGAAGACCCCTCTTCATTAATGCTGCTGCTACTTTCTTCTTTTGAAGTGCTATCGGTTCAGTCTTCCTTCGTCTCACTTTGAGATGATTCTTCATGGATCTCCTCTTGGCGTTGCTCCTTCATGTCAAAGACAACTTTCTTATGACTGTCATTCCTGCAAATTAGCTTCCTACCCTCCCAATCTTTGCAAAGCTCGCATTTTCATTAGCCATGGTCTTCCTAGGATAAATGGGTAACCATTTCCTTTGGTAGACATAACATAGAAAACCACTGCCTTCTTAATGTCGAAGGCTTTCACGAAAACATTTTAACAAATCCCTATGCACCTAGCCTTGCTATTGTTTGCCACTTTTAATTTGATTTTAGGTGTCTCATGGATGTGCATACCTAGTCTCTACATGAGTCCCTCTGTCATGATGAAAATTTGCACCCCCATACTAGACCTTTTCTAACTAAACTTCCCTTGATGTAACAGTCTAGCACTGGTATAATGTCCTCATTCATTTCAGCTTGTGCAATTTTTACAATAGGCACACTCCCTTTTACCTTTCCATGTTTTCCAAAAAGTTGTATGGAGACATACCATGTCCAAGAGGAAAGTCTTGGAGGTTGACGTCGAGTCCTTCTGGTTTCCTTGGTCTCCTCCGCCTTCTTTTCTCGTCCATGGTCACTTTGTGATGTGTCTCCTTCTTTCTCCTTACCACGCTTAATTCCATTTTCTTCCATGTCAATCTCATTTGAATTTGTCACCTCTACCACATGCACATTTGGATCTGGAAAAGGTGAAACTCCTTCCACTCCTTGTGGAGGCGGTCTTGCTCTATTTGTCCTTTGTAGAAGCCTTGGTTGTTGACTAGTTCCTTCACCTGCATTCATCGATGGGTAATTCAAGTTAGGTCTCCCTGGCTCCCCACGGGGCCAATGACAATTATACATCCCATGTCCAGATTCCGCACAATTCCAACATTGTAGCACTGGCTTGGGTCGTGGCTCTCGCTCCTCATCTTTATTTGTTTGTCCCTTGGGACCGATAGCTTGTGCAAGGTGAACCAACAAGCTACTCAATGACTCATTTAGCTTCTCAATCAACTTAGTTGTTACCTCAGGAATGTCTCTAGATGTTGATTCTTGCAACTTTCGGTCTAGGACCCTCTACTGGAACCTCTCCCCTTAGACACTTGAGTTTTCTATACTTCTCAACAGCCCTAGTTTCAGCTGCATCAAAGGTAGCAGGTGCATCCACCTCAACTTTTATCATGAGTGTGGGAAAGAGACTGGCTATGAATCTCTCCTTCTTAAGAAACTCTACACCATCACCAGGGTTAGCAACATTTCTCACCCATAGAGCCCAATGACATAGAAACTCTTGTTTGTACATGTAGTAGTCATCTAAGTATTTTTGCTTGTGAGAAACGATGTCTTGCCATAGCTTTTGCGTGTTTTGGGGTCAAAGAAGTATCGCTTTGAATGATCAATGAATTTCTTATAGTTTTCCTTAACTTCCTCAGATGGAGAGTCAAACCAAGTGCTAGCATCTATCCTAAGGACCACTTTAAACATCTATAAGCATCATCTCCTATCACTCTCTTTATGCGGCAAGCCATTTTCAAATTTGCTAGAAATAGCTCGACATCCTCGCCAGGCTCTTGAAAGAAGAGATGATATGGCGTTGGGCCTCCATTGATCAATTTCAAATTTGACAACACTTTTTTAAAAAAATTGATTTACACAATAATGTTTTCTAAATTGCAATCTATTCTATAACAAAATAAAAATATTCACATCAAATTATCTATGATAGTCAACAAGAGGCAGGATGACAGGGTTTGGTGACACAAGAATTTCTCCTACTCTTTGAGCACCAAACATGAACACCATATGTTGCTGAAAATGGATCTTTCTACTAATTGTAACATTTATTCTAATGTGTTGAGTGAAATGAAAGGGAAAAACCTCTATCCTTGGGCCATTATCCATGGTTTATTCATGACCTAATTCTTAAAACAAAACAAAAATATAGTCGTCCAAACTGAGGTCGTACCTAATGAGAGGCAAAATAAAAGCATTTACCGAAGCGTTTATCTCAGCCAACTTAGGAGGACCCAAAGTTCTACAAATGCACATTGAAATTGCAACTTAGTACTAACAATTATGTGTACCTTTTGCCTTGCAATGGGAATGAAACGATCATACAAGTTCTCTTGATTCATGAAAACTACTTGACTATGCTAAAGGTTGAACCTACACAAAAACATACACAAGACATCCTCACTAGGGGCACCAAAGTTGAGGAGGTCCAGGGAGGGCAACAAGAGAGACGACCTCTAAACACCCATCAAGGCTCCCGTGCTGCTCAATTGGGTCTAGGGCAACCACAAGCACAACACAATGACCAACCCATAGCCAAACCCAAACAAGATAGGGGCACCACCTATTTATGGGATGCGAACTAGGACGTAAGAGAGATTTTTTCACAACCAAAAGGAGGTGCAACAAAACGCACACAAGCAATCTCACACAAAGACACACACCAATTGACACAAGAGAGAGTTAGAGAAAGGAAAAGAAAGAGAGAGAGGAGTGGAGTTTGTGCAAATACCCGATTGAAAAATTGCAAGGTAAGGATGTATACTATCACATTATCACAAATATTGCATAAACTAAACCAAGAATTAGTGAATGGTAAACATTTCTAGCACACACACACTATCTTAGGGTGTGGGAAACTTCTCACCACACAACCCTCTTACAATGAACAAGAAACATTGCAATGAAAACACACTTACGACTTTCTCAGACAAGCTCAAATGATGAAACTTAAAAGATACAAGTCACCTTGCTTTTACCAAACCACACAGCACAAGTGAAAGGACGATGATTCTAGAACCAAGACACACCTTTGAAGCACAAAAATCTCAATTGTTGATAGTGGAAGAGCATGTACAATAGTGGTTTGAGATAGGGCACTCACACTCTCACTTTTCAATGTGTAGCATCAAGGCTTCTCTCACACCAAGTGTGAAGCTCACAAGATAATGACTACACCTAAATCTCTCCTTGTGTATAGAGTATTGGGGTGCTTGTGAGATGTTGGAAATGGTTTTACAAGAAGGAGAGGGGCCTATTTATAGGTTGGAGACCCCGCATTAAGATTATTGGAAATCCCAATTTACAAGCTAACAAATCAGGATTATTTCTCCATATCAAAACATTGTGGGCCTTCTTTGTTCGCTTGAGTCATGGATGTGGACTCAAGAGAATGCATTATTGATGGTAGATAAGTAAAGTTTTAAGGGGAGAGAGAGAGAGAGAGAGAGAGAGAGAGAGTTTTATTATATATACATGTTTTGGGGAAAGGTGCTTTTAAATTTGGGTTAATGGGTAATTGTGTTAGTAGGTTAGTAGTTAGTGTTAGCAATTACTAGAAAAAGTTAGTAATATATTTACAACGGATAAAATGACTTGAAGGATGAGAAAAGAGGGGTGAATGAGATGGGTGTACCCTTGAGATGCTCAATGCTTGAATCTTGGACTCACTCGTGCGTAGATTGTTGAAAGTGACCGCCATTCTTCTTCTTCTTGTTTTCCTACCACCGCAAAGGCAATGAGCCCCCATTTATAGAGGTTAAGTACGGTTAGGTTGCGGATTTTATGCATTTTTGAAAAGGGTAGAAGAAAATTGTAATATGGGAGTAATGGAGAGGGATATGGAGATGGTGGACGTAGGTAGAGCTTCAAAAGAGAGCTATGGGTGTGAGAGGGGAGGCTAATGGTGAAGAGGGTGAGATAAAACCATGGAAGTTGTAGGTTTGAGTGAGGAATAGAGAGAAATGAGTGTGTGTGTGTGGAAGTAGTAAAGGAGGTGAGAGAAGACTATGGATTACTTGTGAGAAAAGTGGGCAGACTGGGGTCCACCAAAAAAATCCTATCTCTCCGGTCAAAATTTTTGAGGTGATTATTCAGCTCTTGGTCCACATTTTTTCTTTTAATCACCGCTTTAAATTCAGAGTGGAGATAGATATAAAAAATCTCAAAAAAAGCCTCTTTTTCTTCACAAAAAAAGTCTTCAATGGTCCCCTTTTGTTTGAATTTGCATAGGCTCCAAATGTGAGCCCCTCCTTGCATGAGAGCATGACCGAACAGATTCTTAGGATTTTGAAAATATGCATGGTTGTGGATTATGCATAAATAAAATATATGGATATGATAAAAAAAAATAGGTTAGTAAATATAGGGTTTTTTTGCTACAGGTGATGCTTTTTCGAGTTTATAGAAGCATGGATTCCACTCATATGTATGCTCTCTAAGGTGGCGTTGTGGTATGTTAAATAAGTACCGAGGGAATGAGAGAGAAGAAGGATTAGACGGAGAGAGAAAAACATACTTGTGAAATAGAGATAGGATCGGGGTGTGAGAGTACCGACAACAAGAGAGAGAGAGAGAGAGAGAGAGAGAGAGAGAGAGAGAGAGAGAGCCTGAGAGTGGGAGATGAGGGGGAGAGAGGAAAGATAGGTTCAAAATGAAAAAAGTCTGGCTAAAGTTTGGACAAGAAGGTTCTCAAGCCGGTTCAAATTATTTCATTTAGTAACTTGGTATAGAATTGTTTATGTGTTGGTTTAATGTATATATTTTATAAATATCCCACATTTTAATTGAGATGAAAGTGGAGTTAAGTAAAAGTGGAGTTTTGTTGTGAAGAAGGAGGTTGTGTGTACATTTTCTACTCACGTGTGTGTGTGTGTGTATGTGTGTGTGTGTGTGTGTGAGAGAGAGAGAGAGAGAGAGAGAGAGTGGGAGATGAGGGGGAGAGAGGAAAGATAGGTTCAAAATGAAAAAAGTCCGGCTCAAGTTTGGGCAAGAAGGTTATCAAGCCGGTTCAAATTATTTCATTTAGTATCTTGGTATAGAATTGTTTATGTGTTGGTTTAATGTATATATTTTATAAATATCTCACATTTTAATTGAGATATTTATAATTGAGAGAGGAAAGATAGGTTCAAAATGAAAAAAGTCCGGCTCAAGTTTGGGCAAGAAGGTTATCAAGCCGGTTCAAATTATTTCATTTAGTATCTTGGTATAGAATTGTTTATGTGTTGGTTTAATGTATATATTTTATAAATATCTCACATTTTAATTGAGATGAAAGTGGAGTTAAGTAAAAGTGGAGTTTTGTTGTGAAGAAGGAGGTTGTGTGCACATTTTCTACTCACGTGTGTGTGTGTGTGTGTGTGTGTGTGAGAGAGAGAGAGAGAGAGAGAGAGAGAGAGAGAGAGAGAGAGTTTGCCTGTTCATATGCGTGTGAAAAGGTTCCAAAGCCGGGTCCACAAATAATGTTTTCCAAGCCCTTAGAGAGGCAGTTACTGGTGGTTACTCATTGCACTATTATATGCCTATAGTATTCATAGGAGAATAATAATCATAGTGTTTCCCGAGCCCTTAGAGAGGCAGTTAGTGGTGTCTACTCATTGCAGTATTAGATGCTTATAAATCTTATAGGGGAATAATAATCGTAGTGACAAATCATGCATATTTTACTGCATGCCCCATTTTAAAAGTTAATGGTGGAGTAGTAGACGATTATAATATTTATATTGATAAATCATGCATATATTATTGCACGCTCCAATTTAGCAGTTAGCATATGCTGCGTGGGACCCCTCATGTCACTAACATATGCCACTCTTCCATCCCTATCAATGCTTTTTGAGAGCATGCTGCTTTAGCCTATATAAATGTTACAAGGCAAGTAGCATATCCTGCACAAGTGAATCGGAGATGCTAATCAAGAGAGATTTTTTCATTTTCCTTGTACTTATACAATGCCTATAGGATATGCAACTACTTGTAATGAGGTAGTTGCAAAAATCCATGAAGAGCTTCACAAAATCCCCCCCAACGCACCCCTTGAAGAAAAGAAGACGTTTACACAGAGAGAGTGTGACACAAACAAGGCGATCCGGATGTTCAACCACCTTAATCGCGCTCGCAACACCGGAGAACAGGAACTCAATGATGGCTTTGAGACAATGCGAGAAGCTCTGGGCAAGTGGGAGACATGGGGGTACATAGATAGCTCTCGAAGGGCCGCTTTACAGGCGGAGATTGACCATTTGCTTGTCTGCAAACGCACAATGAACCTGGTCGATATCTCTGGCTCTAATGTGGTACTAGTGTGATGCAAGTTGTACTGTGTGTGTGTGTGCAGGTTTGATTCCCTACCTAATCATGTAAACAACTTATTTTATTTATATGATGCTTATTTTAACTATATGATGGTGCTCCACTCTTCAGTGCTTTAGCGAGAATAATTCATATGTCTCTGTTTGACTTATTATTATTGAAGTAGCTGTGATACTTTTAATCGGCCTGGTCTACTAACACATCTTCAAGATCTGTCATAATTTAGGGTATTGTTGATATCTTGTAGCTAAACTGAACCGTCAAATGTAACTACAAGCTGTTTGAAAGCCAAACATAAAGAAAATCTATGTGAGTTTTTTATATAATGCAAGAAAAAGATGAGCATGTCTTTAGTATTTACCCTACTTTTAGTAGAATGTACTTTCCTGTCCATGTAGGTGTTGTTGCAAACAAGGATGAATGCCTAATAAGCCAATTTGAAACTAGGAATCTAAAAAATATTGATGGTTATACTTGTTTGGGCGAAGACCTCAAAGTAATGGTACATGCATAGACTCTTGCATATAAAATAGTAATTAAGAACACTTTATTGAGTTGAAGAACTGCATACGTACATAAACACACACATATAAATAACTATATATATTGTATAAACAAGTACTTAAAAACACTTTACCGAGTTGAAGAACTGCTTACGTACATAAACACACACATATAAATAAAAAAATAAAAAGATATTATATATATATATAATATAAATATTATATATAAAACTATATATATTCTTAGAATGACAGTGTAAAGAAATACTGACAAGCAAATGAAATTTTGACAGCATAACAACGTGAAAAATTAAAAAAAAACCATTCCATACTTGCTTCTGTGAAAGCTTACCTAACTTTTGTTAAGCTTTCCTATTCTATACTTGCTTCCGTGAAGCTTGCCTAACTTTTGTGTATACATGAAACCATGATTATGTTTCTAAACATGAACAAAAAGCATGATTATATTCAGAAGCAATCAAAATTTCGGCAGCATAACGGCGTGAAAATACAAACAAAAAAATTTCCCATTCCATACTTGCTTCCGTGAATCTTGACTAACTTTTCTGTATACATGAAACCATGATTATGTTATCAAACATGAACAAAAAGCATGATTATATTGACAAGCAATCAAAATTTCGGCAGCATAAAGGCATGAAAATTCAAACTAAAGAAATTCCCATTCCATACTTGCTTCCGTGCAGCAGCGAATGCTCACGGGAAGAAGAAATTACATACGCAAAAAAACATGTGTTGGTATATTAGTTTGGTAAATCCAAAGATCTCAACTAACTTCTATCTAGCATAATAAATATGAAATCATGGCTGAATTGATAAGGACGATCAACACCAACAACATGTCTTCAGTAATACCAAAAAAGTGGCACCCAAACACCATGGTCACACGTCGTTCCATAAAAATCACAAACTAGAAAAAACGATAGATAATACCAATGTTGATGTTAATCAAGGGCAATGTGATCCGGGCTCATATTGTTGCCAATCAGTCTCCTCATCGCTATCTGCATCAACTGCTGAAATAGCACGTACACATGGAGCCTTGAAGCGTGAAAGATGTTGATGGAAGACCTCTGGATCACTATCTATGCAAAGATAGTGTCTAGACAACTCAACGCAAACATTGCCCAAGCCACCACATCTAGAAAACATATCAACAATGTAGGTGTGCTCCGCAGTAAATGTCCGCACAAGCCAGCTAAAAAAAGAAAAAAATATGCGTATTTTTACTTTATGTAACATAGTCCAATAATGCATAGTAGGAAGCATATATTCTTACCGAAAGAAGTCAAGGCTATGCTCGGCGGCACCTCTAAGAGTGTGTCCTCCAATGTACTCTCGGTCGGCGCGCTCCACCAGTATTTCGGACTTGGCATCGAAAGAGTTGTTGTCCACGCTCTCTCCATCTTGTCAATCGTAGATAGGACGTTGACCCTTATGATAAAACAATCCTAGCAATAGTGTTTCCACCTACAAATTACAATTAAAATGTGATATAATTGAAGAAAACTACGAGCATGCTTTTCAATTAACAAATAAATTTACTTACTCTTTCAATCTCAATGGTCTTTCGCACAAAACCATTGGGGATCAAAATAAGGATGGTATGCATCATTTTGAATCCCATCTCGATGGCATGGCTAGACACAATGCCAAAGTGATCAATGGAGCTTAGGGTGATGTACCACCCATTGTCTGCCACATACTTTGAAGCTATTATGGCCACTTTCTTACTTAATTTTCGAGAGAATTGATTCCATGGAGGGACCTGCATAATACGCATTGTTAATTTAATTAAAGTTCCAAAACTATCATAGACTGTCCATTGTGGTTTTGAAGGATGCATACCTCATTCTCCGAAAAATTTTCAACTTTAAAGTTTGTTGGAAAATCCACAAACAAAAGAGAGGCCACTTCATTGCTCTTTTCCCCATCAACATGGGCTGAATGAAGAAAATCCAAGATCCTACATACGATCAAATACATGTATTTCAAACATTCATAACACACACCACACATAGTTAGTCTTTCTTTTCACATGTGTTTACCATTTCTCATCATCAAGAGAAATTTTGTAAACATATAGCATGTTGCCAATAACGGTCACATCACAATCTATGAAAGGCACTGCATAATCAACAAATAAAATATTTCATCAAGAATTGTTGAGTAGAAAGAAAGTGACAGCTAGATATCTATACAAGCAAGTTTACCTATGGAGCCTTGAGCACCTTTTGGTTCTTTTTGGGAGACTTCTTGGGCTTCTTGGATCTAACAAAATCCAATCGTTTCTTTAGAGGAGATTGTACTATTGTTTACTCTTTTTAAGGAGGTGGCTTTCTTGGAAGCTGAGCCAATCTCCTCAATACTATTTTCATTTCTTTCAAGAACGTGCTCTAAAGCAAACAAAAATATATTTCTCACAAACATAATCTAAATAGTATGAGCACTTTAACATATTTGTAGTTTTTATAAATGCCAAAAATAACCTTTATATAAGTTCCCTTCATCACGTGGGTAGGTGCCTCGAGTGTAATCTAGCCACCAAGGGCAATACTCAATTTCCCAAGCAATCAAACCATAATCTCTCATCCATAGTGGATACATACACTCCTCACAAGAGAGGTCCCTCCAACTTTCAACAAAAATTGGCAACTTCTCCCCAACAAAGTTTGATCGTAAAGCTGAATTAGCCATCTACATAAAATGCAGTTAACTTTATTTGAGCTCCTTTCCTAAGTGACTTATTTATTATACAAACTCTAAGTAAAAAATAGAATAACAACCATAAAGATATCAATTGTAGTACCTGAATAATACTCTCCTCGAAGATTCCATAAGATCTAGAATTTTTTCATCCGACTCTTTTGTGTTGAGCTTACTCCAAAGCTCCACAAAAGATTTATCAATGTGGTCCCTCAATTGGTGATGAAACCATGCTTCAAAGCCCTCCGACATTTCTTCAATCATTTTCCCTTTGATCCTCAAGCATTGCTTCAAGATACTTCCCCAATACCACTGTTTACGCAAGTACATTCTAAATTTCATTGCACTAATATAACGCTCATAAGTAACATCATCTACACGGCAATGCATCAAAGAGTGCAATATTTCCTTTTTCCTATAGAGAAAACAATAAACAAACCATAAATCCATTGATTCATTTGATGATTTCATGTGTATTTTTTATCCAAAAATTATTACCTCTCTGGTGATATTTTAGAAGTTGCCAAAGAGTGGACCTTGTCTCTTGTAAGGCCCACTTGATCCTTTTCTCTTATCCAATTGAAGTTAAATAATAAAGAGAAGAACCCCTGACCATTGGCGGGGTTGGCAATGGCCAACATCTATGTTGCATTAGCACGAGATCAAATCAAATCAATTTTTCAATCAAATAAATCAAATTCAAATGACATGTCAACTTACAAATTTGTAGAAATTCAAACATGAACGGTGAGAAGAGAAATTGTTTACCTTATAAGCTCTTTCTTTGAATATTTTTTCTACTCTTCCTCGAGCAACAATTTCCTTTTCTGGCAGTGAAATCAAGGGATCATTGATCTCTTGCATCTCTTTGATAAGAGACAAGTCAAAGTCTTCCTTTTGTAGAGCAAATGAAAAAAAAAGTAAGATTTTACAAAATAATTTCAAGCTTTAGAAATTACATAAAAAGTGTACTTTAAGGAAAAAAAATATACCTTCCATATGAGCATTGCCAATAAAAGAGCAGGAGCGTTGTACCAACTCCCTTTAGATGCCTTCTTCTCACAAGCAAGCTCTACCTCTATCCATCGAATCTAATCTTGGGGAAAGTCTTTCATTAAAGAATTTTTGCTTGCCACAGCCAGTTTTTGGAACAAGAAGATCTCCTGCAAAAAATTTGTGCTCACAGTGGTTCTACCAATCCTAAACCACAATATCTTAAATTAAATGGTAGTAGAATGACATCGATAAAGTAATAGCAATAACTTTCAAAACAACAAATGTGCCTACTCATTTTGAGAGTGCAAAGCTAGCATAAGCTCCCCCTCTGCACTTCTATCAACATAGAAAAATTGACATTCCACAGAACAATGTCTCCACTTTATCATTGAAAATTCTACAACAATAAAAAAGAAAATTAGAAAGCATAGAGTAATACAAGTCAACTTTACATTAAACAAAAAAGAAATCACTTACATGTTTTTATTAAGCGCATCCAAGTTTTCAAACGGTAATTACCATCCCAAACGATAAATTTTTTTTCCCTTAAGTCTTTCCACTCAAGGCGAAGGGAATTATCAAAATCATCGCTTATTTCTCGCCAAATAGTCCCCTATTCATCTTTGTCTAAGTCGGAAACATAATGTTGATTATGGCCTGGCTTCTTAAATGACACAAGAAATGGAGCTCCAAGCACACTGTATCCAGACATCTCAAAACTTTTCACCAAGCCCTCAGTGCCTGGACCCACCGCTCTAATGGCTTCATTTTCCATCAATCTGCAGAGAGGAATGCGAGGAGGTTCCCCACCTCTCTTTACAATAAAACCCTCTACAATCTCCTCCAATATTTGACCATGAACATCCTTTCCAAATACTGTTGGATGATCGGCAGGTTTAGCAACAATTGTTGTTGCTTCAGACACGCTATGAGCCACCAATTCACCTTGTGTAGCATGAATATCTATGAACACCTCTTCTTCATGCACATCACTCAATATATCCTCTTCTTCATGCACATCACCCAAAATATCCTCCTTTCGACGGACATTGGAAGAATCAATGGAAGATCGTGCATTGGCACTATGCCCTGTAGTGCTAGACCTTAATGTGTATCCTTCTCCTACAAGCAAAAAACAATAAGAACACAACTAGTTTAGTGAGTATGATGAGACAAAAAAAAAAACACAGATAGCTTAATGTATTTGAACTTACTTTGAGAGATTCCTATCCTCCCACGTTTAGATGGTGTACGAGCCATAATCTATCAATCACAAACAACAAAAATATTCTTAGCAATGACAATACAAATATAAACTTCTAAATTTTGGCAGCATAACGGCGTAAAATGAAAATTAAAAAAAAAACCATTCTCAACTTGCTCATGACAAGGAAAAATACATATCCACTTTGACATTTGTATACCTCTTCTCTACAACGACCTGTTCTTACATCATTGTAATTGTTACTGTAAGTGCGTATGCAAGTGTGTTGATGTGTGTGAATGCAAGTGTTTATGTGTGTGTGTGTGTGTGTGTGTGTATGCATGATTGTGTGTGTGTGAATGTAAGTGTAATATGTGTGTGTCTTTATGCATGATTGTGTTTGTGCTATGTATGCAAGTGTTTATATGTGTGTGTGTGTGTGTATGTATGCATGATTGTGTGTGTGTGTGTGAATGTAAGTGTAATATGTGTGTGTCTTTATGCATGATTGTGTTTGTGTTTGTGCTATGTATGCAAGTGTGTTGATGTTGTGAATGCAAGTGTTTATATATGTGTATGTGTGCATATGCATGACAATACAAATATAAACTTCTAAATTTCGACAGCATAACGGCGTAAAATGCAAATTAAAAAAAAAACCATTCTCAACTTGCTCATGGCAAGAAAAAATACAAATCCACTTTGACATTTGTATACCTCTTCTCTACAACGACCTATTCTTACATCATTGTAATTGTTACTGTAAGTGTGTTTAGTATGTGTGTATGCAAGTGTGTTGATGTGTGTGAATGCAAGTGTTTATATGTGTGTGTGTGTGGATGTATGCATGATTGTGTGTGTGTGTGTGTGTGAATGTAAGTGTAATATGTGTGTGTCTGTATGCATGATTGTGTGTGTGTTGATGTTGTGAATGCAAGTGTTTATATATGTGTATGTGTGTATGTATGCAAGTGTGTTGATGTTGTGAATGCAAGTGTTTATATATGTGGGTGTATGTATGTGTGTATATGCAAGTGTAATCTGTGTGCGTATGAATGATTGTGTGTGTGTTTGTGCTATGTGTGCAAGTGTTTTGATGTGTGTGAATGAAAGTGTGTATCACTGTGTGTGTGTGAGTGTGTGTGTGTATGTGTGTGTGCTTACCTGCGCACGCTCGCCCGTCCACCGGAGGAGGTCCAATAGGAGCTCCATTGGAGCTCCTACACACACACACACACACACACACACACAGTACCTTGTCTTCTTTTACTCCTTCTTCTTCACAACAAAACTCCACTTTTTCTTCACTCCACTTTCATATCCTTCTTCATAGAAAAACTCCATTTTCACTTCACTCCACTTTAATCTCAATTAAAACTCCATTTAAACTTCACTCCACTTTCATCTCAACTACTACTTTTTTCACACACACCATATATTACAAAAATGATATTGTGGTATAAACACTCACACACACATATTCATATATATATATATATATATATATATATATGTATATACACACACAAAGATATACACAAAATGGATTCATATATATAATTTTACTAAAAAAATACTACGTTTTTTACACACACACACACACACAACCATATATTTTAAAAAATGATTGTACGTGTTTGTGTGTATAAAAAACGTAGCATTCTTAAAGTTAAGTTATGCACACACACACACACACACAAGATGGAAAAACTATGTGCACAGTTAAATATATTATGTGCACATACACTCAACTTAAATATCGTAACTTTAAAAAATGCACATACACTCAACTTAAAAATATCTTAACTTAAACTATGTGCACATACACTCAACTTAAATATCTTAACTTAAAAAAATGCACATACACTCAACTTAAAAATATCTTAACTTAAACTATGTGCACATACACTCAACTTAAATATCTTAACTTAAAAAAATGCTACGTTAAATATCTTAACTTAAACTATGTGCACATACACTCAACTTAAATATCTTAACTTAAGAAAATGCTACGTTGTTTACACACACCCACAAAATCATTTACACACGCACAGTAATGTATATAACTTAACTAAAAAAATTATATATACACACTACCAAAAACACACACACATATATATAAAATGGCAAGATGGAAGCATATATATAACTTAACTAAAAAAATTGCTACGTTTTTAATACAAAGTCAGTCATATAGAATGTTACGCTTTTTATACTCACACAATCATATATATATATATATATCTACACACACACACACACAAAATATGGAGACACTATTAGACTGCATTAAATGCAGTCCTTGAACCACCATTTAGAAATTAAATGGCCCCTCAAATTTGATGACATATTCCACTGCACATACATTCACAACCGTCATATATTAAATGCACTTCTTCAATTATGATTTTCATTATTCTTTGAGCCGTCACAAGATCTTATGCAACTGTCTTTTTGTCTACCTACCAATCTTTCACTTTCATTAACCTTCACATCTTTCATTAACTTTCACCAGTTTCATTAACCTTCACTTTATCTTTAACTTTCATTAACCTTCACCACCTTCACTTAATCCACCACAGTTTTCTCGCATCTCCACCCTGTAATCTTTTGCTTGAGAGAATATGTCCAACATGAAAGTAACAATAACTTGGAAGGTTGGTGGTCAGATAGTCAACCATGACATTCAGTTGAAGGGAAACTCATTGTTGCTTAGTGCTTACTATTTGCAGAGTTTGCTGCCTCCATCTTGCCATTTTCAGTCACTATCTGCTCTTATTGAAAGTGATTGTGGCCTAACAAAAGTATTGTTGCAACCACAGTGGGATATCGAAGGTCATCAGCATTTCTTAATAGCTGGATCTTTTTCGAGCTTGTTTGAGATGCTTCATTCAGACACATTTATACATGTATCTGACAATGATAAAGGAAATGACAAAGAGATATCTGAAGATGTTTTAAGCATTGTGCATCTTGAAAGTAGTGGTGACGATATAGGACAGCTCAAAACTCAGTCAATCATCATTTGGATTCAACAAAATCCAGGGGCAAAAAAGTTAAATGATCTGTTAACATTATGTGGAGCTCCTTTGCAAGTTGTTGAACTTCCACAACATTATGATGGAAATTTGTGTTTTGAGTTACTTGCGACTCAGGATAAAACAAAATGAATGACATGGATGAAACAACGCTTTGATGGTCACTTGTGGACTCTCCCATCTATGACAACCATGGCAATAGCATGCACAATTCGTCTAAGCCACTGTTTGGGATTCATGCAGCGCAATTATTCAACATGTTCTCATTATATTAAGGAACAAGAATTTAATAGTAGATATTTTCATGGATATTTGGACAGATAGGTAAAAAAGGACTACCTTGCAATGTAAGAGAATACAACAATAACTTGTTATTATTGTCAGAAGGGTGTTACTTGTGTTGCTGCTTGTCCCTGCAAAATCTATTATGTTTTGCCTAGAGATGGTACAATGTCGCGACTGGCAATACATGTTGGTAAAAATTGTCATAATGTTAAGGCAGGAACCTCTAGAGCTGCTATTTCAAGAGTGCGGAAACTGGTAGGTGCAGTACTAAAAATAGAAAAGGGTGGCCCAAGAAAAAATTAAATGTTGGTGGCTCAATAACTTGTTCTTCACTCCTTGATTGGTGAGGAAGCTGAATCTACATCCGATGTACAATTCAATGATTTTTTGGAAGAAATGATGCCACTGGTTCAAACCAAAGGGTAAGATAAACTCAATTTTGTTCCTTGAATTTGTTAATTTTTTAACTATTATAAATTTAGCCTTCTTGTGATGTATCATGTAGGTTTTCTTCAATTGTTTTAAAGGAGAGGAAGAGTCAAGGTGTTGTTATTGGGGATGGATATGATAATATTTTATTGCTTCAAAAAAAGTGCATGTTTCCTTTTTTCCATGGGAGTAGATTTCCTGGACAGGGTGAAGAGGATGACAAGTGCTTCCTATTTAAAATGTCCACTAATGGACCAGGTTCTGGGATTGATCTAGTAAATCGGATGAAAAGAACTGAAACTGGTGACTTGAGAAATGTGTGGGTACATTTTGATTTTACCCATAGAATAGATGGATGGGCAACAATGTCATGCTCAGTTTATGATCCAAGGTAATCTTTAAGTATTTAAATATCTCGAATTTTTTTATCATTAAATAAAAGAAGATGTGTGAAAATGTTTATGTTGAATATCTTGCAGCATACAATCACTACAAATAATTTCTATATGTGAAACTAAACAGGAGGATGCAAAGACTCAAGTTATTTTTTGGGAGAACCTTAATTCAACAATGGAAAAGTACGAACATGGTGCAGCTGACTTTGCAGGTTTTATGTCTGATGAAGCTGGTGCAAATTGGAATACTATTCGAATAGTCTTCAATGGCGGGCCAGATAATATCATGGAGGGACGTGAACAGTCATGCCTATTTCATTGGGAGCAGAGTCTCCACAAATATGCTAAAAAGTGGATACCTCAACATCTAACAAATCAACACATTGATATGTGTGAGGAATGGAGAGCCTATAAGACCATTGTGCTTGCATCTCAAAAGGCACTTTCAATTCAAAAATGGTGGAGACAACATCTATCTATAGAGAGCATCACAAGAGTGAGAAGATGGTTTAAATGGTGGGAGCAACGAATTTCACACTGGGGAGGAATTGGAACAAATGTAAGTACCTTTATGACAATCTATATTTTTAGAAAAATTTATAAGCTTTTCATACATGAAATTTATAAATTTTAATTCATGTTTTTTTGAATTTCATAGGGTGGTCTAAGTCCGTGGGAGCGGGCACAAATTCCCAATGTTAATTTATCAGAAAGTGTACATGCCAGTTGGTTAGCGGGTGAAGGTGAAAAGAGAAAAATATCCTTGTATGATGCATATGTAACAGATGTTATAAACTCATATATTCAATGTGCAAAGCGTTTGGGATATACTATTGGGCGTTATATAGGAACGGGTCCCACAATGGAGACCTTGCTTTCTCGAGTTGAATCTCAGCAAACTCCCAACTCCAACCAACGTGGCCCATCTATTACACGAGGCTGTTTGTAGGGACTTCCATGTATGCGCAACCAATTTTGCATGGAGACAAAGAAATAGTACAACGCAAAAAGAGGGGTAGAACAGGAACAAGTAGCTCCCATCGGCTAGAATATGTCATGGAATCTAAGCAACGAAACCATCGCGGTCGACCAAAAAAAATCAAGTTTGATACCCAAGGACTAGGTATTTCCAACATTCCGCTGCAAATTAGTGACAGTGATGATGATATTGGATCTCAAAAAGAAACAACCACACCTTTGTCATCTCAAAGAAACAATGTGTTTGAGAGTGATGTGCCACGCACTCAGTGGGCCCTCAAGAGAATGCCCATTGAAAGTCAAAGAAAATGTTTTGGAATAGTAAGGAGAAAAAATTGTGACAATATCTTGCATAGTCGCTCAATTGGTCTTGTTGCTCCATGTATATGGTCCGAAAGAATGTTCAAGGGTAAAACAATTGAGCAATGGTTATGGTTTTGTAATCATGATATTTTGCATACCCAATCAATCAAAAGATAAGTCAAAGATGTACCTCCTGCTCCAAATGTTTGGCCAGTAGCAAGAGGGACAGATATATCCACAAAGGAACTTGCCGCGCTGCATCAGAGTGGATTTCGGACAGAGAATTCAATGGTAAATCCACAACCTCTTGCTGGCGACTGCAAAGAAGGTGGTGGCAGCTCGAGGAAGAAAAAGTGGAGGCATGGAATCTCTAAAGAGGCCATGAAGAAATTGGAAGCATGTAATAGTATGACAATTATATTTTTGGATGAAGTGAAAAAGTCTCAAAAGCATGTAATTTTCCGAGTTCTCATTGAAAATAGTTATGAGATTCATATAAAGCAGAGTCCAACATGCACGTGTCCGGATTTTCAAAAGCGAGAGAATACCTACAAATCCTTTTTGGCATGCAAACATATGTACTATGTGTACACAAAAGTGCTCGGACTTGAACCTAAGGAGCACATGATTATTCATCAGCCAACCCTCTCACCAATGGACATCGCTTTTATTCTTGGACAACCAAGGAGGATGTCTCCCTCCATTTAATTACAGCTGGTTTGGTATGCTTCTTTCACTCAACTAGAATATTGATCTATGATATTAAAGTGTTTTTCTGTATTTATTTTGGTTTATTATACTTGTGATTATTTATCTTGAAAAAACATTGTTTATGCAGCAAAGGATTTCAAATTTCAAGCAAAAGATATAAAGCAACTTGCAAGCTATTTGGGAGAAAATTACTTGCCTTTTAGAGTGACCATTACATTTATGGCGACTATCCTTTTTTGTACTCTAATTTTGATCTTATCCTGTGGTAGTTTTGCGAATGTACTTACATCCTCAAACTTACGTTGTTTCAAAAAGCTCAAGCTTGGGGAAAATAGTATTGTCTCTATTTGGCATGATTTTTGACTTCATCACATTTATATATGTTGTGGATTATTTAACTCTGAAAATAGTGTTGTCTCTATTTTGCATGATTTTTTACTTTATCGCATGTTTATATGCTATGGACTATTTGACTCTGATCACATGCGTTGCGAGCATATTTGACTCTAATGGCATGAGTTGTGAAATGGTGATTTTATTTGTTTACATTTTCACGTCGTTATGCCTTCTAGTCTCTCTCTCTCTCTCTCTCTCTCTCTCTCTCTCTCTCTCTCTCTCTCTCTCTCTCTCTCTCTCTCTCTCTCTCTCTCTCTCTCTCTCTCTCTCTCTCTCTCTCTCTCTCTCTCTCTCTCTCTCTTTCTCTGCGTAGTGATATACAACTCTATGATTTTACTTTCTCTCTCTAGAAGAGAAGTCACTCTCCCTCTCTCAAGGATTTATGATCTCTTCTTCCAATGGTAACTCGCATAAATACTATCTCTCTAGAATTTATACTTTCTCTCTGCGTCAACCACACATATATGGAGTCTTATGACGATTGAAAATTACATTAAATAGATACTTTATGCTATGACACATATTGGGTTAAAAAAGCTCTAAAGATTGCTAAAATTGTCAAAAATACTTGAAATGAAAAACTCGCAAATGTTAAATCTCCATATATATAAACAATTCATGGAATCTAAAATAATGTGAGCTATATACATAGAAAATAAATATATGAAAATATAGGGAATCAAATGAGAAAGACCCTCATTTATTTTATTGATGTATATTTATGTATAAGAGGTAAGGAAAAGTACCTCTAGAAAATGGGAATTTTGTGAAAGGCAATGACTGATGGTGGAAGGTATTTTTTTGAGTTTTTTCCTTGGAGTGGATTCACACCAAAAATAAGATAAGTTTGCATGAAAATATTTCAATATGGAATAAAGAGTATGCAAAATGGTAAGAAAAATTATGGTAATGGTGAGTCAATGTAGATAGCATACATATAGGCAAATAGCGCACACCTAAGTAGAAATATTTAAATAAATATTAAAATAATTATATATTTTTTAAATATTTAGGCCCTATATACAATGAAATATTGACAATAATATGGGCCAAAATATATTTTATTTTAATGATTTTATTTACTTATTTGGCTCAGCTAACCCAATGACTAGCTAGCTGAGGATTTTAAGGAGATATGGAAAAAGCCCCTAACTCACACAAGCCTATGTACAAGGAAAAGGTAGGGATAGCCACAGTGTTTGAGTGATTTTGATAGGGTGAGGTAGTTCACTATGGAAATCTCAGATAGCCAAAAAACGGCTATCATCATCATGATCTCTCAACTTTTTCCAAGCATAGGAAAGGGGAGATCCTTTGCGATGAGCGTCCCCTTTTAGAGTTTCAATTATAGAAGCTCTAGGTGACTCATTGCATGCATTTCTTTGAGGGCAAGTGCGATAGCCATGTCGTTGCTCCCTACACTTGAAGAAATTGTTAACTTTGCAAAAACGCTCTAGCTCTTCAGCGGAGAGTCTATTCCTACCTTTGTAGACTCCTTTCTTCTTAGCTTTTTTTGTTTGTTGTTGCTAGAGTTTCTCTTAGAGGAATTTTGAGCATTGTTCTTCTCTTTACGCTCATTTCGGTCTTTAGGTTCCATGGGCATAGAATTCCTCTTAGCCCCTTGATGGAAATTGATTTGTGAAGCGACCATAGTATGATGTATGACCGCAAAGATGGTCCTAGGCCTTTGAGATCATAGTCAACTTCATACAAGCTTCTCTTTTTTTTGGTGTGAATCCACTCCAAGGAAAAACCTCAAAACAATACTTTCCACCATCATTCATTGCTTTTCATTAAATTCTTATTTTCTATAGGTATTTTTCCTTACCTCTTGTAAATACATATACATCAATAAAACAAATGAGGGCCCTCTTCATTTGATTCCCTATATTTTCATATATTTATTTTATATATATATAGCTCACACTATTCTAGATTCCATGAATTGTTTATATATACTAACCTAATTTTTTCATGATATCCATATATTATATTTATGCATAATCCACAACCATGCACATTTTTAAACTCCAACCATGCATATTTGGCCATATCTTTGGATAACCCAAGGGACAACACAAAATTGTTGTTTTTGTTCTCCAAAGTCTATCTTTTTGTAGAAAGTGGCTTTGAGATGCAAATCCCAAAACTTGTCCACATACTTGTGGATAGAGTCGTAGGGAGATAGATTTAAACTTCACGTTTCTTGCAAGAAACTTCTTCATTATGAAAGCTCTTAGGGCTTTCCATGTCCTAGGGACTTTTCCATTAGCTCATAGACTATCCCACCATTGTCTGGCGCACTTTTGAAATTGCATATCTACATGTCGTAGCATAGAGGACTATGTGAAGCCTCATCTGGAAAGGCCGCATCAAATTGTTGGCAAGAGTTTTTCCATAGCATCAAACGTGCCATCATAGGTGAGAAAAAAGATGTTATTTCCTCCCTCCTTGAATGTCTTTATCTTAATGGATCTTTCCCAAGTAGCATAAGACTTCCAATTCCCTCTTCCTCTAGGCTCTTTAGGGGATAAGCCTCTACTTTCGTCCAAAGAAGAGGAAGGTGATGAGAATGAACAAGAGGGTGACCTCTTTCCCTCTGAGGAAGAAGGTGATGAAGATGGAGAAGAGAGTGACCTCTTTCTCTCCTTTTTCTTCCTTTAATTCCTCTCTTTCTTCTTGGGATTGCAAGGAGAAGGACTATGCAGTGATCTTTTCCTCTTAGAAGGAGTTGGAGATCTTTGTGGCTGCCATCGTCGTGGAGCCACTCTTTCAAAAGTTTGCAGATTCACTTATTTCTCTTTCGTAGGGCTCCTCCTCTTCTCTCACCTGAGCGATCATTCTTTGGGATTTTCTCACCAAGAAAGAGCACATGTTTACCATTGGCCATAAAGGATAAGGAGTTGTGTTTGTAACTAATATGCAATGTGTTTCCTAAACCATGCAGTCACTCCCATCCTAAAACTATATCAGCACGGTCCATGTTCATAACTTGAAATTCAAGGGTCATTGTATGATCTGGAACAATAAGTTCAACCCCTTGAACTACCGTGTCCCATACTTCTTTAATCATTTCTAGACATCTATTCTACCACATACTTGTGGGAGCAGGGAGTCTGTGTAAGCTTCAATTTCTTGACTAGCTTATAGTTCAAGATGTTATGAGTTTCACCATCATTCACTAAAATACAAACACGTTGTCCATTAATAGTTCCATGCATGCGAATCAACTCATGAGGGATAAAGGTGGACTTCCATATTGAAGCAGGCACACAACACTTGTGCTTTTCTTCCATATGAAGAACCTCTACAACACAATATTTAGGAGATGAATCTAATGTGAGGTGTTGCACCGTGTGCATGTCCTTTCTTTGCCTTGCAAAAGAGGACAATCCTTCTTGTTATGCTGGTCCAAAAGAAATTTAAAACACAAATTGTGTTTCTTTGCATGCTCAAAATCGGTTGTGTTGAGAGACCCACATGGAGTATCTTGTGATTGCTTAGGCTTCTTAGCCTCTTGAGGGCGTGAAGAGGTAGATTGTCTCTTGTTCCTCTTAGAACGTGTGGGAGATCTACCTCGCCATTGGCTCTTAGTTGAATTGATCCTAGAAAAAGTATTCTTAGAGTAGGGAAAATTTCCCTTTCTCTCTTGGTCATCATCATACGTTTTTGCATGAGCGGTGGCTTCTTCCAAAGTTTTTGGATGTTCGGTCTTGACATGAAGGAAATAGTCTTCGTAAAGACCCATATTAAAACCCCGTATCTATCTAGACCTTCTAGTTTTAATATGATTTCTTGATACTTAGAAAGATACTAAGTGAGAGAGAGGCCAAACATGCCGCATGCATCCCATGCTAACCAATTCTTATCTTCTTCATTGGAGTCCAAAAACTCTTTGGAGAATGAAGCTTGAACTGTAGCCCAAGAATGAGGACGAGCATCTATTGGAAATGTCATCCACCACTTATAGGACTTGCCTTTAAGATATCGACTTGTTTCCATAGCTGTCTTAATATGTGGGGTGTGTCTCGGTCTATGAATATCACTCCATTTGTGTAAGAACATATTGACTGTATCCTTGTTGCGATCACACTCTTCACCGCCGTGAAACTCAAGAATGGTGCTATTCTTAAGTAATGCATTGCTACATTCTGTATCTTTTGAAGCACTTGCCTCATGGACTCCTTGAGTCATGAGACGAACATGGGTTCCTTGAAGCAGGCAAACTTGGACCCCTCTGTGAGGTCCCTGCCCCTTTTTGAGAGAAGCGGAGTACCTTTGATAGGTCTCTAATCCTGAGAAGGAAAAACCAACGGACATTGCCTTCGCTACTACATAGCCACGGGCATGAACCGTTAGTGAAGGATTGGTCCTATCTCGCTATGGTGGAGCGTGACCACCATAACCCTATCTAAAAACTATCTATAATCAATTATACATAAAAGTATAAATCTTAGAGTGACCAACCTGAGCGTTTTTTTCTCCATGTTTCAGAAGCACAGCCGCCAAGGTTTGTCTCTTTTAAGATTTATGACTTAAAAAAATAATTTCTAGCGTTGGAAAGTTATCCAACTCATCGGGTCCACCCGTCCATAGAATGATACCGTCGGGGTATCATTTTCCCACATTCCACACCACACTCACCCTTCTTTTGTTATCATCTAATTACTACCACACTGTTTAAACATCCATGTTCCTTTATATTATTTATGATACTGGTTCGTTAAAACAGCCCTTCAAACAGTATTTAAAACAATAGTCAAACAAGAAGTCGTCCAATTTTAAACCAACAACCCTTGGATTAGGTTCACTCTCTTAAGAATCTCTACTGGCGCTATTATGTCCGATCGGTATATACATTATTTATAAAAACCCTTGTCCTCATGAGCATCCCATACCGCTCGACAAGTACTCGTTGTGCTAATCTGAACGTACTCCCATCACAGCAACAACGGTGCCAATCTATGTGTCATCCTCACGCCACGGCAAAACAAAACTGCAGTATCCAACTGGGCTAATCGGGGTGTACTCCCACCACAGCATCAGTCGTGCCATCCTGGACGTCATCTCATGCCTCGGCAACTGCCACATAATGCCAGCGCTAATAAGTAGAGAGACTTGAGAGAAACCATACCGAAGGTATTGGACAAACATGCTTTCCTATAGCAACCAGTTTAACCAGACATTCTTTCCTACTTGTCAAACATATGCCGAATTTCTTAGGGTTAAGCCCCGTGGTTTCCGTCCGTGTTTTCTTTTCATAAGGTAAATAATATATTCCTATGGTCTCGCATATGCAATGATGCATAACTTGACATTGCAATACTAACCTGTACCATAGCTTCGATTGGTCTGATTGGTGGAGACATAGCATGTTCCGTAGGAGTTCCTGCGTTACTTGTACCGGCTTCATGATCATTAGTGCCTTGTGTTCAAGCACGCTTTGGAGCCATCTTTTTGTACTAAACTTATGTTATGCACTTAGAACTTTAAATTGGTCAATTTCCCTAGTAGTCTCCTTGTTTCCAAAGAGAGTCTGTAATTTGAACCCTCGCCAACTCGGATTCACACTTAATGTTGTTGTTCTACATCTAATTTCTATACATCAAATATTTGTTAATCTTAATTAATCAAAAATTAAGTGTGTAAACTATGAGTGAAAGTTTAGGAATGCATTACTTTTATGCTTCACATTTCTAATCCAATTCTAACTTCAATTTTTATACTTCAACTAAATCAAATTTTAGTATTATTCAAAATTCTACCTAATCTGATTGACAATAGAATTGGTGAATGAGAATTTCATCATGTATAATAAGAATATGATGAGTTCTCTTATGTATTAACTTTCAATTAACTATACATAAGTTAATAGTAAAGATGTACTAACTAGAGAGAGTAGGTATACTTAGAGAGATTAAAGTAAGAGAAAACATATGCACACATCTTTTCTAAAGTTAATTGAATCTTACTAATCCATTAGAAAGATTAGACTAAAAGAGAACACACACATATCCTTTTCTAAAGCTAATTGAATCTCACCAATCTATTAGGAGATTAGAGTAAGAGATAGCACACACACACACATATCCTTCTTAAAACTAATTGAATCTTACTAATCTATTAGATAAATTAGAGTAAGAGATAGCACGCACACACACATAGCTAATTGAATCTTACTAATCTATTAGAGAGATTAGAGTAGGAGATAGCACACACACACACACATAGCTAATTGAATCTTACTAATCTATTAGAGAGATTAGAGTAAGAGATAGCACACAAACACACATATCCTTCTTAAAACTAATTGAATGTTACTATCTATTAGAGAGATTAGAATAAAAGATATCACACATACACACATATCCTTCTTAAAACTAATTGAATCTTATTAATCTATTAGAGAGATTAGAGTAAGAGATAACACACACACACACACATAGCTAATTGAATCTTACTAATCTATTAGAGACATTAGAGTAAGAGATAGCACACACACACACACACACACACACACACATATCCTTCTTAAAACTAATTGAATCTTACTAATCTAGTAGAGAGATTAGAGTAAGAGATAGCACACACACACACACACACACACACACACACATATCCTTCTTAAAGCTAATTGAATCTTACTAATCCATTAGATATTAGAGTAATAGATAGCACACACACACACACATAGCTAATTGAATCTTACTAATCTATTAGAGAGATTAGAGTAGGAGATAGCACACACACACACACATAGCTGATTGAATCTTACTAATCTATTAGAGAAATTAGAGTAAGAGATAGCACATTTACACACATATCCTTTTTAAAACTAATTGAATGCTCAATTAATACGCACCTTATTAGTCCACTAGAGTTTTTGCTCTCTTAGTGGTTTGTGGACACCTTCTCTCTAAGAGAAGTGGCACCACTTCGTGAGCGCTATAGAGGCAATCTCTATGTCTAAAGTGTGAGCATGGATGCTCTATTTATAGCAAAAAAGAAAACGTCCAACTTTTTTTCCCAAACAAATTTTTAAAAAAAAAAATTTTCTAAAAATTTTTTTTTAAATTTTTTTTTTCAAAAATCATACCCGCGTTTTTGGTACCCTTGTGGTACCCATCAGCTTGACCACTTTGTCATTATTATCAAAAGATAAGGCCACACAGACCCCCCCTCATCAAGATTAGTCAAGACTAGCCTCTCCTTTTCATGTGATAGTGTGTCCCACTTTGTCCCCTCCTATGTGAGTCCAGGTGAGTCCATGTGCCTTTATTTGTCATCCCTGTGTATTCTTTTGTCTTTATTATTATTTTACTTATTTCCTTAATGATAATTTACTTTACATTTTTAAGTTAAACTTTACAGAAGTAAAAGAAAATTCTACAATCAGTAACTAAGTTAACTAGTGATTCATATAGCTAATCATGTCAGATATTTGTAGCGTAAATTTTAAATTCTAGGTTTTCTCAGCCTACAATTCATAATTTGAGCTCGAATATCTTAACTAATAAGTCATGGTTAAAAAAAACTTCAAAAGCATAATAGAACTTGTGTGAAATTAGAAAGTAGAGACCTTACAATCTCCCCAACTTAGAATTTGAGATGCCCTCATCTCAAGAACAGTGAAGGGTAATCCTTAAGAAGGGATGTCTCATCTTCCCAAGTAGCATCTTCTACAGGGAAATCCTTCCATAAGATAAGATGTTCTTTGATGGATCTATTCCTAAGCTTTCTCTCCCGAGTTTCTAGGATAGTATCAGGTTCTAGTTGTAGAACATCTTGAGCAGGTAAAATGATTTGCTCATCATCAAGGACATGGTCAGGGCTATATACATAAGGTTTTAACAGACTTACATGAAATACATCATGCACTTTGAGATGAGAAGGGAGTTTTAGTCTATAAGCTTGATCACTTACAACCTTGACTATTTCGTAAGGTCCACAATATCGATAGCTAAGCTTCTTATACCTTCGGAGAGACAGATTGCTCTTTTTGGGCTTTACTCGTAAGAAAACTTTGTCACCTTCTTTGAAAATCCGATCAGATATTTTTAAGTCGGCATACTTCTTTTGTCGATCTTGAGCCACTTGAATATCCCTTTGAATAGCTTTGGTTTGAGCTTCCATTTCTTCAAGCATTTTCTTTGAGGCTTCTACTCTTATAGTGGGGTCAGAAAAGTTAAGAGGTGATAAACATTATTGACCATAAAGAGCATTAAAAGGTGTCATTCCAATACTTCTATGAGTAGAGGAATTGTATGCATATTCTACCAAGGGTAGGTATTGAATCCACTTGCGAGGTTCTCTATTGCAGTAGGCTCTGAGGATGTCTTCAATTACTTGATTAACTCTTTTAGTTTGGCCATCAGTTTGAGGATGATAAGCAGTACTTAAACATAATTGGGTTCCAATAGCTTGAAACAATGATACCCAAAACTTTGAAGTAAACTTGGCATCACGATCACTGACAATCCTCTTGGGTAAACCATGAATTCTGAAAACCTCCTTCACAAATAGATGAGCAATATCTGAAGCTGTAAAGGTTGTCTTGACTGGGATTAAGTCAGCCACTTTAGTAAGCAAGTCGACTATGACCATGATTGAATCATAGCCATCTTAGAGAAAAGGAAACCCGGTGATAAAGTCCATGTTAATACATTCCCATTGCATTTGGGGAATATCTATAGGATGTAATTTACCTGGCATCTTTAGTCTTTCTGCCTTAATCCTTGACAAGACAAACACTGCTTGACATAGCGAAGGACATCACCCTTCATACCTTGCCAATAGTAACTTCTGCGAATTGCATTGAGAGTTTTGGCATAACCTAGATGTCCTGAAGTTGGGCCATCATGTGCTTCATATAGGATAGCATTCCTTAGGGTAGAATCCTTAGGTATGCATAGTCGATTCCTATAGTAAATTTTCCCATCTTCTAAGTAGTAATGTAGAGGTTTAGGCTGATTTGATGATACCCTCTCTTCACGTACGATACTAGCAAGCATCTGGTAATCTGCATCTCTGACAGCAGCATCCGAGACCTTTTCTAAAATAGGGTTGTTAGCCATGGAAATTGCCCCCAGAAAATCTTTACGGCTCAGGGCATCTGCCACAACATTATCCTTACCTGGTCTAAATTTAATATCAAAATCATATTCGTGCATGAGCTCTATCCATATCCTCTGTCTCATGTTAAGGTTAGGTTGGGTAAAAATCCACTTAAGACTCTTGTGATCTGTTACCAATTGGAATTTGCGTCCCAATAGATAATGTATCCATAGCTTGAGAGCATGAATAACTGCTAGCAATTCTAAATCATGTGTAGCATAATTCACTTCATGAATCCTAAGCTTCTGAGAAGTATAAGCTACAGGCCTTCCTTCTTGAGTAAGGACTCCTCCTAATGCAAGGTTACTAGCATCTGTGATCACCTCAAATTCTTGGGTGAAATCTGGAAGTTTTAAGAGAGGTTCTGAAGCAAGATACTCCTTAAGCTGTTTGAAGCAAGATTCATGTTTTTCTTCCCAAAGTATCGTAGCTCCTCTCTTTAGCAAGTCGGTTAGTGGTGCAGCTTTAAGAGCATAGTCCTTTACAAAGATCCTGTACCACCCTGTGATACCTAAGAACCCTCTGACTTTGGTTTGTGAAGTGGGTTGAGGCCATTCTACAATATCTTTGACTTTTTCAGGGTCAACAGAGACTCCTTCATGTGAAATGATAAACCCTAAGTAACAGACCTTAGGGGTAAACAAGGTACATTTTCTTTTCTTTGCATACAACTTATTTTGGCATAAAAGCTCTAACACCTTCTTAACATGTCCTTCATGCTCTTCCTCTGATTTGGAATAAATTAAGATATCGTCAAAGAATACTAGGACAAAATCATCCAAGAATTCTCTAAAGATATCGTACATTAGACGATTGAAAGTTGCAGGAGCATTCGTAAGTCCGAAAGCCATCACTATAAATTTGTAATGACCATAACGAGTGTTGAAAGCTATTTTGGAGATATCAGCCTCCTGGATTCGAATTTGATGATAGCCAGATCGAAGATCAATCTTCATGAATATTTTGGCTCCATGTAATCTGTCCAGCATTTCATCAATACGAGGAATTGGATATTTATTCTTGATGGTAACTTGATTTAAGCCCCTATAATCTATGCAAAGTCCAAGAGAGCCATCCTTTTTCTTTTGGAAGAGAACAGGTGCACCCCATGGAGATGTACTAGGTCGGATAAACCCTTGCTCAATCAGTTGCTTGAGCTGCTCCTTGAGTTCTATAGCCTCTGGAAGTGACATCTTGTACGGCGCTCTTGAGACTGGTTCACTACCTGGAAAAATTTTGATTTCATGGTCTACCTCCCTAGGTGGTGGTAGCTCAGAAAGTTCAGCGGGGAGAACATCCGAAAATTCTTCTAGCCACATTGGTTCAGGGTTGGAAGAAGATTTTTTTACTTTGTTTAGCTTGACTACAAAAATTTGTTGACCCTTGCGTAACCCTTTCAAAAGACGATTAGCTTTGACCAAGTAAGCTTTTAGTCGTCCATTCTGGCCTTGAATAGTGACTTCTTGACCTTGGTTGTCCACAAAAGTAACACTTCCTTGGGCACAATGGATATTGGCATTATGACTGGCTAACCAATCCATTCCAAGAATTTCGTCATAGATTCCTATGGGTAAGGTTCGAAAAGTAGCAGAAGTAGAGTATTCTCCCAACCAAGTAAGCTTTTAGTCGTCCATTCTGGCCTTGAATAGTGACTTCTTGACCTTGGTTGTCCACAAAAGTAACACTTCCTTGGGCACAATGGATATTGGCATTATGACTGGCTAACCAATCCATTCCAAGAATTTCGTCATAGATTCCTATGGGTAAGGTTCGAAAAGTAGCAGAAGTAGAGTATTCTCCCAACATGAAATCTATTTTTCCCACGGTGTACTAAGATAACACCTCCTTTCCATTGGCTAATTCAACTCTCATTTTTCTTGCGGGGTGTTGATTAAGTCCTAACCTCCTTAAACATTTAGGTGACAAGAAAGAATGAGTACTACCACAATCAATAAGAAGCTCAAATTTTTCACCTTGGTGATTTGCAGGTGTTTGAATGACAGCATATTGTTGTCTTGCTCTTGGGTTATCAATTGCAGCATGTAGAGTTTCTCTTTCCTCTTGTTCTTCTCCCAATGTTGGTTCTCCTATGATAGCATTGACTCTGGCAGCCATTGCGCGCCCTCGACCTCGTCCTCCATTTCTTCCTCCACGATTTATTATTTGGACTCATCCTCTAGCTCGATTAGGTGTATTTGTTGCAGAGACTCGCCTAGGACATACATTCCTGAAATGTCCTAGCTCGTTGCATTCATAGCATCTAAGATCTGCATTTTGAGCTCCATTTGCTGAAGTTGCAACTATTGGATGAGTTTGGTGAACTGGGTGAACTTGCCTTTGGTTCCACATCATAGGCCGTCCTCTCCTTCCAGCATTCCTTAAATTTCCATTTCGTACCCTTTGAGAGTTTGACATCTCTTTAGCTAAGGTTTTAGCTCTTAAAAGAGCATCTTGCAAATTTACAGGCCTCATAGCTTCTAGACGTGTATTTAAAGGAGCATTTAGCCCTTGGCAGAAACGGGCTACTTGTTGATCTGCGGTCATTGGCGGAGCATAGAGCCTAAGAGTTACAAATTTGGAGTAGTATTCTTCCACTGTAAGATGAAATTGACGTAAGTTGAAGAATTCATTCATCTTAAGGAATTTGTGTGCAGGTGGACGATAACGTCCTTTGACAGCATACTTAATATCTTCCCAAGTTTGAGTGTTTTGAGCTACTTGATAATCTTTGCAGTGTTGTTTCCACCAAAGCTTGGCATCCCCCGTGAGATGAAACATAGCCAACATTTCTTGGTTATCGGGAGTAGTACCAGCAGTAGCAAAATAATCTTCCATCTCTTCGAGCCACACTTCTGCATCGCGCTCAACTAGGGCTACTTCCCCTTTGAAAGAGGGAAGTTTAGCTTGCTTGAGAAGTAGCTTTTTCTCTTGAAGAGATGTGTACACCGCACTCTGTGCAATATAGATTAAGTGAAACTTTATTGGATACTCTAGCTTTAATCCACTTTAAGGCAAGACTTGATTAGACAATAATATAAACAAAAGATAATATTAATCCAAACTTTATTTATATACATATTATTTGCTACCAAGGTTGGTAGTCTTTAGGTACAAGGATTGTAATGTCTCTATATTTTGAGTTTAGTGACTACAAAAGGATAGGCTAAAGGATCAAAATAATAAGTTTCTTTTGACCCTTGAAAGCTACGAGATACACATATGGGTCGAATCCTACCACCATGGATAACTTTTCTAACTTGGTTATAGACGCATTAGATCTGAGATATCTCTTCTCCTCCCAAGGTAATGGTAGCATCCGGATTCTTAGTACCAAGGAAAAGATAAACTTAGATGACTTTTAACTCCTCTGCCGAACGAAGTTTCTTGATATTGGTATCCATGCACCATATCTTGTCATCATCGATGGTATAGATTCCTCCAGATGGACTCCAGTTGATACCCCATCCTCTATGCACCCTTGGGATAGGTGGTGCAAACACCCTATCCAAAATCATCATCACCCTTTTTCAAAATTGATAATTTGATGATTGGCATGCATTTTCAAACATGATGGTGAACACCTAGAATTTCTGGTAGGCTGAATGAACATTTTCCTGTACCAGGAAAGTTCAGTCTTCAATACCATATAAAAACTCAAAACAATTTTTCTAGGTTCTTCTATTATTTCAAACGTTCGCATCCTTCAATATCCAAACATCAATCTAAAAATCTCCCCAAGCTTTAACCTAAGCTCTGATACCAGTGTGAGGTCCCTGCCTCTTTTTGAGAGAAGCGGAGTATCTTTTATAGGTCTCTAATCCTGAGAAGATAAAACCAACGGACATTGCCTTAGCTACTACGTAGCCACGGGCATGAACCGTTAGTGAAGGATTGGTCCTATCTCGCTATGGCGGAGCGTGACCACCATAACCCTATCTAAAAAATATCTATAATCAATTATACCTAAAAGTATAAATCTTAGAGTGACCAACTTGAGCGCTTTCTTCTCCATGTTTCAGAAGCACAGCTGCCAAGGTTTGTCTCTTTTAAGATTTATGACTTAAAAAAATAATTTCTAGCGCTGGAAAGTTACCCGACTCATCGGGTCCACCCGTCCATAGAATGATACCATCGGGGTATCATTCTCCCACTTTCCACACCATACTCACCCTTCTTTTGTTATCTAATTACTACCACATTGTTTAAACATACATGTTCCTTTACTTTATTTATGATACTGGTTCGTTAAAACAGCCCTTCAAACAGTATTTAAAACAATAGTCAAACAAGAAGTCGTCCAATTTTAAACCAACAACCCTTGGATTAGGTTCACTCTCTTAAGAATCTCTACTGGCTCTATTATGTCCGATCGGTATATACATTATTTATAAAAACCCTTGTCCTCATGAGCGTCCCATACCGCTCGACAAGTACTCGTTGTGCTAATCTGAACGTACTCCCGTCACAGCAACAACGGTGCCAATCTATGCGTCATCCTCACGCCACGGCAAAACAAAACTGCAGTATCGAGCTGGGCTAATCTGGGTGTACTCCCACCACAGCATTAGCGGCGCCATCCTGGGCGTCATCTCATGCCTCGGCAACTGCCACATAATGCCAGCGCTAATAAGTAGAGAGACTTGAGAGAAACCATACCAAAGGTTTTGGACAAACATTATTTCCTATAGCAACCAGTTTAACCAGACATTCTTTCCTACTTGTCAAACATATGCCGAACTTCTTGGGGTTAAGCCCCGTGGTTTCGGTCCGTGTTTTCTTTTCATAAGGTAAATAGTATATTCCTATGGTCTCGCATATGCAATGATGCATAACTTGAAATTGCAATACTAACCTGTATCATAGCTCCGATTGGTCCGATTGGTGAAGACCTAGCATGTTCCACAGGAGTTACGGCGTTACTTATACCGGCTTCATGATCATTAGCCCCTTGTGTTCGAGCACGCTTTGGAGCCATTTTTTTGTACTACACTTATGTTATGCACTTAGAATTTTAAATTGGTCAATTTTCCTAGTAGTCTCCTTGTTTCCAAAGAGAGTCTGTAATTTGAACCCTCGCCAACTCGGATTCACACTTAGTGTTGTTGTTCTACATCTAATTTCTATACATCAAATATTTGTTAATTTTAATTAATCAAAAATTAAGTGTGTAAACTACGAGTGAAAGTTTAGGAATGCATTACTTTTATGCTTCACATTTCTAATCCAATTCTAACTTCAATTTCTATACTTCAAATCAATCAATTTTTAGTATTATTCAAAATTCTACGTAATCTGATTGACAATAGAATTGGTGAATGAGAATTTCATCATGTGTAATAAGAATATGATGAGTTCTCTTATGTATTAACTTTCAATTAACTATACATAAGTTAATAGTGAAGATGTACTAACTAGAGAGAGTAGGTATACTTAGAGAGATTAAAGTAAGAGAAAACATACGCACACATCTTTTCTAAAGTTAATTGAATCTTACTAATCCATTAGAAAGATTAGAGTAAAAGAGAACACACACACATCCTTTTCTAAAGCTAATTGAATCTCACCAATCTATTAGAGAGATTAAAGTAAGAGATAGCACACACACACACATATCCTTCTTAAAACTAATTGAATCTTACTAATCTATTAGAGAAATTAGAGTAGGAGATAGCACGCACACACACATAGCTAATTGAATCTTACTAATCTATTAGAGAGATTAGAGTAGGAGATAGCACACACACACACACATAGCTAATTGAATCTTACTAATCTATTAGAGAGATTAGAGTAAGAGATAGCACACAAACACACATATTCTTCTTAAAACTAATTGATTGTTACTATCTATTAGAGAGATTAGAATAAAAGATAGCACACACACACACATATCCTTCTTAAAACTAATTGAATCTTACCAATGTATTAGAGAGATTAGAGTAAGAGATAGCACACACACACACATAGATAATTGAATCTTACTAATCCATTAGAGATTAGAGTAATAGATAGCACACACACACACATAGCTAATTGAATCTTACTAATCTATTAGAGAGATTAGAGTAGGAGATAGCACACACACACACATAGCTGATTGAATCTTACTAATCTATTAGAGAAATTAGAGTAAGAGATAGCACACATACACACATATCCTTTTTAAAACTAATTGAATGCTCAATTAATACCCACCTTATTAGTCCACTAGAGTTTTTGCTCTCTTAATGGTTTGTGGACGCCTTCTCTCTAAGAGAAGTGGTAGCACTTCGTGAGCGCTATAGAGGCAATCTCTATGTCTAAAGTGTGAGCATGGATGCTCTATTTATAGCAGAAAAGAAAACGTCCAACTTTTTTTCCCAAATAAATTTTTTTTTAAAAAAATATTTTTTATTTTATTTTATTTTTTCCAAAAATCATACCCGCGTTTTTGGTACCCTTGTGGTACCCATCAGCTTGACCACTTTGTCATTATCATCAAAAGATAAGGCCACACAGGCCCCCCTTCATCAAGATTAGTCAAGACTAGCCTCTCCTTTTCATGTGACAGTGTGTCCCACTTTGTCCCCTCCTATGTGAGTTCAGGTGAGTCCATGTGCCTTCATTTGTCATCCTTGTGTATTCTTTTGTCTTTATAATTATTTTACTTATTTCCTTACTGATAATTTACATTATATTTTTAAGTTAAACTTTACAGTGATCCTATATGACCTTTACAGTAGTAAAAGAAAATTCTACAATCAGTAACTAAGTCTTGCAATAAGTTAATTAGTGATTCATATAGCTAATCATGTCAGAAATTTGTAGCGTAAATTTTAAATTCTAGGTTTTCTCAGCCTACAATTCATAATTTGAACTCGAATATCTTAACTAATAAGTCATGGTTAAAAAAAAATTCAAATGCGTAATAGAACTTGTGTGAAATTCGAAAGTAGAGACCTTACATTCTCAAACAGTTTGTGACTTCATAAATATCATAAGTAGCTAAGTAAGGTTTGTAACATTTGCATTTAATGTAGAGATTTTGCGTTCAGCTACGCTTTGGTGACTTTTCAAAGTCTTGAGAGCATCCATATGTACAAGACCATGATCTCCAAGACCATCATTGTCATGCATATTAGTGTCGGTAGCACCTGTGGCTGTCGGATTTTGATGTGCGTGCTCAAAATCAAAAGTGTGTGTTGGTGAGATATCCTTGTCGGACATGGTAAACACACGCTAATGTAGAGAGAGAGAGAGAGAGAAAAAAAAATGTCAACTTGTACCTTGTAAAGCTTGAAGTCATCGTGTTTTTTATACTCGATGACTTTTGCATTGCATGCAATCCTCACCTTGTGGAATTTGTAGTGCTTCACGTCTTGCTCTAATACCACTGAAAGGAGGGGAGTAATGTTGTGTGCTAGTCTCCACCCAATGATGCTATCTTATAGGCTCCCCCTAGTGTAAACATTGTCCGGCCATGCCGATGGCCTTGCCCGTAGGAACCTTGTGCTTACATCACCATACTAAAATATTTGATTTTACAATGAAGAGACATTCTCTTGGTAGCCCACATGGTTTAATGAATGTTTTGTCCAATACATTATGTGCAGCAAGCTATCCTCTAGCTACATATGTAGCATTTGTGTATTGAGGCTCCTCAAGAATAGTAGCATCATTTTTTGTCCTTGGAAACAAAAAAAAAATCCTTTATCAACACCATATTCTAGCACAAAGTTGATTTATGTGGTCTACTTCTTTGTTTTCTTTGTCTTGACTCCATCGCAAAATTGGGCTTGGGGATCTAGTTGCATTACTCGCTTCCTTTTTCCTTTACACTGTTTCATTGCTACCATGAATAGTTGGTTGCTCAAGAAAGGGGTGCAAACCACAAAAACTTCCACAATATTCCCTTTGAAAGTGGGTGTTAGAATGTCTCCCTTAGAGACATTTTTAAGAAGCTTTTCCCTATTGAGTCATTACCAATGTACTATCTAGTATTAAATCCAAGATACTTTTCACATTGCATGTATGCATTGATAACATATATGACAAAATCATCAAATATAAAAGTCTTGTAGACTCCACTTTCTCCAGCTAAGTAGCTTGCATGGACACTTTCCAATAGATTGGTATTAGGTATATAAACTCTTTCTCAAGGGTATAGAGTCTTGAAAAGTTTTTTATATGAATAAAAAAACTGACCTAAGATGAAAAAAATTAACTTGACAAGTAGAAACTAGGAATAGACATGCATTCATTCTTGTACAAACTTCCCCAGTGTAATATCTGACCTTCCCACCATGTAAAGAAACACATAATATGTCTCATTTTCTTTATTTGGACCCCATATTTTGTTGAATATTCCTTTATTAAGGTAGGTTGCGCTTCTACATTTTATTTACTCTTTGAGATCCTCCATGCCTCACGAAAATGTAGGTGTTCTTGTCTAGATTGTGGAAACACGTATCCTTTGGTGTATTTTTGCATGCTTTGCTCACCATGAAATAAATAGTAATGCTTGCATCCTAAAAGATTGTCAAGATGTCCATTAAGAATTGTTCTTATGGTAGTGCAATTTGCAAAAGTCTCATCATCCATGAACCATGCAAAGTCTACTTTGAATATCCTTCTTGTTGCTTAACTACGTTGATATTTCTCCAAAATAGGATTTGTGCATCAATATCTTCCTTCTTGGTTTTACAGATTTGAATCACCATACAACTTCTCAAACTATATGCAAGGTGATTAATGAGACATTATCACTTTTTTGAGAAAACATAAAAATAAAAAACATGCTAACTTGATAGTCATCTCTCCTTTTTCCTCCCCATGTCCAACTAGCCAAATGTGGATTGCCTATCCAAATGTATCTTTCTTCCACTCCAACATGTCATACGTAGAGATGTTGCTCTACTAGTTTTGTCGTGGGAACTTCCCAAGGAATCAAGCATGGCCTTGTGTTGCTGCCCTTGTAACTCTCTCCTCTTTTTGGTTGAAGAAAATTGTCTTTTTGCATCCCTCTAAAGCATGACCCTACACAAATGCTCTCATAGATTCCCCTCTTTGGCTAAAGTAGATTGTGTCATTCTAGCACTCTGAAGTGAACCATTTGGATTTATTAAGTTTTCATAGGTGACACATGAGTGGAATACCTTGTTTGCCCTCTTTAGAGGGCTGCTTCATCCTCATTGAGCTCTATTTCAAGTTCTTCTTCAATGCCACTCCCAAGACCCTTGATGCTATTTTTTGCTTGTCTTCCCATCTGTGGCCATGAACTCATTCTCGTTAATGGTTGCCTGGAGGAGATCCTCCTTTTCATTGATAATCCCAAAAGTCCTTGTTGAAGGTTGGTTAAAATCCTCATCCGAATGCTTCTTTTCATCGGTAGAAGATCTTGCCTTGTCTTTTGCCCCCCCATAACTTGTGGAAAGGCTAATTTTATTCCAAGGCATGGAAGAAACCTTCATCCATATCTCTTGATCTCTCTTCACAACATCTTTTGCACTAACAATACAACTTGTGGTAGTTTTTGACACATACAAAATCCCTTCCTTTTGATCACAAAGCACACAAGATGCAAAATAAAACTATGATTTATGACACATAAAGCCCTACCCAAGTAGACATTGGACAATCCAAGTTCCTATGGTTGATGCCCTTTTGAAGAGCTAGGGTTTCTATTATCTTGATCCCTCCTACTCTAATCTCTTCTCTATAGCATACCAAGATGTTAGTTTAAATTGGATATTTAATCACAATTTAACATTTAGCGGTGTATCGCTCCTCCCACTCTTTCCGGTCCTCGTAGACCATTAAAACAATCACACATATGCATAGATACATCCCCTCCCCCCCCCCCCCCCCCCCCCCCCCCCCCCCACACACACACACACACACACACACACACACACATAAATACATACATATATACACAAACATACATAAATAGAAATATACACATACATAATCCAACATACATTTATAAACACACTTATATACAAAAACATTCATAATACATATATACACATACACATACATAATGCAACATACATATAAACACATCTTTAGATCAATATATAGAAGAAGTCGTGTAGAGCACTTCTCCAAAAATCTCTATATTTTTATCAATTTGTCAAAAAAGCTCTATAGATTTTCAAAAAGCTCCAAACTAAAATATCCCTAAATAATCAACCTTGTGCTCTGATACCACTGCTACAAATGGATGCATGGAAGAACCTACAAAATACCAAAAAATACATACTGCAACTATAAAACTGACAAATTCGTATACCTGGAAAATCTTGTGAGCATATAAACAAAGTTGCATGCAAACAGAGAGAGGCAGAGGGCGAGAGAGAGCGGGACAACGCATGTAGACACACCTCCTAGAGCTGAGTGCTATGTTGGCATGGCGAGAAAGAAGACAGAAGAGGAGAGAATAAATACACATGTATTGGGTGCAATCTCCCCCCGTGCAAGAGTGAGAATTTTCCTCTTCCTCATGTTTATTTATAGATTTCTTGAATGCTCAAAATGAATACATACTATCCGCCTAGACATTATTGGCCATAGCTCATAAAGAGCACTTGAATAATAAAATATACATAGATGTGATGTCCTTTCGCATATTTATTATCTTTTTTTACCTGTCACCTGAAATAAATAAGCCATTTTCTATTTTCATTACATAATCCAAGGAATCTACATGAGCTATGCAACTTTATTGGTATGTGTGCATACTATAGATGCTTCAGAGAAGAAATTCTTGCTAATAGTAGGACCATTAAATGGCTTAACAAAAAACAATGTTAGGTATACATGGAGTGCAAAATAGCAGAATTCTTTTGACAAGCTCAAAGAGAAGCTTATCTCTCAACATGTGCTTACACTGCCAAATCTCTCAAAGCCATTTGAGGTCCAATGTGATGCTTGTGGTGATTGCCTTGAAGAAGTTTTTCTTCAAGAAGGGCATGCCATAGCATACAAGATTTGAAGAATCAACTCTGATGAGCCAGTATTGGGCATGTATGAAAAGGATCTACTAGATGTTCTACATGACCTAGACTCTTGGAAGCAATATCTTTTGGGGACTCCATTCATACTACACACGGATCACCAAAGCCTCAAGTATTTCATGACACAAAACAAACTATCCAACAAACAAATGAGGTGGAAATTTTTTCTTTTGCAATTTAATTTTCATATTGCTCACATTGATGGCAAGCACAATCAAGTGGCTGATGCACTATCTCGACAGTCAAGAGCAAATGCGGTGAGGCGGTCCGGGGCGGGCAACAAGAAGAGCAACCTCTAGACACCCTTCAAGGCTCCCGTGCTGCTCAATGGGGCTGGGGCACAACACAACACAAACCAAAACAACAAACCCACAGCCAAATCCCAACTACACAAGGGGCACCACCTAGTTTAAGAGCGAACTAGGACACACAAGAGGAGAGTCGTTAGATCAACCCACAAACAAGCAAGGAATTTACACTAACCCTAACACCAATGGAACACTCTCACACACTAAAACACGAGAGAGAGAGAGAGAGAGAGAGAGAGAGAGAGAGAGAGATGGTGCTCGGGCTGCTTTGAAGTGTATCGTTAATGATCAAGCAAACATATATATATATGTGTGTAAGAAAGAGAGAGAAAAGGGGAGGGGGTGCTTGTTGCATTAATACCTTCTTACAAATCTGTCATGACAAATCAAAGTGAGATTAGCATTTGTTCAACATAGCTTGCGTAAATTTCACCACAACACATCACAAGAAAAGCCACCCCAATCACTGTCTTAAGGCCAGGGGAGTCCTCTCCACCCTGTCGCCCTCTTACAGTATGTGGGATTTATGGCTAGATTGATGACAACACCAGAGACAAGCTATCAAGAACTTAACAAAAAACACTAAGACACTTACGCATCATTGTTGTCCATTATTTCACGTTGGAAGGGAGACAAAGTATCCAAGCTTAGTCCAAATCCACCCTCCTTGATTCAGCAAATGTTGGGCTTACACTAGTAAGATAAATGATAGATTTCCTACTCTCAATTGAATGATCACTCTCTCTCTTACAATGGCATAGAGTTCCCTTGCTAATCCCCTATTACAACACATGCACATGCATAAGACTATGAGCTTCCACTCAAGAGCTCCTTCTAGAGAGGTTGAGCTTGGCTTCTCAAGCTATAGCATAGTGCTCTTGCTTATGGCTCCTCCTTTTGTGCTAGCCACACCCTCCTTTTATAGCAATTTTGAAGGCTAGGGTTACTCCTCTAACCATGGTTGGGTTAGATTTTCAGCCATTTATCTAATTTCTTTTGCTTGGAATTATCAAGAAGTTGGAGGGGAAAGAGAGAGGAGAGAAATGGAGGTGATAGGACTTTTCATAGTGGGTTAGTGTTAGTAGAGTTAGTATTAATTTACAAATGGAATTGGATATTTACAATGGGAGTATCCATGTAGGATACAAATAATGAAGAAAAACTCTTAAGAGGTAAGAAAAGGTGGATTTCTTACAAGGTTGATGCTCCAAGTGTCTTGAGAAGGGCCAATTTTGACGCTTGTTGACGGTCCACTAGCTTTGACGGTACATTTTTTCTCCACTCTTGACCTTCCTTGAGAGACAAGGTAATTGAAGCTGAGTAATCAACCACCATGATGCTGTCTTTTAAGAGAAGAGGCTGAATTTTGTGGTTTTTTTGATAGATATGGGTAAATTGGAGGAGGAAAAATGAGACTAGGTGGTCAATTTTGGGATGGAATTGTGTGTGGGAGGTATGAGTTCACCATGGTTTCTCTTATTCTTCAAGGTTGAGGAGAAGGTGAGTAGAGTGCAGAGAGGAGTGGTGAGAGAGGTGGGGATGATGAGTGGAGAAGTGTGTGTGAAAGAGGAAAATGATAAAGTGGAAGAGAGAGTGTGGCTGCATAGCATGGGAAAACTGGGGTCCACTAATAAAATCATATCTCACAGCTCGTAGCTCAAAAAAATATGAAAAATTTGAGGCAAAAGTTCAGCCCACGAGCTACAACTTTTGTTTGTATCACCTTTTCAAATTCGGAGAGCAAGTGAACTTTAAAAATTCAGCAAAACCGATCGTTTTCTTCCACTGCACAAGGTCCTTGTGGGGTCCTTCTTTGGATGATTCTTTTGAATACCTCCAAGAGTGAGCCCTCCATAGTGCATGTATGCATGCCACCTACCCTTGACCTTATTTGGTAGGTCTATGATTGAAGATATTGTTGAGATTATGATATAAGTGAATAGTACAACTAAGAAAATCAAATATTGAGGGGTCTAAAAAATATGTACATGTCAAATATAAATAATATAAGTGGAAAAAAATATAAAGGGGTCAAAAGAAATCTCTCTCATTATGAGGCTACCATAAAAAGATAAATATTTTTGGTGTTCTAATTTTTTAGAAAAAAAAACAAAATAGATGTAGGAAGGGAAAAATCAGAATAGTGAAAAAAATATACACATAAATAAAATATGTACAGTGAAATGGTAGGGATAGCCACAGTGTTTGGGTGATTTTGGTAGGGTGAGGTAACTCACTGTGGCAATTACAAAGAGCCGAAAAAACGGCTATCATTAGCCCTCCCCCTGGATGATGGTATATTCATGTACCATCATAGAGCATCTTTTCCAAAGAGAGTGCTTCAGAGTCCTTGACGAGATTTTTATTGTTTGGCCCCTCAGAATTTTGGCTAGAGTTACACTCATGCTTCATATAACAATACTTACATGAGACAGTGGCCTTTTGACAGATCTTTGGTAGATCCTTTGGTAGAAGGCGACTCAAATAGGGCTTCAAGCGATACCCATTTACTTTCCTGGAGTGCTCTTTACCATTCAAGTCCATAAGCTGATAGTAACTTGAATTGAAAGCCTTCTTGACTATGTATGGCCCTTGCCATCTTGTTTCAAATTTGGCATCAAAACGATTATCGAGTCGATTGTCATACCTTAGCACAAGAAATCCTTCATCGATGCCTTTGTTCTTCAGTTTCTTGTCAAGCTTCTCCTTTGTCTGTGTGGCTTTCCTCTTATAGCACTCGTATGCTGCTTCTCTTTTCCACTCAAGCTCAGCTAAGGTAAGAAGTCGATCCATCCATGCTTCTTGATCATCTTGTGCTGATTTGCCATGAAGTCGCATTGTTGGAATGTTTAGCTCAATTGGCTGTAAAGCCTCTTGACCATAGACCAAGTGAAATGGTGTGAACTCCGTGGCTTCCCTATATGTGGTTCGATACGCCCACAAGGCACCATCCAAGAAGTCATCCCACAACTTTGTCTTGTTTTTCACCATCTTTCTAATGATTCCTGCAATGACACCATTAGCTTTTTCTACCAAACCATTTGATTGGGGATAGTAGGGTGTACTGTGACGATGTAGAATGTGAAGTTCTTCACAGACTTCTGTGAGCAATCCCTTTCTAAACCCTGGACCATTATCAGAAACAATCTCCAAAGGTGTGCCAAATCTACAACAAATGTGAGTGTAGACGAATTTGCTCACTATTTTCTCATTTACCTTTGCCACACTCTGTGCTTCCACCCGCCTAGTCATATAGTCTACAGCCACTAGAATGTAGAGTTTACCATTTTTTGTCCTAGGCAGAGGACCCATAGCATCAATGCCCCACTTTTCAAACGGTCCATTTGCAAGCACGATTTGCCTTGGACCATAAACCAATCTTCTATTCCCGTTTACCTGACAATTGTGACAACTTTTACACCAATGTTGGACATCCACATGCAGACTTGGCCAAACATACCCCGCAAGCAAAATCTTCTTCACAGTTAATTCTTGGGCAAAATGACCACCACATGCTTCTTCATGCAAACCTTTTAGAATGGCTGGAATTTCCTCAATAGTTGGTACTCTTCTGCATACTTGATCCCTCCCTCTTTGATAGAGGGAGCCTTCTAGGAAGAGATATGCGCTTGCCTTCTTCATGAGTCTCCTCTTCTGAGCCTTCGTGAAGTCTTGTGGAAACTCGCCCTCCAAAATGTAGCTAATAATGGGAGTCAATGACTCCAATCCCTGGTATCTCGGTTGCTTGACAGTTGCTGCCACCATGATGACCTGCACTTCTTTCTCAACACATGTAACTACTTGCTGTGCAAGTAAATCGGCATCTTCATTCTGTTTCCTAGGAATATGATATAGTTGCACTTCTTCAAATTGATTAAACAATCTACGAATGGCATGAACTTTTGTCCGTAACAATGAGAAGTGCATCTCCCTTTACCATGAGGCGTTGTATCCCTTGGCCAATGCACATCTTCAAACCATGAATTAGTGTGTCGTGTTCTGCTTCATTGTTGCTAGCTGAACTTGGTAGATTGAACTTCTCTTTCATGACCACCTCTCCACTTGGGTTGAGCAACACTAGCCCTCCCCCTGCTTTTCCTGTGGCTCGACGAAAAGCTCCATCAAAGAACAAGGTAAAAGCATTAGGAATACTTTTTGGTGGTGGCAATGGTAGGGTCTTTACTTCAGGCACCTTAATCTCCTTTTCATGCACCCTATAAGTTAGAATCCCTGCCAATTGTGCACATCAAAGAACAAGGTAAAAGCGTTAGGAATACTTTTTGGTGGTGGCAATGGTAGGGTCTTTACTTCAGGCACCTTAATCTCCTTTTCATGCACCCTATAAGTTAGAATCCCTGGCAATTGTGCACACACACTATCTTCTACCTTGAAAGAGTATTGAAACTCTTGCAACTCCATAATCCACTTTGAGATCCTAGTACTAAGATTCATTTGAGATGACACCCAAGGGAACAAATTCTCTGCAGTGAGAATTACAAAAGGTTTTGGTAGCAGGTAGGATCTAAACTTTCTCACCGCAAACATGAGAGAAAGCATCATGAGTTCTGCTTCTGTGTAGTCTCTCTCCAAAGCATTCATGACCCTACTAGCAAAGTAGTGATAGCCGTTTTTCGGCTCTTTGTAATTGCCACAGTGAGTTACCTCACCCTACCAAAATCACCCAAACACTGTGGCTATCCCTACCATTTCACTGTACATAGGCGTGCGTGAGTCATGGGACTTTTCCCATATCTTCTTAAAAAAACCCTCAATTAGCTAGTCATTGGGCTAGTTGAACCAAAAAAAAAAAAAAAAAAAAAGTATATTATGGCCCATGCGTATGTAAATATTTCTTTGTATATAGGGCCTAAATAAAAGATTGTTTCATAACTATTTTGATATTTATTTAAATATTTCTACCTAGGTGTGTGTTATTTATGCTCTGTACATTGCCTCACCATTACCACAATTTTTCTTAGCATTTTTCATACTCTTTATTCCATATAGAAATATTTTCATGTAAGCTTCTCTTATATTTGGTGTAACTCCACCCCAACAAAAATCCAAAAAAACTAGTTTTATTTGTGTATATTTTTTCACTATTGTGATTTTTCCCTTCCTACATCTATTTTGTTTTATTTTTCTAAAAAATTAGAACACCAAAAATATTTATCTTTTTATGGTAGCCTCATAATGAGAGAGATTTCTTTTGACCCCTTTATATTATTTATATTTGACATGTACATATTTTTTAGACCCCTCAATATTTGATTTTCTTAGTTGTACTATTCACTTATATCATGATCTCAACAATATCTTCAATTATAGACCTACCAAATAAGGTCAAGGATAGGTGGCATGCATACATGCACTATGGAGGGCTCACTCTTGGAGGTATTCAAAAGAATCATCCAAAGAAGGACCCCACAAGGACCTTGTGCAGTGGAAAAAAACGGTCGGTTTTGTTGAATGTTTAAAGTTCACTTGCTCTCCGAATTTGAAAAGGTGATACAAACAAAAGTTGTAGCTCGTGAGCTGAACTTTTGCCTCAAATTTTTTCATATTTTTTTGAGCTACGAGCTGTGAGCTATGATTTTATTAGTGGACCCCAGTTTTCCCATGCTATGCAGCCACACTCTCTCTTCCACTTTAGCATTTTCCTCTTTCACACACACTTCTCCACTCATCATCCCCACCTCTCTCACCACTCCTCTCTGCACCCTACTCACCTTCTCCTCAACCTTGAAGAATAAGAGAAACCATGGTGAACTCATACCTCCCACACACAATTCCATTCCAAAATTGACCACCTAGTCTCATTTTTCCTCTTCCAAATTACCCATATCTATAAAAAAAACCACAAAATTCAGCCTCTTCTCTTAAAAGACAACATCATGGTGGTTGATTAGTCAGCTTCAATTACCTTGTCTCTCAAGGAAGGTCAAGAGTGGAGAAAAAATGTACCGTCAAAGCTAGTGGACCGTCAACAAGCGTCAAAATTGGCCCTACTCAAGACACTTGGAGCATCAACCTTGTAAGAAATCCACCTTTTCTTACCTCTTAAGAGTTTTTCTTCCTTATTTGTATCCTACATGGATACTCCCATTGTAAATATCCAATTCCATTTGTAAATTAATACTAACTCTACTAACACTAACCCACTATGAAAAGTCCTATCACCTCCATTTCTCTCCTCTCTCTTTCCCCACCAACTTCTTGATAATTCCAAGCAAAAGAAATTAGATAAATTGCTGAAAATCTAACCCAACCATGGTTAGAGGAGTAACCCTAGCCTTCAAAATTGCTATAAAAGGAGGCTGTAGCTAGCACAAAAAGGGGGAGCCATAAGCAAGAGCACTATGCTATAGCTTGAGAAGCAAAGCTCAACCTCTCTAGAAGGAGCTCTTGAGTGGAAGCTCATTGTCTTATGCATGTGCATGTGTTGTAATAGGGGATTAGCAAGGGAACTCTATGCCATTGTAAGAGAGAGAGTGATCATTCAATTGAGAGTAGGAAATCTATCATTTCTTTTACTAGTGTAAGCCCAACATTTGCTGAATCAAGGAGGGTGGATTTGGACTAAGCTTGGATACTTTGTCTCCCTTCCAACGTGAAGTAATGGACAACAATGATGCGTAAGTGTCTTGGTGTTTTTTGTTAAGTTCTTGATAGCTTGTCTCTGGTGTTGTCATCAATCTAGCCATAAATCCCACATACTGTAAGAGGGCGACAGGGTGGAGAGGACTCCCCTGGCCTTAGGACAGTGATTGGGGTGGCTTTTCTTGTGATGTGTTGTGGTGAAATTTACGCAAGCTATGTTGAACAAATACTAATCTCACTTTGATTTGTCATGACAGATTTGTAAGAAGGTATTAATGCAACAAGCACCCCCTCTCCCTGTCTCTCTCTTTCTTAAATATATAGTTGTGTTTGCTGGATCATTGCCGATACATTTCAAAGCAGCCCGAGCACTATCTCTCTCTCTCTCCCTCTCTCTCTCTCTCGTGTTTTAGTGTGTGAGAGTGTTCCATTGGTGTTAGGGTTAGTGTAAATTCCTTGCTTGTTTGTGGGTTGCTCTAACGATTCTCCTCTTTTGCGTCCTAGTTCGCTCTTAAACTAGGTGGTGCCCCTTGTGTAGTTGGGATTTGGCTGTGGGTTTGTTGTTTTGGTTTGTGTTGTGTTGTGCCCCAGCCCCATTGAGCAGCACGAGAGCCTTGAACGGTGTCTAGAGGTTGCTCTTCTTGTCGCCTGCCCCGGACCGCCTCAAATTGGTGCCCCCACTGAGGACAGGCTTGTGTATGTTTTGTGAAGGCTCAACCTTTAGCATAATCAAGTAGCTTGCATGAATCACAAGAATTTGTATGATCCCTTCATTCCCATTGCAAGGCAAAAGGTACACATAATTGTTAGTACTAAGTTGCAATTTCAGCGAGTAATTCGTAGAATTTTAGGTCCTCTTAGGTTAGCCGAGATAAACACTTCGGTAAATCCTTTTATTTTGCCTCTCATTAGGTACGATATTAGCTTGGACGTCTATATTTTTGTGTTATTTTAAGCATTAGGACATGCATAGGCCATGGATAATGGCCAAGGAATAGAGGTTTTTCCCTTTCATTTTACTCCACACATTAGAATAAACGTTGCAATTAGTAGCAAGATCCATTTTCAACAACGAATGGTGTTCATGTTTGGTGCCCAAAGAGCAGGAGAAATTCTTGCATCACCAAACCCTGTCATTCTACCTCTCATCAACTACCACACTTCTTTTGATGTACATGTGTTCATTTTATTTTAAAATGAAGTGCCGCCCGGCAAAATAGTGTGTGTTTGTTTTTTCTTTGTCCAAGTTGTTACAAGAAACAAAAAAAACGATCATTTGTTCTAGCTGGGAATGTGTGTGCAGTGAAAGTTCAATCCTTAGAGATCCAGCTCTATTACCAATTGAGTTGCAGGAGCAAGTAGTAAGGCGTCTCCCTCATAACAAGAGGGTGGTGAAGTTAAGACGGAAGGTCCTACGCGTGGATTCCATTTTCCTCTTGTTGTTGGCCACTAAGGAAGACCGCGCATTCATCCAACTAGTGTGTGCCCTAAGATTGGTAAATAGAGTGAAATTTGGCGTTTGGCGAGTGCATTTCACCATTGAGGAAGACTCTTCAGGAAACTTGCGGCCAGAGTTCATGCTTCATAGACTCACATTTGGTGAATTTTTTCCTCATTTGCGTCTTATTAATAGTCTTCCTTTCGCTTTCAACAAAGGAGATAGGGAGCTATTCAGAGCTTGTCTTAATAAAGAGAGCATAGAGAAGATTGCAAATTTGTATAAATTCTCATCCTTCTCTACCTTCTATGACACTTTGTTCATAGAGACATTGTAAATCTCTTTATGCTTTTGAATGATTTAACCATAATCCTAAGGAGTTTTTGTCCAGGGATTTTGTAGCACAAGTGGAGTCTTTAAATCTTGCAAACTTGATTGGACTTGATGAGGATGTTCTTTATGAAATTGTGAGAAGGTTGCCTCACTCCGACTGTGTGGAGCTCGAAGGAAAGGAGCTCCTAGTCAATTGCTACTTTCTCACGGCCTTCGACGAGCATGAAGATCTAGTTTTTATACAAACCGCTTGTGCGTTGGGAATTGTAGAGCAAGTGTAATTTATCACTTGGGACGTGGTTGCTCTTTTGGATCCAGAAAATGAAGTTCTAGAGATTTCTGTTTATCGCCTTAGCTTTGAAGAATTTCAACCCTTCTTAGAGCTCATCAATAGTCTACCTTTTTGTTTTGATCAAACAAATCGAGACCTTATTGAAGCTTGGATAGCTGAAGAAGAAAACCTAGAGTGGTATTTTCTTACTTCTTCATTTGCAGGCGAGTGGTTCTAAATCTCTATTGTATCCCTTATTGTAACTCGTGTTGTAATCTTTCATAATAATGGAGAGCCAACGCCAAATGTCTGGATATCCTCTTTTCTTTGGAGAGCCTGGAGAGGATGCAGAATTATTTTTAGCAAATTTCAAGATGTCTTGCCGTATCAAGAGGATAGTAACCGATCAAGAACGTGTAGAAATGTTTGAGGTGGTCCTTAGGAAAGATGCTAGTACTTGGTTTGACTCTTTGCCTGAGGAAGTTAAGGGAATTACACAGAAGTTTTGAATCGTTTTAAGAGATACTTCTTTGATCCCCAAAACACTCAAAAACTATGGCAAAACATTGTTTCTCATAAGCAAAAAGACTTAGATGACTACTACTTGTACAAGCAAGAGTTTCTACGTCTTTGGGCTCTATGGATACGAAATGTTGCTAACCCTGGTGATGGTGCAGAATGTTTAAAGAAGGAGAGGTTCATAGCCGGACTCTTTCCTGACCTTAAGGTAAAAGTTGAGGCGGGTGCACCTGCTACTTTTGATGCAGCGGAAACTAGGGCTGCTGAGAAATATAGGAAACTCAAGTGCTTAAGGGGAGAGGTTCCAATAGAAGGTCTTAGACCCAAAGGTAAGTCTTAAGCATCAACATCGAGGGAGCTTCCTGAGGTAACGGCGGAAGTAATTGAGAAGTTAAACGAATCTTTGAGCAACCTGTCAATTCACCTTGCACAAGCTGTAGGTCCAAAGGGACAAGCAAAGAAGTCTGAAGAGCGAGATCCACGACCTAGGAGAGTCTTGCAATGTTGGAATTGCGGAGAGTCTGGACATGGGATGTATAATTGTCCTTGGCCCCGTGGAGAGCCAGGGAGACCTAACTTGAAATACCCAGTGATGAATGCAGGAGAAGGAGCTGGTCAACAACCAAGGCTTCTACAAAGGCCAAATGGACCAAGACCACCTCCACAAGGGGTAGAAGGAGTTCCACCTTTGCCAGATCCAAATGTGCATGTGGTAGAGGTGACAAATTCAAATGAGGTTGACATGGAAGCCAATGGCATTAAGCCTGGCCGAGGGAAAGGTAAAGAGAAAGAAGGAGTCACATCACAGAGTGACCATGGACAAGGCAAAAAGGCAAAGGAGACCAAGGAAACCAAGAGGACTCGACGTCGTATCAACCTCCAAGACTTCCCTCTTGGACATGGTATGGCTCCGTACAACTTGTTGGAAGACATGAGAGGTAAGGGTCTGATATTTCATGGCCTCAATTTCTTGCATTATGTCCACAAGTAAGGAGGGATTTAACAAGGGCAGTTAGCACTAGGAGAAAGGTAAAAGAGAGTGTGCCTGTTGTAAAAATTGCACAAGCTGAAATGAATGAGGACATTACACCGGTGCTAGACTGTTACATCAAAGGAAGATTGGTTAGGAAAGGTCTAGTGGATGGGGGTGCACAAATTTGCATCATGAGAGAGGGACTCATGCAAAGACTAGGCATGCACATCCATGAGACACCTGAAATCAAAGTCAAGATGGCAAACAATAGCAAGGCTAGGTGTGTAGGGATTTGTAAAAATTTCTTTGTAGAGGCCTTTGGCATTAAGAAAGCGGTGGATTTTTATGTTATGTCGACCAAGGGAAGTGGTTATCCATTTATCCTAGGAAGACCATGGCTAATGAAAATGCGAGCTTTGCAGGATTGGGAGAGTGGAAAGCTAATTTGCAGGAATGACAATCACAAGAAGGTTGTCTTTGACATGAAGGAGCAACGCCAACAGGAGCTCCATGAAGAATCATCTCGAAGTGAGACGGAAGAAGATTGGACTGAAAACACTTCAGAAGAATAAAGTAGCGGCAGCATTACTGAAGAGGAGTCCTCCATTGAAGTCATGGGGGTAATGTTTAAGCCAAACAACTAGGAGACCTCTTCTCGAGGTTTGGAAGAGGTAGGTTCCCAAGAGAACCAAAAGGTGGAAGATGAAGGAATGTTAGAAGGTATGTTGTCTACAACACTTACAAAGAATGAAAGAGAGGAGTTCAAATGTGTGCTAAGGAAATTTCCGAAGCTTTTTACTAAAGACTACACCGATGTGCGTGGAGTAGATGTTGTTCAACACAAGATTGAGTTGAAGCCAGAGGCCACACCTAAGGCTCAAAAGCTACGAAGGCTAGGAGTCATTAAGGAGCAGGCTCTACTCAAGGAGGTAAGAAAGCTTCTAGCAACAAGTTTCATTTATCCAGTGGAGAATTCAGAGTGGGTCTCTCCCGTTGTTGTCACTCCTAAGAAAAACGGCAAGTGGAGGGTGTGTGTGGATTATCGTCCACTTAATGAGGCAACAAAAAGAGATCACTTTCCCCTCCCATTTCAGGATGAGATACTAAATGAAGTAGCTGGTCATGAGAAGTACACTGTGTGTGATGGCTACTCGGGTTACTTTCAAATAGGTATCGCATTGGAGGATCAATTGAAAACAACCTTTATCACTCCTTGGGGTTGTTATGCTTTTAGAGTCATGCCATTTGTCCTGACAAATGCTCCTGCAACTTTCCAACGCTTCATGAACATGGTGTTTCAAGCATTCTTTGGAAAGTCCATTAGGGTTTTTATTGATGATTTTTGCATTTATAGCTCAAAATCATTGCATCTACAAAGGGTAGAAGAAGGTTTAAAGAAGCTCTATGACATGGGAGGTCAACTCAACCCCGACAAGTGTCACATAGCTGAGGATGAAGTGATCTTGCTTGGTCACAAGGTTTCCTACAAAGGCATTGAGGTGGATCCTTCAAAGGCAAAGGCTCTTATTGAGCTCCCCTCACCCAAGAATTTCAAAGAGGTCATATCATTCATTCAAAAAGTGAAGTATATGTCACGCTTTATTCACTTAGCTTCGGAGTTGCTTCATCCTTTGCAAAAGTTGACACAACAAGTAGAATTTGCATGGTCTGATGAGCTTGAAGAGTATTTTTGTAACATTAAAGTCATTTTGTCAGAGCTACCAACACTCATGCCTCCTTGTTGGGAGTACACATTCTTTGTTAGCTCTAGTGTTGGAAGGGAAACAATTGGTGCTGTGTTGCTACAACAAGATCCCCACAGTACAAGGATGCGACCCATCTACTTTGCTAGTAGGGTCATGAATGCTTTGGAGAGAGACTACATAGAAGCAGAACTCATGATGCTTTCTCTCATGTTTGCGGCGAGAAAGTTTAGATCCTACCTGCTACCAAAACCTTTTGTAATTCTCACTGCAGAGAATTTTTTCCCTTGGGTGTCATCTCAAATGAATCTTGGTACTAGGATCTCAAAGTGGATTATGGAGTTGCAAGAGTTTCAATACTCTTTCAAGGTAGAAGATAGTGTGCGTGCACAATTGGCAGGGATTCTCACTTATAGGGTGCATGAAAAGGAGATTAAGGTGCCTGAAGTAAAGACCCTACCATTACCACCACCAAAAAGTATTCCTAATGCTTTTACCTTGTTCTTTGATGGAGCTTTTCGTCGAGCCACAGGAAAAGCAGGGGGAGGGCTAGTGTTGCTCACCCAAGTGGAGAGGTGGTCATGAAAGAGAAGTTCAATCTACCAGGTTCAACTAGCAACAATGAAGCAGAATATGACACACTACTTCATGGTTTAAAAATATGTATTGGCCATGGTATACAACGTCTCATGGTAAAAGGGGATGCACTTCTCATTGTGAAGCAGATTTTAGGCATCTGGACATGCAAAAATGAAAGACTAAGGGCCAAAGTTCATACCATCCGTAGGCTATTTAATCAATTTGAGGAGGAGCAATTATATCATATTCCTAGGAAACAAAATGAAGATGCCGATTTACTTGCATAGCAAGTAGTTACATGTGTTGAGAAAGAAGTGCAGGTCATCATGGTGGCAGCAACTGTCAAGCAACCGAGATACCAGGGATTGGAGTCATTGACTCCCATTATTAGCTACATTTTGGAGGGCGAGTTTCCACAAGACTTCACGAAGGCTCAGAAGAGGAGACTCATGAAGAAGGCAAGCGCATATCTCTTCCTAGAAGGCTCCCTCTATCAAAGAGGGAAGGATCAAGTGTGCAGAAGAGTACCAACTATCGCGGAGATTCCAGCCAATCTAAAAGGTTTGCATGAAGAGGCATGTGGTGGTCATTTTTCCCAAGAATTAACCGTGAAGAAGATTTTGCTTGTGGGGTATGTTTGGCCAAGTCTACATGTGGATGTCCAACATTGGTGTAAAAGTTGTCACAATTGTCAGATAAATGGAAATAGAAGGTTGGTGCATGGCCCGAGGCAAATAGTGCTTGCAAATGGACCCTTTGAAAAGTGGGGCATTGATGCTATGGGTCCTCTGCCTAGGACAAAGAATGGTAAACTCTACATTCTGGTGGCTATAGACTACATGACTAGGTGGGTGGAAGCACAAAGTGTGGCAAAGGTAAATGAGAGGACAGTGAGCAAATTCATCTACACTCACATTTGTTGTAGATTTGGCACACCTTTGGATATTGTTTCTGATAATGGTCCAGGGTTTAGAAAAGGATTGCTCACAGAAGTTTGTGAAGAGCTTCACATTCTACATCGTCATAGCACACCATACTACCCACAGTCAAATGGTTTGGTGGAGAAGGCTAATGGTGTCATTGCAGGAATCATTAGAAAGATGGTGCAAAACAAGACAAAATTATGGGATGACTTCTTGGATGGTGCCTTGTGGGCATATCAAACCACATATAGGGAAGCCACGGAGTTCACACCATTTCACTTGGTCTATGGTCAAGAGGCTTTGCAGCCTATCGAGCTCAACATTCCAACAATGCAACTTCATGGCAAAGGAGCACAAGATGATCAAGAGGTATGGATGGATCGACTTCTTACGTTAGTGGAGCTTGAGTGGAAAAGAGAAGCAGCATATGAGTGCTACAAGAGGAAAGCCACACAAGCGAAAGAAACGCACGACAAGAAACTGAAGGACAAAGGCATCAAGGAAGGAGAGCTTGTGCTAAGGTATGACAATCGACTTGACAATCGTTTTGATGCCAAGTTTGAAACAAGATGGCAAGGGCCATACATAGTCAAGAAGGCTTTCAATTCAAGTTACTATCAGCTTATGGACTTGAATGGTAAAGAGCACTCCAGGAAAGTAAACGGGTATCGCTTGAAGCCCTATTTGAGTCGCCTTCTACCAAAGGATCTACCAAAGATCTGTCCAAAGGCCGCTGTCTCATGTAAGTATTGGTACATGAAGCATGAGTGTAACTCCAGCCAAAATTCTGAGGGGCCAAACAATAAAGATCTCGTCAAGGACTCTGAAGCACTCTCTTTGGAAAAGATGCTCTATGATGGTACATGAATATACCATCATCCAGGGGGAGGGCTAATGATAGCCATTTTTCGGCTCTTTGTAATTGCCACAGTGAGTTACCTCACCCTACCAAAATCAACCAAACACTGTGGCTATCCCTACCATTTCACTGTACATAGGCGTGCGTGAGTCACGGGACTTTTCCCATATCTTCTTAAAAAAACCCACAATTAGCTAGTCATTGGGTTAGTTGAGCCAAAATAAAAAATATAAAAAAATAAGTATATTATGGCCCATGCGTATGTAAATATTTCTTTGTATATAGGGCCTAAATAAAAGATTTTTTCATAATTATTTTGATATTTATTTAAATATTTCTACCTCTGTGTGTGTTATTTATGCTCTGTACATTGCCTCACCATTACCACAATTTTTCTTAGCATTTTTCATACTCTTTATTTCATATAGAAATATTTTCATGTAAGCTTCTCTTATATTTGGTGTAACTCCACCCCAACAAAAATCCAAAAAAACTAGTTTTATTTATATGTATATTTTTTCACTATTGTGATTTTTCCCTTCCTAAATCTATTTTGTTTTTCTTTTCTAAAAAATTAGAACACCAAAAATATTTATCTTTTTATGGTAGCCTCATAATGAGAGAGATTTCTTTTGACCCCTTTATATTTTTTCCACTTATATTATTTATATTTGACATGTACATATTTTTTAGACCCCTCAATATTTGATTTTCTTAGTTGTACTATTCACTTATATCATGATCTCAACAATATCTTCAATTATAGACCTACCAAATAAGGTCAAGGGTAGGTGGCATGCATACATGCACTATGGAGGGCTCACTGTTGGAGGTATTCAAAAGAATCATCCAAAGAAGGACCCCACAAGGACCTTGTGCAGTGGAAAAAAACGGTCGGTTTTGCTGAATTTTTAAAGTTCACTTGCTCTCCGAATTTGAAAAGGTGATACAAACAAAAGTTGTAACCCGTGGGCTAAACTTTTGCCTCAAATGTTTTCATATTTTTTTGAGCTACGAGCTGTGAGCTATGATTTTATTAGTGGACCCCAGTTTTCCCATGCTATGCAGCCACACTCTCTCTTCCACTTTATCATTTTCCTCTTTCACACACACTTCTCCATTCATCATCCCCACCTCTCTCACCACTCCTCTCTGCACCCTACTCACCTTCTCCTCAACCTTGAAGAATAAGAGAAACCATGGTGAACTCATACCTCCCACACACAATTCCATTCCAAAATTGACCACCTAGTCTCATTTTTCCTCTTCCAAATTACCCATATCTATAAAAAAACCACAAAATTCAGCCTCTTCTCTTAAAAGATAGCATCAATTACCTTGTCTCTCAAGGAAGGTCAAGAGTGGAGAAAAATTGTACCGTCAAAGCTAGTGGACCGTCAACAAGCGTCAAAATTGGCCCTACTCAAGACACTTGGAGCATCAACCTTGTAAGAAATCCACCTTTTCTTACCTCTTAAGAGTTTTTCTTCCTTATTTGTATCCTACATGGATACTCCCATTGTAAATATCCAATTCCATTTGTAAATTAATACTAACTCTACTAACACTAACCCACTATGAAAAGTCCTATCACCTCCATTTCTCTCCTCTCTCTTTCCCCACCAACTTCTTGATAATTCCAAGCAAAAGAAATTAGATAAATTGCTGAAAATCTAACCCAACCATGGTTAGAGGAGTAACCCTAGCCTTCAAAATTTCTATAAAAGGAGGGTGTAGCTAGCACAAAAAGGGGGAGCCATAAGCAAGAGCACTATGCTATAGCTTGAGAAGCAAAGCTCAACCTCTCTAGAAGGAGCTCTTGAGTGGAAGCTCATTGTCTTATGTATGTGCATGTGTTGTAATAGGGGATTAGCAAGGGAACTCTATGCCATTGTAAGAGAGAGAGTGATCATTCAATTGAGAGTAGGAAATCTATCATTTCTCTTACTAGTGTAAGCCCAACATTTGTTGAATCAAGGAGGGTGGATTTGGACTAAGCTTGGATACTTTGTCTCCCTTCCAACGTGAAGTAATGGACAACAATGATGCGTAAGTGTCTTGGTGTTTTTTGTTAAGTTCTTGATAGCTTGTCTCTGGTGTTGTCATCAATCTAGCCATAAATCCCACATACTGTAAGAGGGCGACAGGGTGGAGAGGACTCCCCTGGCCTTAAGACAGTGATTGGGGTGGCTTTTCTTGTGATGTGTTGTGGTGAAATTTACGCAAGCTATGTTGAACAAATACTAATCTCACTTTGATTTGTCATGACAGATTTGTAAGAAGGTATTAATGCAACAAGCACCCCCTCTCCCTGTCTCTCTCTTTCTTAAATATATAGTTGTGTTTGCTTGATCATTGCCGATACATTTCAAAGCAGCCCGAGCACTATCTCTCTCTCTCTCTCTCTCTCTCTCTCTCTCTCTCTCTCTCTCTCTCTCTCTCTCTCTCTCTCTCTCTCTCTCTCTCTCTCTCGTGTTTTAGTGTGTGAGAGTGTTCCATTTGTGTTAGGGTTAGTGTAAATTCCTTGCTTGTTTGTGGGTTGCTCTAACGATTCTCCTCTTTTGCGTCCTAGTTCGCTCTTAAACTAGGTGGTGCCCCTTGTGTAGTTGGGATTTGGCTGTGGGTTTGTTGTTTTGGTTTGTGTTGTGTTGTGCCCCAGCCCCATTGAGCAGCACGGGAGCCTTGAAGGGTGTCTAGAGGTTGCTCTTCTTGTGGCCTGCCCCGGACCGCCTCAGTAGATGGGTCGCATCCTTGTACTGTGGGGATCTTGTTGTAGCAACACAGCACCAATTGTTTTCCTTCCAACACTAGAGCTAACAAAGAATGTGTACTCCCAACAAGGAGGCATGAGTGTTGGTAGCTCTGACAAAATGACTTTAATGTTACAAAAATACTCTTCAAGCTCATCAGACCATGCAAATTCTACTTGTTGCGTCAACTTTTGCAAAGGATGAAGCAACTCCGAAGCTAAGTGAACAAAGCGTGACATATACTTCACTTTTTGAATGAATGATATGACCTCTTTGAGATTCTTGGGTGAGGGGAGCTCAATAAGATCCTTTGCCTTTGAAGGATCCACCTCAATGCCTTTATAGGAAACCTTGTGACCAAGCAAGATCACTTCATCCTCAGCTATGTGACACTTGTCGGGGTTGAGTTGACCTCCCATGTCATAGAGCTTCTTTAAACCTTCTTCTACCCTTTGTAGATGCAATGATTTTGAGCTATAAGTACAGAAATCATCAATGAACACCCTAATTGACTTTCCAAAGAATGCTTGAAACACCATATTCATGAAACGTTGGAATGTTGCAGGAGCATTTGTCAGACCAAATGGCATGACTCTAAAAGCATAACAACCCCAAGGAGTGATAAAGGTTGTTTTCAATTGATCCTCCAATGCAATCCCTATTTGAAAGTAACCTGAGTAACCATCGCACACAGTGTACTTCTCATGACCAGTTACCTCATTTAGTATCTCATCCTGGAATGGGAGGGGAAAGTGATCTCTTTTTGTTGCCTCATAAAGGGGACGGTAATCCACACACACCCTCCACTTGCCATTTTTCTTAGGAGTGACAACAACAGGAGAGACCCACTCTGAATTCTCCACTGGATAAATGAAACCTGCTGCTAGAAGCTTTCTTACCTCCTTGAGTAGAGCCTGCTCCTTAATGACTCCTAGCCTTCGTAGCTTTTGAGCCTTAGGTGTGGCCTCTGGCTTCAACTCAATCTTGTGTTGAACAACATCTACTCCACGCACATCGGTGTAGTCTTTAGCAAAAAGCCTTGGAAATTTCCTTAGCACACATTTGAACTCCTCTCTTTCATCCTTTGTAAGTGTTGTAGACAACATACCTTCTAACATTCCTTCATCTTCCACCTTTTTGGTTCTCTTGGGAACCTACCTCTTCCAAACCCCGACAAGAGGTCTCTTGGTTGCTTGGCTTAAACCTTATCCCCATGACTTCGATGGAAGACTCCTCTTCAGTAATGCTGCTGCTACTTTCTTCTTTTGAAGTGCTATCGGTCCAACCTTCTTCTGTCTCACTTTGAGATGATTCTTCATGGAGCTCCTCTTGGCGTTGCTCCTTCATGTCAAAGACAACCTTCTTATGATTGTCATTCCTGCAAATTAATTTCCCACTCTCCCAATCGTGCAAAGCTCGCATTTTCATTAGCCATGGTCTTCCTAGGATAAATGGATAACCACTTCCCTTGGTCGACATAACATAAAAAGCCACTGCCTTCTTAATGCCAAAGGCCTCCACAAAAACATTTTTACAAATGCCTACACACCTAGCCTTGCTATTGTTTGCCATTTTCACTTTGATTTCAGGTGTCTCATGGATGTGCATGCCTAGTCTTTGCATGAGCCCTTCTGTCATGATGCAAATTTGTGCACCCCCATCCACTAGACCTTTCCTAACCAATCTTCCTTTTATGTAACAATCTAGCACAGGTGTAATATCCTCGTTCATTTCATCATGTGCAATTTTTACAACAGGAAAACTCTCTTTTACCTTTCTCCTAGTGCTAACTGCCTTTGTTAAATCCCTCCTAACTTGTGGGCATAATGCAAGAAACTGAGGCCATGAGATATCAGGACCCTTACCTCGCATGTCTTCCAACAGGTTGTATGGAGCCATACCATGTCCAAGAGGGAAGTCTTGGAGATTGATACGACGTCGAGTCCTCTTAGCTTCCTTGGTCTCCTTTGCCTTCTTGCCTTGTCCATGGTCACTCTGTGATGGGACACCCTCTTTCTCTTTACCTTTTCCTCGGCCACGCTTAATGCCATTGGCTTCCATGTCAAACTCATTTGAATTTGTCACCTCTACCACATGCACATTTGGATCTGGCAAAGGTGGAACTCCTTCTACCCCTTGTGAAGGTGGTCTTGGTCCATTTGGCCTTTGTAGAAGCCTTGGTTGTTGACCAACTCCTTCTCCTGCATTCAGCACTGGGTATTTCAAGTTAGGTCTCCCTGGCTCTCCACGGGGCCAAGGACAATTATACATCCCATGTCCAGACTCTCCGCAATTCCAACATTGCAAGACTCTCCTAGTTCGTGGCTCTCTCTCTTCTGACTTCTTTGCTTGTCCCTTTGGACCTACAGCTTGTGCAAGGTGAATTGACAGGCTGCTTAAAGATTCATTTAACTTCTCAATCACTTCAGCCGTGACCTCAGGAAGCTCCCTAGATGTTGATGCTTGTGACTTACCTTTGGGTCTAAGACCTTCTATTGGAACCTCTCCCCTTAAGCACTTGAGTTTCCTATACTTCTCAACAGCCCTAGTTTCAGCTGCATCAAAAGTAGTAGGTGCACCCGCCTCAACTTTTACCTTAAGGTCAGGAAAGAGTCCGGCTATTAACGTCTCCTTCTTTAAAAATTCTGCACCATCACCAGGGTTAGCAACATTTCGTATCCATAGAGCCCAAAGACGTAGAAACTCTTGCTTGTACAAGTAGTAGTCATCTAAGTCTTTTTGCTTATGAAAAACAATGTCTTGCCATAGTTTTTGAGTGTTTTGGGGATCAAAGAAGTATCTCTTAAAACGATTCAAAACTTCTGTGTAATTCCCCTTAACTTCCTGAGGCAAAGAGTCAAACCAAGTACTAGCATCTTTCCTAAGGACCACCTCAAACATTTCTACACGTTCTTGATCGGTTATTATCCTCTTGATACGGCAAGACATCTTGAAATTTGCTAAAAATAATTTTGCATCCTCTCCAGGCTCTCCAAAGAAAAGAGGATATCCAGACATTTGGCGTTGGCTCTCCACTATTATGAAAGATTACAACACGAGTTACAATAAGCGATACAATAGAGATTTAGAACCACTCGCCTGCAAATGAAGAAGTAAGAAAATACCACTCTAGGTTTTCTTCTTCAGCTATCCATGCTTCAATGAGGTCTCGATTTGTTTGATCAAAACAAAAAGGTAGACTATTGATGAGCTCTAAGAAGGGTTGAAATTCTTCAAAGCTAAGGCGATAAACAGAAATCTCTAGAAGTTCATTTTCTGGATCCAAAAGAGCAACCACGTCCCAAGTGATAAATTGCACTTGTTCTACAATTCCCAACGCACAAGCGGTTTGTATAAAAACTATATCTTCATGCTCGTTGAAGGCCGTGAGAAAGTAGCAATTGACTAGGAGCTCCTTTCCTTCGAGTTCCACACAGTCGGAGTGAGGCAACCTTCTCACAATTTCATAAAGAACATCCTCATCAAGTCCAATCAAGTTTGCAAGATTTAAAGACTCCACTTGTGCTACAAAATTCCTGGACAAAAACTCCTTAGGATTATGGTTAAATCATTCAAAAGCATAAAGAGATTTACAATGTCTCTATGAACAAAGTGTCATAGAAAGTAGAGAAGGATGAGAATTTATACAAATTTGTAATCTTCTCTATGCTCTCTTTATTAAGACAAGCTCTGAATAGCTCCCTATCTCCTTTGTTGAAAGCGAAAGGAAGACTATTAATAAGACGCAAATGAGGGAAAAATTCACCAAATGTGAGTCTATGAAGCATGAACTCTGGCCGCAAGTTTCCTGAAGAGTCTTCCTCAATGGTGAAATGCACTCGCCAAACGCCAAATTTCACTCTATTTACCAATCTTAGGGCACACACTAGTTGGATGAATGCGCGGTCTTCCTTAGTGCCCAACAACAAGAGGAAAATGAAATCCACGCGTAGGACCTTCCGTCTTAACTTCACCACCCTCTTGTTAGGAGGGAGACGCCTTACTACTTGCTCCTGCAACTCAATTGGTAATAGAGCTAGATCTCTAAGGATTGAACTTTCACTACACACACATTCCCAGTTAGAACAAATGATCGTTTTTTTGTTTCTTGTAACAACTTGGACAAAGAAAAAACAAACATACACACTATTTTGCCGGGCTGCACTTCATTTTAAAATAAAATGAACACATGTACATCAAAAGAAGTGTGGTAGTTGATGAGAGGTAAAATGACAGGGTTTGGTGATGCAAGAATTTCTCCTACTCTTTGGGCACCAAACATGAACACCATACGTTGTTGAAAATGGATTTTCCTACTAATTGCAATGTTTATTCTAATGTGTGGAGTGAAATGGAAGGGGAAAACCTCTATTCCTGGGCCATTATCCATGGTCTATGCATGACCTAATGCTTAAAACAAAACCAAAATATAGACGTTCAAACTAAGGTCGTACCTAATAAGAGGCAAAATAAAAGGATTTACTGAAGCGTTTATCTCGGCCAACCTAAGAGGACCTAAAATTCTACGAATGACACGTTGAAATTCCAACTTAGTACTAACAATTATGTGTACCTTTTGCCTTGCAATGGGAATGAAGGGATAATACAAATTCTCGTGATTCATGCAAGCTACTTGATTATGCTAAAGGTTGAGCCTTCACAAAACATACACAAGCCTGTCCTCAGTGGGGGCACCAATTTGAGGCGGTCCGGGGCGGGCAACAAGAAGAGCAACCTCTAGACACCCTTCAAGGCTCCCGTGCTGCTCAATGGGGCTGGGGCACAACACAACACAAACCAAAACAACAAACCCACAGCCAAATCCCAACTACACAAGGGGCACCACCTAGTTCAAGAGCGAACTAGGACGCAAAAGAGGAGAATCGTTAGATCAACCCACAAACAAGCAAGGAATTTACACTAACCCTAACACCAATGGAACACTCTCACACACTAAAACACGAGAGAGAGAGAGAGAGAGAGAGAGAGAGAGAGAGAGAGAGAGATGGTGCTCGGGCTGCTTTGAAGTGTATCGTTAATGATCAAGCAAACATATATATATATATATGTAAGAAAGAGAGAGAAAAGGGGAGGGGGTGCTTGTTGCATTAATACCTTCTTACAAATCTGTCATGACAAATCAAAGTGAGATTAGTATTTGTTCAACATAGATTGCGTAAATTTCACCACAACACATCACAAGAAAAGCCACCCCAATCACTGTCTTAAGGCCAGGGGAGTCCTCTCCACCCTGTCGCCCTCTTACAGTATGTGGGATTTATGGCTAGATTGATGACAACACCAGAGACAAGCTATCAAGAACTTAACAAAAAACACTAAGACACTTACGCATCATTGTTGTCCATTATTCCACGTTGGAAGGGAGACAAAGTATCCAAGCTTAGTCCAAATCCACCCTCCTTGATTCAGCAAATGTTGGGCTTACACTAGTAGGAGAAATGATAGATTTCCTACTCTCAATTGAATGATCACTCTCTCTCTTACAATGGCATAGAGTTCCCTTGCTAATCCCCTATTACAACACATGCACATGCATAAGACTATGAGCTTCCACTCAAGAGCACCTTCTAGAGAGGTTGAGCTTCGCTTCTCAAGCTGTAGCATAGTGCTCTTGCTTATGGCTCCCCCTTTTGTGCTAGCCACACCCTCCTTTTATAGCAATTTTGAAGGCTAGGGTTACTCCTCTAACCATGGTTGGGTTAGATTTTCAGCCATTTATCTAATTTCTTTTGCTTGGAATTATCAAGAAGTTGGTGGGGAAAGAGAGAGGAGAGAAATGGAGGTGATAGGACTTTTCATAGTGGGTTAGTGTTAGTAGAGTTAGTATTAATTTACAAATGGAATTGGATATTTACAATGGGAGTATCCATGTAGGATACAAATAAGGAAGAAAAACTCTTAAGAGGTAAGAAAAGGTGGATTTCTTACAAGGTTGATGCTCCAAGTGTCTTGAGTAGGGCCAATTTTGACGCTTGTTGACGGTCCACTAGCTTTGACGGTACAATTTCTCTCCACTCTTGACCTTCCTTGAGAGACAAGGTAATTGAAGCTGAGTAATCAACCACCATGATGCTGTCTTTTAAGAGAAGAGGCTGCATTTTGTGGTTTTTTTGATAGATATGGGTAAATTGGAGGAGGAAAAATGAGACTAGGTGGTCAATTTTGGAATGGAATTGTGTGTGGGAGGTATGAGTTCACCATGGTTTCTCTTATTCTTCAAGGTTGAGGAGAAGGTGAGTAGGGTGCAGAGAGGAGTGGTGAGAGAGGTGGGGATGATGAATGGAGAAGTGTGTGTGAAAGAGGAAAATGATAAAGTGGAAGAGAGAGTGTGGCTGCATAGTATGGGAAAAATGGGGTCCACTAATAAAATCATAGCTCACAGCTCGTAGCTCAAAAAACTATGAAAAAATTTGAGGCAAAAGGTCAGCCCACGAGCTACAACTTTTGTTTGTATCACCTTTTCAAATTCGGAGAGCAAGTGAACTTTAAAAATTCAGCAAAACCGACCGTTTTTTTCCACTGCACAAGGTCCTTGTGGGGTCCTTCTTTGGATGATTCTTTTGAATACCTCCAAGAGTGAGCCCTCCATAGTGCATGTATGCATGCCACCTACCCTTGACCTTATTTGGTAGGTCTATAATTGAAGATATTGTTGAGATTATGATATAAGTGAATAGTGCAACTAAGAAAATCAAATATTGAGGGGTCTAAAAAATATGTGCAAGTCAAATATAAATAATATAAGTGGAAAAAAATATAAAGGGGTCAAAAGAAATCTCTCTCATTATGAGGCTACCATAAAAAGATAAATATTTTTGGTGTTCTAATTTTCTAGAAAAAAAAACAAAATAGATGTAGGAAGGGAAAAATCACAATAGTGAAAAAAATATACACATAAATAAAACTAGTTTTTTTGGATTTTTGTTGGGGTGGAGTTACACCAAATATAAGAGAAGCTTACATGAAAATATTTCTATATGGAATAAAGAGTATGAAAAATGGTAAGAAAAAATTGTGGTAATGGTGAGGCAATGTACAGAGCATAAATAGCACTCACCTAGGTAGAAATATTTAAATAAATACCAAAATAATTATGAAAAAATCTTTTGTTTAGGCCCTATATACAAAGAAATATTTACATACGCATGGGCCATAATATACTTATATTTTTTATTTTTTTGGCTCAACTAGCCCAATGACTAGCTAATTGAGGGTTTTTTAAGAAGATATGGGAAAAGTCCCGTGACTCACGCACGCCTATGTACAGTGAAATGGTAGGGATAGCCACAGTGTTTGGGTGATTTTGGTAGGGTGAGGTAACTCACTGTGGCAATTACAAAGAGCCGAAAAAACGGCTATCAGCGGTATCTATAGAAACTCATAATGACCTATCTTTTTGTTGGGAAATATGGCATAGCTAAGTAGATAATTGAGTAGTTTACTTAATGGACAGAGATAGTTTTCACACATGAGAGATTATAGAGTAGAGAGAGAGAGAGAGAGAGAGAGCATGATATACGTGGTTCACCCAATGTGAGCTACATCCACGGGAAAGCAGCCACTTAATGGCTTTAGTACTTCAAAACAAGAAGTAGACTACAAAGGCATTATACCCTTTCAGAGATCCCGCCTTGCTTCACTCTCACCACCTCACATCAACTTCACAATGCACCACAATGCTTCACAAACTATTTTTGTGTGTAGAAGAGGCCTCCTTTTATAGGTCAAAAGGGCTACCCTCTTTCATGAGAGGAAACCGTGTGTAGCATCCCCTTGTGTAGACAAGTCGAAGTTAAATTCTCCTATGCGCCCATGTGTGGCCGCCCTTGAGAAGACAAATCACTCTTGAATTTGGCCACCGGCCATTGAATTTGGCCATCGTCCCTTGACCTCCGTCCGTTGGCCACCGGTTGTTGACTACCGGCCAACCAATTGGTTATTTTCCAACCACTTTTTGGCCGCCGTCCCGGCCATAATATTTCGGCGAAAAGGAATATTTCGACGTGAGAATTTTGGTTTCTAGTGAGTGATTCTGTTCATGAAATATGGCTTATCCTCATAATGGGGGCCTTAAAAATGTGCATTTGTAGCACAAAAGATTACAAGGGGTAAATCAGGCTCCATATTTAACACTTTTATTATAGATGAGTATGCTAGTGACCCTGATTTCAAGAATTTCATTTCAATCCTTGCCTTAGGGAAGAAAGAGGATCCATTCACCTTGCAGGATGGTTATCTCCTGTATGGCAATAGTCTATCCTCTACTAACTCACTTTGTGAGAAAGTAATGTATGAATCCCATGATCCTGCTTATGCAAGGCATAGAGGGATTCAACCTACTCTGTGAGGAGTAGAGACCTACTTCTTTTGGCCTACTATGAAAGTAGACATACAAGAGTATGTTTCAAAATGCGTGGTATGTCAAAAGATGAAGTATGATAGATGGAAGAAAATTGGATTACTCCAGTCATTGCCAATTCCTAATTCACCATGGGAGAGCATATCCATGGATTTCATCTTTGGATTGCCCAAGTCTATCCATGGGAATATAGGAATATGGACAATTGTCTACATGTTTGGCATACAATCACATTTTATACCTGTCAAAAATACTATTAAGGCACACCAAATGGAAACACTCTTCATATATCATATTTTCAAATCCCATATCCTGACATGTATAGTGTCGGATAGAGATCCTAGAATGACTAGTAATTTGTGGAAGGGTCTCTTTGAGAGCCTAGGCACAAGGTTAAATTTCTCTTTGCCCTATTACCCACAAATGGATGACCAAAGTGAGATGTATATCCTTAAAACTCTAGATCTACTAAAAACCTATGTCACAGAAGTGAATCAACTTGCACAATGGGATAAGTACTTACCCCTTGTAGAGTAAGAGTCTTCTACAAGGAAGGCACCTTTTGAGGTCATAGAGGGAAGATATAAAGTCCCTGGCTACTAAGGTACCTGGGAAGATCTTCGATATTGCTGAGTATAGCCAAGATCTATAATAATATTTTTGAAAGGTTAAAGAGGCTATATTCATCTCATAGCAAAGGCAAAAGACTGTTGCTAATAAGCACAAAATAGCCTTAGCTTTTAATGAAAATGATTGAGTCTTATTAAAATTCCCCAAAGGCTTTTCTAAGGAAAACTACGGACGTGAATCCTATGGGCCACTAGAAGTATTATGATAAATTAGCAAAAAGATACTACAATCCTTTTCCAATTCTTAATCCAATCAACTAGATGGATTATCAATTAAAGTTTCCCAATCATTTGGCTCATACACAATGCTCTTCATGTGAGCCTACTAAAGCCTTACAAAGGAGAGCCACCAACAGACCCAATAAATGAAGACCCTCCAAAGATCCATGATCGAGAAGAGGTGCTCCAGCGTGAATCCATCCTTTGACATGAAGACAAGGTGCTAATACATGGTGAGATTATTAGACTTTAACCTTTTGAAGATGCTAGATGGATGCAAGGAACATAGCCTAAGGATAATATGAACATTGTCCATCCTTACAATGATACAATAGAGTAAGCAAATGTAAGTGCCTTTTGAACAAACAATTTTTTTTTCTTTTAAGACATTTTTTCTTTCTTTATGCACAAATTTAAAAGTATGTATACCTAGAATCATGTTTGTGGAGACAACATCTCCCAAACACCAAGTAGAATTTGGCACTTTACTTTGGAAAGTATGATATGGACTCAAGAGAAGACATGCTTGCGACAACTGAGTCTCTCAAGCATCAAATGGATTAGTCATCCATTTTGAAATGATGTCATAGGTTGGAAAGGGATCCTTTACCCGCTAGGAAATCATGGAATAATGACTAGGCTTTACCTTCTCTACCTCATAGTTGAGGATAACTATGATTTTAAGAGAGAGGTTATGTCATAAAAACTAATTACTAACTTTCCCAACTTATTTTATCAACTTAAACTGATCATTTAATATTGGAAGATGGGGGGGAACAAGAGCTAGAATATTGGTATGTGTTGATGGACCTATCTCAGTAGGGGACCAAAAGGAGAGATAATAGGAGTCCAAGTGGAGGTGGTCTGCCAAAGAGCAATGTTCTTCTAATGGAGGTTTAAAATACACTAGGCTAATCTTCATAAAATCCTCCAAAGGATAGTGTCAAAACCCTTAGGCCTAGGACCTCTCAATGGGAACTATGCCCAAGCTTGGGATGTGTGTGGTGCTCACAAAAGTCAAACCACTTGCCTACAATGAAGGGGGTGAGCCCTAAAGGTAGGGGATGAGAGACAACACAAACACACACACTCAAGGCATGCCCAAGACACAAGAGGCATTAAGGACACATGTCAAGAACCTAGCTGAGTTTCCACCATTCAAGCCTAATTCCTAAAGACAAATGTGCTTCTAATGGAGCTTTAAAAGACCCTAGGTTAAGCTTCATTAAATCCTCCAAAGGATAGAGTTAAAACCCTTAGTCCTAGGGCTATCAATGGGAACCATGCCCAAGCTTGGGATGTGTGTGGTGCTCACAAAAGTAAAACCACTTGTCTATAATGAAGGGGAAAGATCCAAAAGGTAGGGGATGAGAGAACACACACACACACACGAACACACACACTCAACTCAAGGCATGCCCAAGACACAAGAGGCATTAAGGACACATTTAAAGCACCTAGCTGAGCTGCCCCCATTCAAGCTTTGGATGGCCTATGGCAAGCTTTAGTAAATTGAACTTAAACAATCTAGAAAATCCCTATTCAGAGAACCAATGAGAATCAATATTTAGTAAATTGAACTTAAACAATCTACAAAATCCCTATTCAAAGAACCAATGAGAATTAAGAACCCTAAATTCCTATTGGACAGTCTACCAAGGGGTTCATAAGTAGTCCATAAGCTAGCTTAATTCCTATTGGCTAGTAGACCTAGAGGTCCAATAAAAAATTAGCTTCATTTGAATAATAAGCTAAGCTCTCTCTCAAAAGGGGAAAGGGGGACACTTGTCATAATGCTACACCACTTGCTAGTTATGAAGGCATCCTCTCATTGGCTAGCTCCTAGGACATTGGACCAATAGTATGCAAGCATGAGTTAGGAGAACGAGGGGTCTATTGGATGGAAGAAAGGCTGTCATTTTTCATTCACACCACACACACTCACGCAACTGAGCAAGAACTATATCTCCTTCTTCAAGATTGAGAAGTAGAGAGCCTACACCAACACCTCTTGGCTATGGAATGAAAACTACAAGCAAGAGTAAAGCTTCAATGGCATGCTTATCTTCTCTACCATCTACATTACTATGCTAAGCTAAGCTCTAAGATTAATCTATGGTAAAGAGAATACTTCTTTCTCGTATGTTACATCTTACTCCTCTTCACTTTTCTCACTCCTTGCCAGCTCTCTTCACCTTTGAAGGTGTTTGAGGTCTTGAGATTGAGGCTAGGGACAAGTTTATTCTATTACAAGTAAGTTTAATTGTTTTTTTGGGCATAATATTGGTGCATGAATCTTTCCATCTTCATGGAATCAACAAGGTCTCAAGGAACACAAAGAATATATGTACCAAGTATCTCTTTATTGGAGAACATAAAATACAAAAGTCTTTTGGAGGGGGGAATGGCTCCAAGTAAATCTGGTCCTCAATTGTTGTCAATTTCTCTAATTCTCTCTCTTTTACAAGTATTGTTCATGCCAAGCTAACTATGTGTCATGTTTATATTGATATCTTTCCTCTCTATCTTCATTAGGAACTCTCTTAATGAAGTGCTCTCTATTGCCATTTTAATTCCACTGCAATCAATGGTATTAGCCTAATTTCGTTCCATTGGGTCTTGTCCCCATCCAATCTATCCTCAACAACAAACATCTTGAATACATTTGTGTTGTTGTCAGCCATGGTGAATGCATGTACCTGAGGTGAAACTACCCAAAGAGAGGAGAAACAAAGCAGTAATTACGGGTGCTATATAGAAAAATCCGAAGAAGAATGTATGATACCTATTATGCAAAAAATGGCACTGACCAAAATTCTACACAAAAGAAAACCGAGGCCAAAATGAACCCGAATGGAAAATTTGAGTAGATTGAGCTCTATGAGCCAACCCAAAGTAGTTTTTGACTTGTTGATGCTCACCAAAGCTCACAAAAATCTAAGAAAGTGAACACGCGTGTGCTAGCCATGCTGGCAACTATGGTGGTGCAACTCATAACTTTTTGAACTATAAGCTAGTCAAGAAATTGAAGCTTACATAGACTCCCTGCTCTCACAAGTATGTGGTCGAACAGATGTCTTTCAATGATAAAGAATTATGGGACACGATAGTTCAAGGGATTGAGCTTATTGTTCAAGATCATACGATGACCCTTGACTTTCAAGTTATGAACATGGACCGTGCTAATGTAGTTTTAGGACTGGAGTGGCTGCATGGTTTAGGAAACACATTGCACACTAATTATGAACACAACTCCTTATCCTTTATGGCCAATGCTAAACATGTCCTTTTGCTTGGTGAGAAAAATATTCCACCTGCACCTCTTATATGTACATTCGAGCTTTCTCTTTTGTAGAAGGAAAAATTTACTAGATGAATTAGTCTTTTTGTGTTACTCCTTGTCTCCAAGTCTTGTGAACTCTCAAGGGCAAAGTGCGGTGAATTCTAGTAATGGTATGCAAAGTGCAATGAATTCTAATGATAAGCAAAGTGTTAACAAATCTAATGAGCGAAGTGCTCTAGATTTTAATTATATTCAGCAACTTGCAATTTTTGTAAAACAAGCATTACAGGAATTACAAGATTCTCCATCCCAGCATAACTCTAGTTTACTTTCTCCTTTTGCACGAAAAAAGCTAACACACTTACTCACGGAGTATAGAGATGTATTCTCAAGTGACTTACCAAGTGGATTTTATTTTTGCGAGCTTTCAATTTTGAGTTTTTACAATTGCAACTATTTTTTTGAGCTTTTGAACCCTGATTTTACACTAATGATATCTTTAAGTATCATTGTTTAGTGAAAAAAATCAAAGCCTCATAGTACAATCCTTCAACTACCAAAGACTTTTTAGAAATATGGAAGCACAACATTACTTATGCAAAATGAAATTTTATAAAAAGCACCAGTAATATGTATTTTTGATCTTGTACATAAAACGTGATTCTCAAAAAAATTGTCAGAGTCTCCTTTGTATGGACACCTGTTCATAAATAAATATGTACACCCTTTCTTGGGCTCCCACATGCGATATATAAATTATAGACTCTTTAGATTGATTGTGTTTAGATTGCATGCACAAAGGGGGCTTCTCCTTGAACAAAGTGACTTTTATTAGCTAATTAAACGCATGTGGAAATGTAGAAGCCATCGACTTGGGGGAATAAATTCATAAATAGATTTCTAGACAAGGATTACTGGGAACAAATCACTACACTTGGTAACATATTAGTTGATATGTATACCAAATGTGGTGCTCTAATAAAGCTCAACAATTGTTCAAGGAGCTTCCCAATTATGATGTAGTCCTTTGGTCTGCACTGATTTTGAGGAGCCCAGCATGGTAAAGATCAAGATGCTTTGAATTGCTATGTGCATGTGCATTGGAATGGGCTCGCTTAATGCAGTTTTCTTTTAGTCGCTTTTAGAAGCTTGTTGTCTGAATATATAGCAAGACAATGAGTGAAGATTAAACTTCACGGGGGGGCTCCCACGATTATCCACTAGGGGAGGGGGAGATAGAGAGAGAGAGAGAGAGAGAGAGAGAGAGAGAGAGAGAGAAGAGAGAGAGATAGAGGGAGGTCTGCCTCAAAACTAGGAAGGAAAGTTGACATTACAATTGTTGTTCCACTCTTTCTAAGATAATTTGCCAAAATTTTTCCAAGTTGCGATGGCTGGTTTTTTGGTCTTTTGAGCCATTTATGTTGTTATGCTGCTGAAATTCTCCCAAAATCAGAGGATAAGTCACGTGTGCCTTCTTGGGAGTTGCATGGTTGGCTTTAATGGATGATCAAAAGGGACCTCAATTCACTCCTTTTCATTTAACACAAAGAATCCAGATAAATGTTCATATGTCCAGGAAGATTTTTTCCAGCAGCACATAGTCTTTATGTTCGGGCCAAGAAGATTAAGAGAGATACTGGAATGCCCTTTCCCTGTTGTAATTTCGATGATTAACTATGAAAACTCATTTGATGTGCATGTATTTGTCCTTATCTAAAGTTGTGCTCCATTGAAGTTTCTGGTGATTGGGTCAATAAAAAGTTTGGGTTCTTGCACGTGTGCTAGAAGGGGTTCTCAACGCATTAAAACTTGAGTAGCCATGGCTTTCTCTTATCCGGAGTTTCATGGAAGAAGTGATGACGATGTGGAAGAATTTTTGGAAACGATGGAGGTTTCCCGCATTAGAAATCAAATCCATGATCCTGCATAGATGTTACGTCTTCTCAAAATCTGTTTGAAGAGTGATGCATGAGTTTGGTCCAAAGCATTTGAAGAGGAGTCGCGTGTGGTGGATCCATCTGAGAGATTAAGTTGCGATAATCTACGACATGGATTGGAAGTGGAGTTTGTTAAGACAAAATATCCTCACAAAGTGTGGCAAGAAGTACAGGGTTTCGTGCAAATGGAAGGTGATCCAATAGATGCATACATCTGTAAGTTTTCAATGGCATGGGAGTAGATGTGCAAGGCCTTAGCACCACATGTACCCCCACCTGACATGATAAAGAAAGATAGGTTCTTGGCTGGTCTTTGAGAGAATATACATTGGAGAGTGGAGCTAAAGAAGCCTAGGACATATGAAGATGCACTAGAGGTAGCAAGGAACAAAGAGTGGAAGCTGAGAAGAATGAGTCATCTAGGAGTAGAGTATTTGCCCATAAGGTCTGAATTGCAGCCTATGGATTCTTTGCAAGGCTGTATGCCAGGGGTTCATCATGAACCAGAAGGTTTATGTTACTCTTCAAGTTATGCCAGCAGTGGTCACTACAGCAGTGCAAGATGATGGGCTAAGGCAAGTGGTAGATTTAATGAAGAATTTCAGCCTAAGCATGCTAGGTAATGTGGGAAATAATCGAGGTTGGGGGAGGTTTGCAAATAAACCAGGAGGTGAAGAAAGACCCAAGAATTGTGTTGGGCAAAGCAATGGGAGGTTTTGGAGGCACACACCCACGTGTTATAATTGTGAAAAGTTGGGCCACATCAGCCCGCAACGTGATAAGCCACCAAGGATGGAGGGAGACATGTATCCATTGCCAAGACAGGTGCTAACTAGGTCCAATGATTATGGCATTGAAGTTAAGGGAGAAGAAGGAACCAGTGGATTAACCCAGGAGGAAAAGGCAAAGACAAAAGTGATAAGTGTGGTCTTGGAGAAGGCAGCAAAGCTGGAGGATACATTAGTGATGCCTATTGGGAAGAGGACTACACAGGGTAAGGAAAGAAGAAGTGCCCCAGGTCCTAGCAAGAAGAAGGGAAAGATCCATGAAGGCGAGGATGTCAAGGCCAAGAGGAAAAAAAGGGCTCGTCGCAAGTTTCATGTTTCAGATTTTCCACTAGGGGATGGGCAATTAAGCTATGACTTGAAGGAGGATCTGATAAGCAGGAAAGCAGATATTACTTTTGGGCAGCTTATAGAGATGGTGCCTAAGCTAAAGCGATAGTGGAAGAGGATGGTTAACCCAATGGAGAAAGAATCACAGAGCGGCTCAGTGAAGGTATTGGCAATGGATGAGCTACCAGACATTTGCCCAATAGTAGATGTGTGGCACAAAATAAAAAATCTAGGACATGGTTATGTTGATGTTGGAGCCCAAATATGTGTCATAACACACTCATGCATTGAGAAGATGGGTCTTACAATGAGTGGGGTGTCAGGCTTTTGGATCAGATTGGCAAACCATCAGAAAGTAAAATATTTGGGCGTTGTAAAGAGCTTAGAAGTGGAGGCGTATGATGCAAAGGTGGTGGTTGATGTTCATGTGATGCCAGCTGGGTTGGGAGCATATCCTATTATACTGCGTAGACCATGGTTACGTGTAGTGGGAGCTGTTCAAGATTGGCGACGTGGTACGATTAGCCTCTATGGAAAGACAGGTGCCAAGAAGCTATATAATATGGACACAAGGAAAGTATTGGAAGAGCTTTATGAAGATGAAAATGAGTCTAGTGATGAAGACTATTCCACAGTGAGACTGATGAGGACAATGATAGTACTACCAGCAGTGATGAGGATGTTGATGTTGCATTTCTTTTGATGGACAAAGAAATCCAGGAGTCTAGTTTGGTTGCATTTGCAAATGAGGTTGAAGATGAAAGTGAAGGGCCTTATGAAGTGATTGAAGGGCTAATGCAAACCAAGGTTGAATTGTCAAAGAAGCAGGAATTGATGACACAAATGATCAGTGATGGAGACCTCTCAGCCATGGAGAAGGAAATATATTTGCACATGCTAGCTAGTTTCCGTGATTTGTTCATTACTTCATATGAAGAGATTAGAGGGTTCAAGGGAGAAGATATGCATATAGAACTGAAGGAAGGTGCTAAGCCAGTGTGGAAAAGGCTAAGAAGGATGGGTCAAGAGCAGATGGAAGCCTTGCGGGAAGAGGTGGACAAGTTATTGAAGGCAGGGTTCATAGTCCCAATGGAAACCACAGAATGGGTGAGTCCAGTAGTAGTCAGCCCAAAGAAGGATGGAAAGTGGAGGATTTGTGTAGATTTCAAACCCTTAAATGCATCCACTAAGAAGAACCCATATCCTCTTCCATTCATCGATCAGATCTTGGATTCAGTGGTGGCTGGTTATGAGAGGTACACTGTGTATGATGGTTTTTCAGGCTATTTTCAATTGAAGATTTCTCTTAAAGACCAAACAAAGACAACTTTCATTATGCCATGGGGCTGTTATTGCTACACGTATTGCCATTTGGGTTGTCAAATGGACCATCTTTCTATCAAGAGAGAGCAAATTGGGTATTGGAACCATTCACTAGTAGTTGTATTAAAGATTTTATGGATGACTTCTGTGTCTACAGCAGTAGGGTTGAACACCGTGAGAAGCTAAATATGGTATTGGCTCGATATGATGAATGTGGAGGACAACTAAATCCAAAGAAATGTCATCTAGCATAGCCAAGGGTGAAGTTATTGGGCCATATGGTGTCGGAAAATGTCATTGAGGCTGATCCAGACAAGGTTAAGTCTATTATTCTTCTTCCATCACCTACGAGTACGAATCAATTGGCAAACTTTATACACAAAGTGAAGTACTTGGCAAAGCATGATCCATTGCAATGGGATGACAAGTGTGAAGAAGTGTTTCAAGAGGTGAAAGAGGTGTTAGGGGGCTGTCAGCCATGCAAGCTCCTGATTGGGAGCAAGCGTTTTATGTAAATCCATCTGTAGGGGATAATGCCATTGGAGCCATGCTATTGCAAAAGGGGAAGGGCAGACATTATATGAGGCCAATGTATTGTGCAAGCCGAGTGAAGCTGGTAGCAGAGAGAAAATTCTCGAAAGTAGAGCTAGTGATGGCCAATGCAATATTTGCTTGTCGATGATTTCATCATTACTTTCTACCATGACCTTTTGTTTTCTTAACAAGTTACACCTTTTTGCCACAGTTAATTAATCGAACAAACATGTCAAATGTGGTCAAGAAATGGGTAATTGAGCTGCAAGAGTTTGAGTTCTCTTTTTTTGTGGAAGACAGTACAAGAGCTACCCTGGCTGATTTGTTGACTTGCAAGGAGAATACACTTCTTGTTAAGGAAGAGGTGGTGAGAAGGGTAGTTGAAGAAGTGCCACAGATTAGCAATGCACATGTGTTGTTCTTTGATGGCTCATACAGAAAGAGCCATGGTGCGGCTTCAGGGGATATAGCACTTTATGATCCAGAGGGGAAGCTAGTATGCAAGAGAGGGTTCAAATTGGGTGCACATAGTAACAATGAGGCTGAATATGCTACTTTGGAAGCCGGATTACACATTTGTTTGAAGCATGGGATTATAAGGTTGAGCATAAAAGGTGATGCCTTGTTAGTTGTGAAGCAAGTGTTGGGTGTGTGGAAGAGCAAGAACACCTCATTGAAGGAAATGTGTTTCAGAATTAAGGGCGTGTTAAAAAAGTTCAAAGCATGGAGCATCAGACACATTGAACGTGCTCTAAATGGAGAGGCACATGAAGCAGCTCAAAGCATGATTGGGGAGCTATTTGTGTTGAGGAACAGTTTACCTCTTTATCATGGCCGGGAAAGTTTGGCTCAAGAAGAGGAGTTTTTGCTAACAAGAATCATCATTCTAAAGGACATTCAGAAGTCTAAGAAGTATGGTTTTGTCCGTATAGCATATAGGTACAAATTTATTGATGATGTCTTATACATGAAAGGGGCTGATCTCGTATTGAGACCTGTACCTTGGTGGGAGGATCTTTATAGAGTGTTGGAAGAGAATCATGAAGGCCCATGTGGCGAACATTTTTCTCTAAATATCACCTTGCATAAGATCTTGCAAGAGGGGTATGTATGGCCTATTTTGCACAAGGATGCGCACTATTGGTGTAGGTCTTGCAATAGGTGTCAGGCATTTGGGAAGAGAGTGTTGAAGCCAGAGCTACGAAAACCATTATGGCGTTTGATGTGTTTGAAAAGTGGGGGATTGATGCAATAGGCCCATTACCTATCACAAGCAGGGGCAAAAGCTATATTTTGACTACAATGGACTATCTCTCTAGATGGGCAAAGGCTATAGTAGTAAAACAAATCATTGCAAAGGATGTGGCAAAATTTGTGTTGCAAGTTTGGGGTGCCACTGGAGCTACTTTTGGATAAGGGGCCAGGATTTAGAGCTAAACTATTAGACTTTCTATGCGCGAAGATGAAGATTAAGCACCAACATACCACTCCTTATTACCCACGGTGTAATGGCTTAAATGAAAGATTCAATGGTGAGTTGGTACAAAATTATTTCAAAAGTGACACAGCACCAAGGAAAGAATTGGGATTTGGAATTGCCTAGTGCATTATGGGCTTATCGTACTTTGGTGAAGACAGGTATGGGGTTTACTCCATTTTATTTGGTATATGGAAAGGAAGCACTATTGCTTGTGGAAGTAGAGTTTCCTGTGGTCAGGATGTTAGAAAAGTTACTTGGGTAGTCTAGTGATGCATTCAAAGAGAGGCTCTTACAATTACAAGAGTTTCAGCTGGATAGGATGAGCGCATTGGAACATTATGGGCAGATGCAAGATAAATCTTTAGAAAAGATAAATGAAAAGGTCAAAAGTAAGGGTATCAAGAAAAATGACTTGGTTTTGCGCTACAACAGTAAGTTGGATAAGACAATCCAAAAGAAGTTTCAAATTAAGTGGGAAGGCCCTTTCAAGGTAGTGGAGTGTTTTTCGAATGGTACATATCAGTTGGCTAACCTGGATGGGATTCTACATAAGTCAAGGGTAATTGGATTGCATCTTAAATTGTATCATGCTAGATTGATGATGGTGGAGCAAGATGATTTATCTGCAGAACAAGTAATGTGTGTGAGGGATGAGGAGACCTGTGACGCGGCGAGTCTCATATCTCTTTTTGCTGCTGCTGATCATGAATGATCTAGCACGCTAGGAGATGGGCAAATTATGTTAGGAGTTTTTTGAAAGAAAAAATTGTGCATATGTACATACACATGCATTGTGCATCAAATAAAGGATTGCCCATTTTCCAGAGCCTGGTGGTTACGTGGGGCCCAGATGTGTACATGTAGGACAGCATGTATATAGTATATCGATTTTCATTATCACCAATACCATTTTGTTTTTTCTATAATAATGAGGAGTTGGTAGAGCGTAAAAACTCTCGAAGAAGCTATCAGCGGGCCGACACCATGAGGTAAGCAGGTGCGTCAGATGGCATCCAGTGGTGTTAGGAGGTCGAATGGGGTCAATACTTGCAAGAGGGTAAGCGAGGACACAATGCGGGTGTTTTCTTGTGATGATTATGTAGAAAGGTCATCATGAGGAATATATTTGGGGGCCACTTCACGTGGTTGCGGGATTCATTATTGGAAAAAGTCGAGTGCCAGGTGTGCGGATGGATGTAGAAGGGTGACAAATACGCATTGTGTGGCCAGTTTTTGGCCTGTTCGGGGTCCGTTTGAGGTCAACTAAAAGGCCAAAGGTGCCCAAGTAATAAAGTGAAGTGTGGATACTGAAAAACCTGAGAGAAGACCAGAAAACACATGAAGAGAGGAGGAAGAACATCCGCAACTGAGTTTTTGTTGTTTTGGCCATAAACTGCTCATCCGAGGTCCGATTTGAGCACTTTGACATTGTAGATTGGGTTTTTGGGCCATTCTGGATGCAATGGTGTTGTCCATTTTACCAATTCCTCACTATTTTTCTGTTGTTTTGCCTGTGTAAGTTTCTCCTGTGAGCAAAATCTCTGCTCCAAATTTTTGGGCATATTTCATCCATATTGTGTGAGCTATTTGCCCCATTGGTGCTGGCCCAAGCTCAATTGTATAGAATCATCAAAAATCTTCCTCTTTTGAGCTGAGTTTTTGGGGGTGTGTGTGTGTGTGTATCTTTGTGTTGAGTGGGTAAACGGATAGTCTCTCTCCTCTCACTCCATTAGTGTGTTCCTTGTCTCGGCCTGGTGGGTGGTGTAAGCCGAGTGGTGCCCCATAGTGTGTGTGTGTGTGTGTGTGTGTGTGTGTGTGTGTGTGTGTGTGTGTGTGTGTGTGTGTGTGTGTGTGTGTGTGTGTGTGTGTATCATCCCAAGAGTGTGTGTTGGGTGATCATAGAGGCATTGTGTGTATTTCCATCCCGCTTGTTGGGGTATAAAGCCCAATGTGGTCGCCCAGGTAAGTGAGCGGGCCGCCAGGTATGTACACATATTCTTTTGTAAAAACCTAATAAGAACTCACTATGCTCTACACATTATAGTAGAGTGAGTTCACCTTATTGTCGTGCTCTTCTTCTCGCACTCTCTCTCGCGTCGCACTTCCGCTCGTACTCCTTCAACTCGTATCAGAGATCAGATCGAGGCTCGAGGCAGCATTTGCAGGTAGCCAGAGTCACCTGCTCATATTGGAGTGAGATTCGACAGGCGAAGACACGGCCCCAAATCTTGTGGGAGAGCCCGAAGGTCTTGGTGTTCTCAGAATTTCATTCTGAGGTCACCTCAGCCACCGTTCGGCTTCGACAAAGTTCTGCGCAGGCCATTTTCGACTACGTGGTCTCAGCGGGTGCAGATCCGACTCTGCAAATTTGGGGTTTTGGCCTACGACTGCAGGTGCTGAGGATATCGACACTCCTAGAGTGTTGATTTGTGGCTATCTACACATCGAAGGACGGCTCACAGTTCTTGGAGGCGTGTCACGTATGACACGGGCGCATCTACACACAGACTGTAGGCGACATTCACTAGTTCATCAGATAGCTTGGGTTTGCTACTTGATATTCCAGATTTCATCCTGACATTGCAGGTACTTCCACATGGGATGTATTGTCAGAGATGATGTATGTCTGTTGAGGGTTTGCTGGCTGTGAGTCACGCAGCAAACAACCGCCGCAGCGGTTACAGCATATAGTGGGAAATTTGTGGATGTATGACTTTGTGGGAAGTCTATGTACTGTCAGATTTACTGTAGCCTTTGTTGAGGGTGGAGTGAGGTTTTATTGAGCTGGGGGATTCTCGAATGTTGAGATCCTTTCGGTGATACAGGTCTTGGAGCGATCCCTCGAGCACCCTTAGATAGGCAACTAGGATGTATTGATTGTGAGTTAGACAATTAGGATTGCATCTTTGCTTTACTGCCGTTGAGGCATTGTCGTAGTCTATGCTTACAGGACAGTGAGAGACAGTACAGGTGCAAGACAGGTTTACCCACAGCTTACAGTGTTAGAGAGACAGTGGTTTTTTGAGCTGTTTTTTGGTCTGTTTTTTAGTACACCAGAGCCATTTTACAAAGGAGACTCTGCCGAAATTTATGCAAAATCTGAAGCTTTCTAGTTCATTTGACAGGTTGATATTGGTTCAGAGGTCAGTTTACAGGGGAAACTCTGCCGAATTTTTCCCAGGAAAGTAAACTACTGTGAAGCGTATCTATGGCTGGATCACAGGACACTGCTCTTTACAATATCAAGAAGCTAGATGGAACCAATTTCCCATTGTGGAAGAAGAAAATTTGGCACGTGTTGGTACAAAAGAAGCAGATAAAACCTATAAAGCTCAAGGGGATAAAACCAGAAGATATGGACGAAGATGAATGGAGTGAAATGGATGAATTGGCACTTTCTACCATTATGCTGACTTTGGCAGAAAGCGTTTACTTCAATGTAGCAGACAAGATGTCGGCTTATCAAGCATGGTTAAAGCTGAGTGATCTTTATGAGAAGCAGAGTGCAGCTTCACAGGTATATTGGCTTAAGATGCTTGTTGACTTGAAGATGAAAGAAGGGACACCTATGTCCAATCATCTGAATGAATTCAACACAATCTACAGTCAATTGTCAACTCAAGGTGTCAAGTTTGATGAACCTGTTAGAGCTATGTTCCTGTTGATCACATTGCCGGAAAGTTGGGACACTTTTCGCACAGCTTTGAGTTATTCTACACCTCCAGATGGTTTGAACATAGCAGGTGTAGAAGGAAGTCTCCTTACTGAAGAAACCAATAGAAAGATAGTGGACAAAGGCAAAGGAACAGCCTTAGTTGTCAGGAGAAGGACCAAAGGAAAGTACAAAGGTGGAAAGAGGAATCAGTCTCGTAGCAAGTCCCGCAGTGCTAAAGGCAAAAAGGCTCTACCTTGTAAATGGGTTTACGAGTATAAGATCACCGCTCATGATAGTCAGCCAAAGTACAAAGCAAGGCTTGTTGCCAAGGGCTTTAAGCAAGAACAAGGCATTGACTTTGATGAAGTCTTGTCTCCGGTGGTCAAGATGACTACATTGAGATGCTTTCTTGCATTGGTTGCCATATTAGATTTGGTGTTGCACCAAATGGATGTCAAGACAGCGTTCTTGCATGGTGATTTAGATGTGGAAATTTACATGCAGCAGCCAGAAGGGTTTGTTGAGAAAGGCAAGGAAGATTTGGTATGCCAGTTGTTAAAGAGTCTTTATGGCTTAAAACAATCACCGAGGGCATGGTACCATAAGTTCCACAAGTTTATGCTTTCTCAAGGCTACAAATGTAGTGAGTTCGATCACTGTCTATATACAAAGAAGGCTAAGGATGGCAGTTGGCTGATCCTTATTTTGTATGTGGATGACATGTTGATTGCTGGCAAGCACTTGGAAGAAATTTCAGCTTTGAAGTCAAAGATGGCAAAATCGTTTGACATGAAAGACATGGGTGAGGCAAGTCATATACTTGGTATGCGCATTGAGAGAGACAGATCAAAGAAGTTGATTTTGTTATCTCAAACAGAGTATATTGACAAGGTTTTGCAATGTTTCAATATGGAGAAGGGAAAGGCATTGAGTGTTCCATTGCCACCATATGTGAAACTTAGCAAACAAGATTGTCCTGTGTCTGAGGAAGAACAGGCTGAAATGGATAAGATTCCATATGCGTCTGCAGTGGGTAGTTTAATGTATGCAATGATTTCTACTCGCCCAAACATTGCATTTGCAGTGGGAGTAGTAAGTCGATACATGTCAAACCCAGGCAAGAAACATTGGGAGGCAGTGAAAGGAATATTGAGATACCTGAAAGCTACAAAGAGTATGCGTATATGCTATGGGAGTCAGGAGCTAAGTGTAAAGGGTTTTACATACTCAAATTATGCAGGTGACTTAGACAACCGAAGGTCTACGTCAGGGTATGTATTTACATTGGTTGGTGGAGCAGTATCATGGCATTCTAGATTACAAGATTGTGTTACTCAGTCTACTACACAGGCTGAATATGTTGCAGCATCAAAGGCATGCAAAGAATCAATTTGGCTTAATCGACTAGTAACAGATTTGGGAATCAAAGAAGAGATGCCTGTGTTATATTGTGATAGTCAAAGTGCTATACAATTGGCTCTCAATCCAGTTTATCACTCAAAGACAAAGCATGTGGATGTGAAGTATCATTTCATCAGGGAAATGCTTGAGGATAAGCAACTTCAGCTTGTCAAAGTTCACACCACAGAAAATCCTGTTGATCTACTTACAAAAGGACTTCCCTCAGAGAGCTTTGCGCATTTTCGCAAGCAGTTAGGTGTAGGGTAGTACATCACTTCTCTACATCTCTTGTATATTAGCTTGTATAGTAGCTTCTCTCACACTTAAAGGACCACATTGGACTTTCAGTGGGAGGTTGTTGGGGTATAAAGCCCAATGTGGTCACCTAGGTAAGTGAGCGGGCCGCCAGGTATGTACGCATATTATTTTGTAAAAACCTAATAATAACTCACTATGCTCTACACATTACATTAGAGTGAGTTCACCTTATCGTCGTGCTCTTCTTCTCGCACTCTGTCTCGCGTCGCACTTCCGCTCGTACTCCTTCACCGCTCACAGCGACTTTCCAAGATTAGATGAACAGGGGGTTTGGGCCATATTTGGATAAGTTTCTCAGAGTCTTTATGGATGATTTTGGTTGCTATAGTGCGAGGGTTGAACATTTTTTAAAGTTAAAGCTATTCTTTTAAAGACTGCACAAAGAGGATGGACAATTCAGTCCCAAGAACTGCAAGTTGGCTCAACCACAAGATCCTTTGTTGGGTCATGTGGTCTCACAAAATGGTATAGAGGGCAATCCAGAGAAGGTGAGGGCTTTAATTTTGATAAAACCTCCAATTAATGAGAGTGTTTTGGATTTTTTTGTGCACAGGTTGAAGTATTTGTCCACTTTTCTTTTGGATTCTTTCGTAGTACGTATATCCCCTTCAAAAGATGGGCCCAGCACGTTCATGGTTTCGAGTGGACTAAAGATACGCAGGTAGTCTTTGATAGGGTGAAGGAGGTTCATTGCCAATTGACACCAATTTGTCCTTCTGAAAGTGAGGATGAATTTTATGTTGCTATGATGGTGGACTTTATTGTTATTTTGATGCAAAAGATGGAGAGATGCTACAAGCCTATCTACTTTGATAGTCAGGTGCTTAGCCCATGACAGATAAATTACACTGAAGCCGAGGAGTGGGTTATGACTTGCATGTAGGAATTTTAAAGTGTATTTGATCATTTTACAAGTTCTATGTGCTCATATCTAACAATTTATTACCTGAGGTGGTTCTTTGTCTAAAGCCAGGGAGGCATATAAGGAAGTGGGTGCTAGAGTTGCAAGAGTTTGAGTTTGAAATCAAGATTGATCACACAAGAAGGTCACATCTTGCAATATCCTGTCCAAAAAATAATTTGACTTTCCAATATATCCAAGGGCGGTGAGAGAAGGGGTTGAGGAAGTTCCTAATTTAGAAGGATCTTTTACTATGTGGTTTGACAGATCTTACATAAGGGTGATACATAAACCAAGATGAGGAGTAGTGATATAGGATCAGCAAGGTAAATTTTTTTCTCCAAGGCTTATGATGTAGAGGATGTTCATATGAACAATGAGGCAGAGTATTTGACTCTCCATCTAAGCTTGAAATAGTGTTCGACGTTTGGTTTTTCTAGACTAGCGGTTAAGGGTGATGCACTCTTGGCCATTAAGTAGATTTTGGGGCAATGACAAGTGAAATAGGATTCTCTTAAAATTTTGTTTTTTCTATAAAGAAGTCACTTTAAGCATCTCAAAAGAGAGCATAATCAAGAGGAAGATTAGTTAGCTAGAGGTTGTGTGCAAGCACATGTAGTAGGTTTATATGTGGCACCCACCACCTACATAGGTCAATGTTCAAAAAACAAATGCAAGTTGTAGAGGAGGATTATCCAGCAGCCTTGCAAGTTCACTTTGATAGGGGAGGATCTAATGACATATGGTGGATATGGAGTGCTGAGGAGGGTCCTCTACAAAGAAGAGATTGGTACGGTTTGGAGTAGTGTCATGAGGAAAGAGGACATCAGGGTAAAGATTAGGTACTCTTTCATGTGCTTAGAGATGGTTTTTGGTGGCCATCTATAGTGCAGGATGTGCACTATTACTAGAAAACTTACCATGAATGTCAAACCATGGGGGAGAGACAATTGGTGGATGAGTCACAGAGGGCTATCATAGCTCACTACAAGAGGCTATTCAAATTTGCGACGCTCATAGCGACGCCAGCTGGGCTAAAAAAAATAACAAAGAGCGCCCAAAAACTCAGATCTCAGATCTGAGTTTTTCGGCGCACTCAAGCAAGGAGCAGGTAACGCTCTCCCTCTCTCTCTCTCTCTCTCTCTCTCTCTCTCTCTTTCTTCTCCACACACACACACACACACACACACACACACACACACACAAGGAGAGGAAGGAGAGCCAAGTATGCTCCTTCCCTCTCCTCACTCTCATGTTCCCTTCCCCTCTTTCTCTCTCCCTCTCTCTCTCTCTCACACACACACACACACATAGTGTTTTTGAGAGAGAGAGAGAGAGAGAGAGAGAGAGAGAGAGAGAGAAAGAGTACAAACATAAACAAAAACGCACACACACATACATAAACAAAGAATGCACACACACATTGAGAGAGGAAAAGAGAGAGAGAGCATGCCTAAACAAAAAACGCACACATTGAGAGAGGAAAAGAGAGAGAGAACATGCATAAACAAAAAACGCACACATTGAGAGAGGAAAAGAGAGAGAAAACATGCACAAACAAAATAACGCACACACATTGAGAGAGAAAGAGAGAGAAACTAATTTAACATCGTAGGAAACTAATTAAAATTAAAAGACCTAAAGATCTAGCCAACGAGGAGTTGAACTCAAGACTTATTATTCAAGAGGGAAATGGCATAACCAATCTATCATACTTGGCATGGGTGATAGAAAGGTTATACCATTTATCTCTTTTTATTGGCACACACATCCACACACGCGCACACACACAAGAAGAAGAGAGTTATAACGTCGTAGGAAACTATCCTAAAAGACGTTAAAGATTAGGTTAGATGTAGACTTACGTTAAATTAGATTTAGGTTTATTTAAGTTAAATTAGATTAGATTTAGGTTTATTTTTAGTTAGATTTACGTTTATTTACGCTAGATTTAGATTTACGTTATATTATTAGATTTAGGTCTCCATAGACTGCGATGCCTGCATGAAGCGGGTGAAGAAAGCCCTCAATGGAATATAGGGTATTGCTGCCTTCACTCATGGTGGGCTCCGTCGATCCAAAAGTGCTGGTGAAATGTCTTCAGAAGATAGGGAAGAAGGTGGATCTTCTGGGTGGCAAGAGTCACTACATCCCCGACAATGACCATCTAGACAACGTCTAGTCATTCAACAACAACTTCAAAGTTAGTAACAAGAGCAAGAACTGTCCAAAGGGCCAATTGCTGTCGTCAGATGTGGATGGAGATGAGGCAGCGTCACCGCCGGAAGTTAACTCTCACATCTTTAGTGATGAGAATGCCAACTCTTGCCGAGTTATGTGAAAAATTATGTGTTAAATCAGTTTTAAGGTTCTTATAATCCCTGTTAGTTTAGTTCTTTGTTTTTAATATAACATAATTTACGTTAGATTTAGATTTATGTTATATTAGATTAGACTTAGGTTTATTTAGGTTTACACACACACACACACACACACACACACACACACACACACACACACACACACAAGAAGAAGAGAGTTTTAACGTCGTAGGAAACTATCCCAAAAGACGTTAAAGATTAGGTTAGATGTAGACTTACGTTAAATTAGATTTAGGTTTATTTTTAGTTAGATTTACGTTTATTTATATTTACGCTTATTTACGTTAGATCGAGTCCACGCAAGAATTACTTACGGTTTAGGGTTTAGAGTTAGACGAACAGTGAAAAGATCTACTGTGAAAAGATGTTAAGATGCTGTGAAGTGCTACAGCTAGAGAAGATGCAAAGGGATTTTGTCCACTACATGCAGTATCATGTAAACGTGGGTCTGTAGATTTCTTGTACCCACAAATATAGGTATTGACCAATAAAGACGAGATTATAACCCGGTGGTTCTGATCTCCGTGCACCTCTAGACCGAGGTGTGCGGGGATTGGACATGACTAGAGAATGTGAGGTGTAGAGAGAGAGAGAGAGAGAGAGAGAGAGAGAGAGAGTTGTTGCCAATTATAACTCATCGGACTCTGACGCTGGCCAACAAGCAGCAATCTTGCAACCCAATAGACGTGTTCGCAGGCGCTTTGGTCAAGCAGCATATGTGAGGCCACAAGATGCCTCACATATGTGTGATAAAGCCCGGGACACGCTATGGCGAACCATAGATGATGAGCGCATATATGGGATTGTCATGTTCAATCTCGGTGTTGAGAAGAAGATGACGGAAGATCTAGAGGCTAAAATCAACCGATTTTGCATGCTCCACAATCCAGTGATGCAAAAGTGGATTTCACAATATGAGGATGCAAAGCAAGAGCGACAAAGGGCACGAATCGAGTGGAGACGGGGAAGACGACCACCGATGCACTATCCGACGGGTCTGGAGAGCCTACCAACATTCATGAGCTTAAGATGGTTGCACAACCAATTGAAAAGCGCACAACAATGCGGTGACGAAGTGACTGAGAAAGAGTGGGAGTACTCTCGGGGTTGCGCGACCAAGGTAAGTTTGCAATGTACGACTAGCTAGTGACTTTATTTCTAAACGTTTGAACGGCCACTCATAATCTTTGTTCATTGTAGTATAAGTCATACACAGCAGCATGGTGTAAAGGTCGACATTTTAGGGTGGAACGGATCGTCAAAAAGCGTTTTACTCAAGATTGTGGAATCATGGCAAAATTTGAACAGTCTAGTCGACGACGTTCCTCTGATGCAGATCCTGTGGTGGCGGAACTCACTTACTTCGGCACGCTACAAAAGATTTTGAGGATCAATTACAGAGGATTTTTTGTCGACTTGTTCGACGTGCAATGGTTCAAGATAATCATGGAGGGTCGCAACGCTACTGTGCGTAGAGGAGAGTCTGGTTTTCTTGAGGTGGATTCTACTAAGAAATGGATTGACCTAAGAGACACTTTCGTACTACCCGAGCATTGTGAACAAGTAAGTATGTAAATAGTTAAAATCCCCCTTTTACAAGTTATGTGCTTGAAAGCTCTCATGTAAGCTATGTGGCTCTGGCAGGTAATATTTCATCCTACAAAGTCTACATCAAAATGGTGGTACGTCATAGAGGTAGCCCCTCGTAGTGCAAGGATGTATGAAGGCTACCATGTGCCAATCACAACGGCATCAATGGAGGAGATCAGAGAAGATGCTCAATCAGAAGCCGCTGCGGTGGTGCCAAACGAGCATCAAGATGCTACTACTCTACATGGGGTGCATGCAGAGGATCTACAAAATGAAACAGAGGATATGTGTTTAAACGGAGAGCTCTATATAGATATAGGAAGTTATGCTGAGTTATGCGAGGATGAGAGAGAGATCTCTTAAAGCCACAAATATTGTATTTGAACAATTTTGCTCCGTGTTGTAAAAGCTCTGGCTCTCTAAGTACCTTCCATGGTGTATAACGCTCTTTTCTACTCGCGCTCACATCTTTTGATTGAAAATTCTGAGTTTTCGACTTGCCTCTTCTATCACTCAATTCATTGCGTCATTGTATTTATATGCGTCATTACGTCATTGTATTTAATGGTCTTTGCGTCATTGTCTACTCTATTCATTCAATATTAAGTTTAAATATTCGTGTGTTTAATGCAAGTATGGATGATGAGGAGTTTCTTTCTTCTTTGTCACCGCAGCAGAGACAGTGGTACGTGGAGCGTCATCGCTCTGGCGCATCATCGCGCGTTCCTACTCCATCCGCATCTCCCTCTCTTTCGGAGCATTCGGCGCGCTCCGAAGCTTCGGTGTCGACGAGACGATCTTCACACTCGTTTAGACACCGGCGCTCTAGTGGTGGTGGTGGCGGTTGTTGTGGGGATTTCGCCGCCGATGCCTCCACACCGCCTCATGTTTGACGAGGCTCTTTACCCTCCCCTTCTTTGCCCGTCCCCACACCAGCCACAGCATCGCCATCTACGCCAGGTTTTGCGCGGCTGACTGTTCGTAGCAGCTACACACCTCTACCTACCCCGCCAGGAGCCACCCCACTCGACACTCCTCGCTTCGGGGCCCAGACGCCGGTGGAGACACCTGACATCCGTACCCCCATCGACACGCCGCTAGAGACCCCTGCCGGGACACCCAGGTTCACACGTCACCGGCCACAGGGGGTTGCCTTACTCCGTCGACTTCAGCGGCGGCATCATCATGGATGATGACAGCAAGGAGGTGATCTCGCGCATGCGTGGTCTTTGCTCTCAGCTGTTTAGACACTACATACTAAACAAATGGAGTGAAGTACCAAGTGATTTAAAAGACAGAGTCATCAGCATACTTCATGATGAGTTTCCCGTTCCAACACGGGATCAGCGCTTCAATGAATACCTGATGAAGATTCAAATGCGCGAATACTGCAAACACAAGCGTTTCGAAGTGCAAAAAGCAATCAAGCATAGGTGGAACAGGCCAGATTGGCTGGCCAAAGAAGATTGGAAGAATGCAAAGAAAGCAGCGCACGAGAATCCCGAAAAGTGGAAGCAACAAAAGGATGCAGCCAGAGCGCGAGTAGAGGCAGGGAGCTCGCACCACTTGGGGAGCGGTGGATGGGCATCATTTGAGGCCGATTTTGTAAGTGTTTTCGCATTGCTCTTTATGTTCGATAGTTTAGGGTTTATGAGTTTTTTAATTTTAACATAATGAAATCTTTGTATGTTTTGACACTGGTCGATGACAGGACATGATCCCACACCGTACGAGCGCGAGTACGCAGGCAGGAAGGGCTTAAACGCCCTGATGGACATTCTCAGTTCTCACGGCGGCATGGTTAGTATTAGGGTCTACTCTTTTCTATTTTTTGTATTGTTTTATAAATGTCGTTATATGTTTATACTTACTGAAAGCTGTCTTATTGTCTTTTTTTGCAGAATCCGACAGATACGCCGCTTGGACGTGATGAGACGTCTGACTAGACGACGTCAGTTTAGCCGTAGCTAGATAGCATTAGTTTAGGGTTTCTCATAGCTTATGTATCATGAGACGGATTTTATACGTCTTTTTGAACCATGTATATTATTACATTTGTCACCGCAGTTCATTTTGCCAATCAATTCTTTATGCCTATGATGTTGTACAATTGTCATCATTACATTTGCCAATCAAATCATTTTGCCTATGATGTGTACAATTGTCAATTTTACGCTTGTCAATTTTGCAAACAATGCGTCTTGTGGGTGACTATTTTGGGTCTATTATCTACCCTTGCACTTTTTTTAAAAAGTCAATCAAGTACAATATGGTTGATGGGTGGCAGGGCATTCAATGCCCTGTCACCAAAAAAAAATTCTCTCGGGCGTCGCTATAACCGTCGCTATTTATGGCTCTGTAGCGTCGCTATGAGCGTCGCTATAGACTTCTGTGTAAACGTCGCTATAACCGTCGCTATGATCGTCCCTATGAGCGTCTCTATATAGCGACGCTTATAGCAACGCATATAGCGACGCCTATAGCGACGCATATAGCGACGCTCTCGTAGCGACGCTATTAGCGACGGTTTTAGCGACGCCGGGGGTTATAAAAACCCATTGTATTTCCGTCGCTAACAGCGTCACAAGAGCACACAACCTCTTGTAGTGGCTCACAATGCTTTTGAGAAGTGGGGTTTGAATGTAATTGATCCATTACCCAACTCGGCAAGTGGAAAGAAGTACATAGTGGTGGCCATTGACTATGTTATAGAATTGATATTTTATTAGTTATTGCAGCTGACAGGTGGAAAAGACTAGCCCCAGCTTGGCCTATGCGAATGGATATGTATATCATGTACATTTTATTATTCAAGTGCTCTTTTATGAGCTTTGGCCATTTATGACCGGTCGGCCAGTTTGTAACCAATTTGACCATTCAAGAAATCTATATAACAAATACGTGCAAGAGGGAAATGGTCACTCTTGCACGGGGGGAGATTGTACCCAGTGCTTGTGTCCTTCTTCTCTCCTCTTCTCTCTTCTCTCTCGCCGTGCCGGTGTAGCACTCTGCTCTAGGAGGTGCGCCTGCACGCTCTCTTTATCTCTCTCTCCCGCTCTCTGTCTCTGTCTTATCGCGTACGGCTTGAAGTATGTGCATAGATGGTTGCCAGGTATACAGTTTTGCTTGTTGATGGCTTGCAATGTACTATTTTTGGGTATTTTTCAGGGCTCTCCGCTCTTCTGTTTGTGGCAATGGTATCAGAGCATTGGATACGCTCCTGGTGTGGTATGTAGGCATAGATACTGAGAACCTGACAACAAATCCACAAAAGCTAAGTGTGTTTTATCACTATACTTGCAATTTTTTCTTCCTTTATGTTGATTTTTCTTCTTCACTCGGAGGCAAGGTGTTTATGCTTGAGAAATTCATAGCTAGGAATAGCTAAGTGAATTATATAGCAAAGAAAATTAATCACTTATGATGGGTGAAAACTAGTTATATTTGAGTTGGCACATCAACGAGCATTTGATCGCATCGGTGATTATATGAAATCAATACATGCGTAATAGAGAACAAGGGATAGTATGCAGAGTCCATGCAGTATAACTATTAGTATATGCAACCAGTAATTGAGGGAGAAAAAAAAACTCCGAAACACAATGGTTCGAGGTCGTTCCCATTTTGTAGCATTGAAGAGAGCATTAGGGATTGGCCAAGGCTAAGCATGAAAATAATCCCCAAATTGTCGTGGAAACTATCCCCAAATAACCTTTTTTTAAAATTATTTCTTCATCTACATTTCAGCACTAATTCCCTAAGCAATGGCAGTGGAAACAGGCGGGTCTCAACGTTGATAGCCCCCTGCTCTGCACTCACCAACACGCTACCCATATTTCCGTGTAATTGTTTTAGAGCAGCGCGCCTGCCAACCAAACACCCACCATGCAGGTTTAGAGCCACCTCCCGACTCCACCAATGTCTGTGAGTTTTGTAGTACATGCACTTATACTTTTGTCAACCACGAAGTACACACACCAGCACTAGTGTCAGCTACCAACTCTCTCAACTCTCATGTGCTATTAGCCGCCCACAAGCTCTCTCTCTCTCTCTCTCTCTCTCTCTCTCTCTCTCTCTCTTGACATAGCCGCCATGCATGTCTAGAGCCCACCACATGTGTGTCCACCATCTCTGCCCACCTCTTTCTCTCTCTCTGGATTTTTTTGAGCCGCCACCTCTCTCTCTCTCTCTCGTGAGGTGACAAACTGTCTCTCTCTCTCCCTCTCTCGTTGTCGCCCACACCATGCAAAGGGTGGCTGCCTACTCTTTCTTTTTCTCAGTTCTGCTGCCATCCACCTGGACGCCTCATGCAAACGACGCTCTCTCTCTCTCTCTCTCTTCGGCCACCTACGACCAGAGGCTGCACATGCGCTTCTCACTCTGATCCCCCCTTTCATCTCACTTGACAAGTGACCCACACAACCACAGAAGCGGTCATCTCTCTGCACTCCGACTACCACTCTCTCTCACATCTTTCTCTGACTCGACCTGAGTCCTCTAACCCTCTATCAATGACGAACACACCTCCCTAGCCCCCTCGCGTCTGCTGCATCTACTACCATCTCCTAGTTCGGATACTTGCCGAGAAGTACAAACGAAGCGCTTCACCAACTGGAGCCGCTCTCTGTCTCTCTTTCCCAGTACAACTGAGTATAACGGCTTGCGTGTGAAGGGCCAGGCGCCACTCTGTCTCAGACACTATTTATCATGCACCCTTCTTTGGGGGAGGGGCAACGACAGGTCGCTTATGGAGCTGCTCGCTCAGAACTGCAATGGCCAACAAACACTTTGCATGGACAACGTGAAGAATGAATATAAGTAGGTAGACGTTCCCACCTGCGATCTCTTTATATGCCTGAAGGCTTGGAAAGGATGAGCGTCGAAGCATGGGATCACATGGTAGCATCGTTGCCCTTACTCGAGGAGCTCTATCTTGGGGATAGAGATACAAAAGAAATCAGCTAAGACTGCAAGTTGAAGGTTTATTCCGTACTCACCTGCTACTGCCATGCGACCGCTCGTGGTGAAAACTCTTTGATAGGCTGCATACGCATTGACCCGGTTGTGCTTGCCAGCTTTGCATGACCCTACCTCTTTAGGTTATTAGCTAAAGCAACGACGGATGGCTCTTGCCAGTGGGTGAACAGTTTCGTGCGTGCTGTTTGCACTGCAAGTTCTTGGCATCATCCACGTCTATAGTAGACACTTTAGGTTGGTTGTTAATGAGAAGACATGGTCGCAAAGTATGATGGTAATCTATCGGTTTTCGGATTTCTCGTTTTGCAATGGCCGGTGGAAAAAAAAATGTAATACCCAGCTCTCAATTTTGTTGTCAAGTTGGTGGCACTGTTGGCTTCATTAACCCATAAAACTCGCAGGTTTTTTATTTTTTATTTATTTTTGGCTCCTTACCATTGGATGGTGACCTCGTGACCTTGGGTTTTTGAGTTCCAGCTAGTTAGTTAGATCCTTGAAGTCAATCTGAATTGTTCAAGGACACTCAAACCCATTCGATCTATTGCAAGACTTATTTGCCATCGAAACCCATGTAAGCCAAGTACATTGGCAAGAGTGCACGTGGCATGACATTCATTAGACTCCAGCAAGAGTTGACGATAAAGATCACATTCACCATAATTGACAAGGAGAGAAGGTACTTAAGACAAGGAGACTATGATAACGATGATGACAGAGGAATTACTCTATAACATGTGATGAATGCTATCTCCGTTGCTCAAATGCGAATATATCATTGTAAGCAATTCTTCTCTCCTAAAAATAAGTAGATTTATTTATTTGATGTGCCCACAACCCATTGGCTTGATGGTGCTGTACAATCACACATATTCCCATTGACATAACCTAATTTGTGCTTTGTATCATTGCACTACTCCTGAGTGTTAAACCATACTTCCATTTTTATTTTTTTGGCAATATACGTCTCTGTCTTGATTGATCTTACTCAAATGATTTTTATTATGATCTTCATTTGTTACATTTCTCTAACTCGTTTAAGGATTCACAAAAAACTATATAGACCATAATGCGAGGACGTCAGATAAGTAACCTTTTAACTTTATTTTTCAAATTCATTCTTACGGCTTTCGTACTCATCTTCTCACTATATTTTATCGAGTTTTATGATACCCCCTACTCTGTTATCGATCCAATATCTATCCTCACCTAAATCTTACTACCTCCTGCTTGATTATACTAACTCTTTAATACAAGATTGTGCCACACTCCTAGTTATGGTTACTGATACCATTCCAAGAGACAACACAACTCTCTCGACACGCATAATCAAGTAGCCACTCTGGATCCTGTTGGTATGTACCTCGAATACGTCACTCCTCTTTTCTCCACATTGTATTTGTCTCTGCATTGTATTTAAGTTGAATACTCAAACACTGCAAAGATTATGCCCTCTAATTGAATTCAAAAGATTTTTTTTGAGATAATTTTGTTCAGGTGCTTTGTCAGTAATTTATGCAGCTACTCATATGAGCTACAATATTTTGGGATAGTGCACAACAATTTGTAAGTGCTTTGATATACTGCACTGTGATGTCAACAACATAGTAAATATTTTTTCCTTTATGTCTTGCCTAGTCCATTGGTCATGCACACACAGATTCGCCGATCTAAGCAGTGTGTAGATACTCATCTTGGTGCAGATCTGCCGATTTAGGCAGCACATTGATAAATAACAAATTCATGATTTTTAAGCAATACAAATGTAGATACGCTGATTTAGGCAGCATTAGTGCAGATTCTCCGATTTAGGCAGCACGTCTTATTGGTGTAGATTCGCCGATTTAGGCAACACCGACCACAAAATCATGCTGCAGTGGCTGGCCACCACTGTATAACTGGTATGATTTTGTTACCCGGGTACATAATGAAAGTGATTTGGATTTGGACTTATACTGTGGAATTGGAATTGGATTGGGAATTGATATCTGGTGATTATTATGGCAATGTTTATGTGATGAGATTTGACATTATGAGATTGATGATGAGTGTGACCAATGATATCCTGATTCATCAGGGTATGACATATACTGCTTACTCTAGTGGTATGGGACACTAGAATAGGTAGTATGTGGATGACGGCAGGCATAAGCAATGTTGTCTAATTTTATGGATTTTCTTTACTATTTGATACAAATTTCTAATCATTGTTTTTGACAAGTATTGTTTGCAGATTTTTATCTTCGCAACTGAGGATAGTTGCTTTCCAACGAAGAGGTATGTTATAGAATTGATATTTTATTATTTATTGTAGCTGGTAGGTGGAAAAGACTAGACCCAGCTTGGCCTATGCAAGTGGATATGTATATCATGTACATTTTATTATTCAAGTGCTCTTTTATGAGCTTTGGCCCTATATGATCGGCCGGCCAGTTTGTAACCAATTTGACCATTCAAGAAATCTATATAACAAATACGTGCAAGAGGGAAATGGTCACTCTTGCACGGGGGGAGATTGTACCCAGTGCTTGTTTCCTTCTTCTCTCCTCTTCTCTCTTCTCTCTCAGCGTGCCGGTGTAGCACTCCGCTCTAGGAGGTGCGCCTGCACACTCTCTTTCTCTCTCTCCCGCTCTCTGTCTCTCTCTTATCGCGTACGGCTTGAAGTATGTGCATAGATGGTTGCCATGTATACAGTTTTTCTTGTTGATGGCTTGCAATGTACTATTTTTGGGTATTTTGCAGGGCTCTCCACTCTTCTGTTTGTGGCAGACTATCTCACTAGGTGGGTGGAGGAAAAAGTGGTAAGGGGAGTCAATGCTCACACAGTGGCTCTATCAAGCCTAGGGTAAGACCGGGCAGGACAAGGGCCAAGACGGCCCCATGCGGTATAGGGTTCCCTATAGTTAGCTAGGCAAGGCCTATATAGGGCATGATTGGGTGGAAAGCGGCATGATCAAGTCCCTTCAGTCTCATATTGGTATCAGAGCTCAGGGGACGGGGGTATAACTTGCATGATTTTGCATGCTCTCTCTCTCTCTCTCTCTCTCTCTCTCTCTCTCTCTCTCTCTCTCTCTCTCTCTCTCTCTCTCTCTCTCTCTCTCTCTCTCTCTCTCGGTGCTTCATGGAGAGCACGGACTGTGAAGAGGGATAATTTTTGGACGTGAGGCCATGGAGAACATCCCTTGTAGAGAAGTCGAAGAAGAGATGGTTAATGGGCGCGAGTACGGGAAAGCACCCATAAATGAAGAGAGGTTTTCTGATGGAGGGGGTACAAATGTGGGAAAGAACTCCTACATGAAGGGAGGGAAGATATTGAGCTGCACCATTTTGTGTGAGAATGTCTCCAAAGAGGAGCGCCATGTCGAATCAAAAAAGGTCCACTTCTTCTCATCAACCCCATCAGAGCAGTTCACAGGGCGAGATGAACACATCTTCATAACAGAGCATTGTTGGCACCATTTTTGTGAATAGGAAGCATGCTTTTCATACTTGTTTTCTTTAGGGGGCACCCTAAGGCCACCCTAAGGGAGATTTCCTACATCTTTAGTCACAAAAGAAGATGGCGACATCCTCGATTGCATGCATGGGCCATGCAAGGCATGCATGGTGCAGCAGGAGGATCATTTCAAGAGTTTTGGCATATTCAACCTTGCAAGGAGATCCAAGATATCTATAGGATGCCTACATAGAAGAGAATTACATCAATTTTTTTTGAGAAACTTGATGGTTTTACAATTTATACAAGATACAACCATGGCTAATGTAAGGCCAAGGGGCAATGTCGAAGTCTATGGTCAAATAAAGAAACAAAAGCAAAATTCAAACTTAGCACAAGTGTTGACACCACAGGGTTGAGTTTAAGGTTTATTGGTCGACTCGTGGAGTGCAGTAGGCATGATGCTACACCTCTCACTTTAGAGTGACCTATAGGTTGCTCAATTCTAGATTAGCTCAAATTATCATTTGTTTCACGTAGACACATAAGAGTTCTATTCGTCAAACAGAGAGTGGAGCGATGCATAATTTATGCCCTCTTCATCTTTGTGTGACATAGTGGTTACTCTTGTGTTTTGAACTCCAAATACACATCATTGTTCATCACTAGATGACTTGGTGTTGTCTTGGATGTAGATACATATGATATTTGGCCTGCATTTGAGATTGTTAAGTTGTTTGCTAATGTTTGTGTTGTGAGTTCCACACACTTAATCCAGAATTGGATTAAGTCACATCATTGTTCTTACTACATAGAAATATGAGGGATATGTTTGTCTACCTAAGAGTGGAGAGATGCATATCTATGTCCTCTTCATCTTAGCATGACACGCCTTGTACATCTGATCCATAGATTTGCCACTCATTAGTAGATGAATTGGTGTTGTCTTGGATGTAAATATGTATGATGTTTGACCACAATCCAAGATTTTTAAATTGTCCTTTGATGGTTGTGTTGTGCATTCCACACACTTCATCAGGGATTAGATTGATTAAACTATTAATCAACATTACAACAACGTCTAGGACTTGTGTTGAGTGTACCTCACACAAGCTGGGTTGTTCACATTCACACTCCGATCGTTTACGTGTATTATGTAATGCACATAATAGGGTCCAGTTCTTGTGATGAGTGTATCTCACACTCCTAGACTATTCACCTCTCTCCATCTCTCTCTTTGTGTATTCTACTCTCTATTGTACAATGTATTGCAATCATAATATATCATTGTTTGCTATGAATAAAGTCAAATTGTGTATGGAATCTAAATTAACAAACATGACACAAATTTGATAGTTTCTCCTCTTCTCTGACAACATTTATGTTATAAGACCTATTTAGGAATTTTGGAAATTATTCAAGTCCCATTTCTTATAACGCTATTAAAAAACTTAGTATTTTTGTGTAGTTTGAGCTATCATCTATTCATGGTTACACTCTATGTTTCATATACCCCTTAACAGATATCTATAGGGATATGTGTATTTATATACATACTTATATGCATCAACTACAATGACATCAAAAGAATGAGGGAAGCATGGCACTAACTCAATTTGCATTATACTACATTATTCATGTAGAAAAAGTTCTTTGAATTAGTAGCTCAAATTTGAGACATTAACGTTAAAGAATTAGCTATATCAACACTCATAACAAGAATCTACAATAATCAAAAACAAATTTTAGAATTGAAGGGACCTCAAAATAGTGTGGTGTTTAGAAACACCAAGATAAAAAATAAAATCCAATTCACATATTTACATGGATCCAAGTATTGTACAACTCATTTGAGGAAATGATACTATGTCAATAGGCTCAATGACTATAAATACATCATTAAACTTTGCGTTTTCTCATGTATTGCTCCAATACGTACAAGGTTTCTCTATCACAAGCTGATTCATTTACCAACATATTGCAAGTATACTCTCGTTTGTCCCTTGCATATATCCAACCAAGTAACCATGCAGTGATTGTTCTCTCCAAAAAACTTTCAAGCTCTTCATTTGATTGATTCCACATTTTTGGAAAAATCAAGTAGGTTCCAGGCATATTCCACATTACATTGTAAAGGGCCTCGTCAAAAATTAAGGTACTATTTCCATCGAGATCATGAAAAATTCTCCATGCTACATCCAAGTTCTTGTGGTATACAAATCTATATCCAATTAGAAGATCTGTCTTTTGGCATGCTGCCTGTCCTGCTATGACATTAAATTTTTGATGGTGTTGTGGAAAGCATAACTCAAGAATACGACGAGTCCTTTGCAATCTATTAGTGCTCCAAATCCACACCTCAAACCATTGCATGCAAAAATCAAGGAAAGTGAATGCATCTTTGCAATTAAAATGCCACACATTTGTACTCTCTTCAACGAGATGCATATGTTTTCCCCAATCTGGGCATACATCACCATGTTGCATTTCAATGGTCTTAAGTAAAACACCATTGAGTTCAAGGATCAATACTCTTCTTTGTTTCCGTATAGTATCTGAGGGTGGTGGAATCAATTTCCTTCTAGGCCTATGAGTCCTCAATGACATGTGTCACCTCAATAGTAAATGCTTTGTACATTTGAAATCAAATTTATATGCTTCACAAATCTCCTGTTCCAAAAAAAAGGCATGATGGTCAATGGAAGAGATATTATTTTCAATTAACACACTGTGCACCAACATTATTTATTTTATCCATGATATATATAGACTTAAACCTTGAGAAGACAACAAAAGAAAATATTTTTCTTCAATACACAGAAGAAATCTTGTACAAAGAGCTCCAACCACAAAGATAAAAGGGAGACTTCTTTTCCAAGGCTGAATAACATCTAGTTGATGAAATATAAAAGTGTACATATTTGGTTCATGTTCAAATAATTGGACCCAACACATTGTTTTGGCCGGAATACTAGAGCCCAACACATTGTTTTGGTCAAAATCTTCTTAACACATTTCCACCACTCTAGATGTATGTGAACATTCCAGGTGATTGAGTCAACGCGCACGCCAAGCCCTTACTGGTTGTTTTCTTCCACCTGCAATAACAAATATGCTAGATTAGATAAAATTTTGATTTTATTTTTTATATTTTTTGATAAATCTAAAGTGAGTCCTACCCATAAGCTTAAGTAGGCCTTTTGTAGCTTTGATATGTATGCTTTTGCTGCAACTCCGCTAATGAAATGACCATGACCATACCCCAAGCTAGTAGCATAAGCAATAGCATGTTGATCACTCAAATTTTTTGTTTTGTGAGACAATTTTAACAAGTTCAACTGGTTTGAAGATAATAGTGGCACACCAAACTTGGATGCCAACATAGCTGGATCCTTGCTTAAGGAGTTTACTACTTTCTTGCCTCTACTTTCTTGAACATAACTTAACTTGTTATTGCACAATGGTAGCTATGAAGATGCACAAGATGAGCTTTCCACTTCGACTGAATTGTTGTCAAGTTCTTCCCTTAGAACTTGGACATTGAACATGTCCCATTCTTCCATAATGTCTTGAAACTTTGTAAGTAGTTCATGAACCTCTGTGATTGGAGATTGTCCTAGCCGATTAAGTGAAATAACATATCGAATGTCATCTGTATTATTTAGATTTAAAAGGTATGGTAGAAGCTCATTGCAAAGAAGATAGTCAGGCCTCCCTTGAAAACTTTCAGGATATAAGCAGTTATCATTTGGGTTAATACATCCCTTGAAAGGGCTATCATCAATGAGCAATGTATTCTTTGTACTACATAAATTCCTTCACTGATACCAAACCCTTAACAAAGGCTTAAACATAGCCTCAACATTAGGCTTATCCGGTCTATACACTTTTCGAAGATTATGGATGTAGCAATCTTCTTGTCCCCATACCATAAAGAAATGATATTTTTTATGTGCATGCTTTTCAAGAGTGTTCACATAAGTGAAAACATTCTTTTGTAGCATGGTGGACCAAATACCAACATGAAAGTACTGACATATCTCATCCAAAAATTCAAAACAACCCGGGCGAACAACAATTGTGGTGTGACCAAGGTCAATTTTGACACAATCTGTACATGGATGCCTCTTGTCTTCTTTGCTGAGTAAAATTCCATTAAGATCAAGAATGAGTGCATGTTTCTTCATGCTGATTGCATGAGCAATATTTTTTGCATACGATACAAAAGAATGATAACAATTTAAGTTTTTGCACTTATAAATCTCAAAACAAGGGACCATATATTTGCAGCACACAATTGTAAATTGCACACGTTTATTTACGTCTCATACTCCCATACTCATCTATAATGATGTCTCCTAAAAGTGATTGCATTTCTCTATTAATGTGGGAAGATTGAAAAACTAGTTTATCTCCATCTCTCTCAAAATAATATAAGATTCCAAGTGGCCTACGTTTTCGTGCATCAAGACGTAGCTCCTCAACGTTGATGTTTACTTGTGGCACACTGGATCCTTGATTTTGAATGTCAATTTCACCTGCAAAGACAACATAATAGAATTTTGTATTATCTTCCAAAAAGGGCCATATCTATACTAATCACATTGGACAAATAAGTACCTTTGTTTTTCTCACCAACTTCAATCTCTTGCTCCCTTTCTTGAATGCTCTGGACATTGTTTGTATTTGGTGTCGCTTTTCCTGTCCCTTTGTCAGTTTTTTCTTGTATGTCCTTGGTTGCAAGAGTCACTTGGAGCTCTTCATTGGCTTCACCCTTCTTCTCACTACCCTCTGCATCCTCATCTCTTTGAGGCATGTTGTTAGTGTTGTGTGAAGGTTTCGGAGAATTTTGCACAACAAAATCACTTTGATGCTCTACAACCACCATCTCCTCTTCACTATTCCTAATGTCACTTTCATGAATTTGGGTCTCTCCAATTGTAGGTAGCATGTTCTCGCTCTCTTTAGTCATGTCATTTGAAGTTTTTTGAGAGGTTTGTTCTACAAGATCACTTTTGTGCTCTACAAGATCACCTTTATGAAACTCGGTCTCTCCAACAATGGTGGGTAGCACTTGTGTTGCTTGAGATATGTTATCTCCGTCTTCTATTTTGTTTTCTTCATCTGAAAGATGAAAAAAGCCAAATTTTTACCAATTTAGAAAATAGTCTAGTGGATTTTTAATAACCATAGAATCCATTTCATTTCCATCATCTAACCCAGACGTTTTATGCTAGAAAGGCTCCATTTAGCACATTAACACAAAAATGCTAACCTAGAATGATACCTAAAGCACATTTGAAAGTGAGGCTTAATCTTAAGCTCCAGCCTAAGGCTTAAGTCTCAAAGTTTAGACTTTTGTTTCAAGCCTAAAACTTAAGTCTCAAAATTTATGCTTATGTTTGAAGTGTAAAATGTAAGTCCTAAGCCCTTTTCAATCTTCATCATTCACTATGTGAAAACCTTTTATACTATGTGCACTGAAGACCTATTTATAAAACCCCTTATCTATGAATTTTTCAAGGTATCATCCAATTTTCTTCATAATCTATAAGTATTTTGTTATTTGTAACATTTTTTTGCTACAATGCTCATGAGACTGTACTCATATGGTAGTGCTACACTAGCATACAAAGGCAAGGCTCGAACTTAAGTTCGATCCTACAAAATAAATTTTAGTTTCTTGTTATATATTATGACTCTTTCTCTTTCTTAACATATGTAATCGCTACAATAGGATATGAAATTGTGAGCTTCACTTGGAAGTAATGAGGTAGGATTCTATGACAAAGACTTTTGTTGTTGAGGTAGGATTCTATGACAAGGACTTTTGAGGCTCAAACTTAAGTTCATTCCTAAGGCTTAAGTTTTAACCTTAAGCTTTTGTTTCAAGTGTAAGGCTTAAATCTCAAGCCATGTCTAGTGGCAACGCATTCACTATGTATAAAATTATTATATTATGCACAGCTAGGGCCTATTCAAAAAACCTCTTAACTATGAATTTTTCAAGGTACTATGATCCTTTTTACTTCATGATCTGTAAGTATTTCTATTTGGAAGATTATATTACTACAATGCTCTTGAGATTGGCATAACATGGTAGTGCTCATGAGCTCGGCCTCACATGGTAGTGCTACACTAACATGTGGAGGCAAGGTTCAAACTTAAGTTCGAGCCTACAAACTAAATTTCATTGCCTTGTTAGGTACAAAGACATTATGAGTTTCACATAACATATGCAAGTGCTACACTAGGATAAGGAAGTTCAAGTCTCACTTAGAACAACTCAGCGATGACTTTTTTTATTGAAGTTCATGCACAAGTGCTTCACTATCTCTCCTTGTTAGGCTTGAACTTAAGTTTGAGCCTCATTAGTGTTTGGTAATGCTTCATTATTGTTTCACCAAAACCAAAATTTCTTACTCTTAAAACACATATTTATGTTAGCTATGCTTTGTGAATTGACACTTTAAATAAAGACATGTGCTTTGTGATGGCTCAAACTCAAGTTTGATCCCCCCCATCATTTTTTAAAACAACAACAATTAAATCTAATTAAAATGACATACTTTTAGATAAAGACATAAGATAGTATTAAGAAAATAGTGTTTGAAGGACCTAAAGTATCACAATTGATCAATTCAATACACTATCCTGCCTTTTTATACTTTAGGAGTCTGTTGGTACATGATAATGGCATGCATCATTAAACCTAGTATCAAAAATACTCTAAGAAGCATTCGCACCTTTTTCATCAGCTACTACAATGTCTTGAGGGGCTCTATCATCCTCTTGGCCTGCATCATCGTCCTCATTATCTTCATCATTTTCTTTTGCACACTCAACATCCACAACTGGACTCATTTCTCCAACATTGTCTGCCCCCCCTTGATGATCAAAATTCGTAGCTTCTTGAACTTCACTATCATCCGTGTTGTCTACGTTATCGTTGTCTTCATTTCCATCAACATCCTCTCCACTGCTTTGTTGCTCATCGATGTCAAGATTGTTAAGGTCTTCTTTTTCTTTATCATCCAACTCCACTGTTTGTCTCGCAAGTGATGCTTGACTTGCACCACACCACTCATGCAAGGACGGATTGCTCTCCAAAAGACTAGAGCATTGAGATTCTAACTCCATTGCTTCAAAAGAATCTTTACATAGAGCAATTGCCCTTCTCTTCTTCGACAAGCTTTTCTCCAACACAACTCCACCGCAAAAAATTTCCAACACATAGCTTTGCTCGTGACAAAACCCTATGATAAGGCAATCAATGAAGTTTCTATCAATAAATTCATGATCCTTGCCACAAGAGCGTGAGAAAAAAGACTCTTTTTGTATGAGCTTTGTCAATAGCCTCAAATCTATCAACCTTGCTAACAAAAAGAGCAACCATTGCAGACTCCACAGTTCCATCTATCCATGAGTCATCTCTTGTTGCTTGGATATTTCCATATTCAATATGGACCTTAGTTGACTGGCTAGAAACCCCTTCAACAAGCATTCCGATATTGATGAAATCAATGAAACACACTAGCACATATTCGTATTGTGCATTCAATGTGTTTAGATTGAGTGCCAAATTTGAAAAAAAATCTATAGAGAGATTTTCTTTAGTACTATGAAGATCCAAGACAACCAATTGAAATGGTACGTGCTCTGTATTGCAAAAGTCTTTGATCTTCCCCATATCAAAGCCCACCCACCCCCTGGATTCTCCATGGAATAGACTCATCTTGAGATATAATGCCCATATTAGCTCTATAAAGATGATTGAGGAGAGTTATTACACTTTTTGGAAGTGAGGGTGGAGTCTTCTTTGGTCTGTTGAGGGAGTCCTTGACATAGTACTGGCTATAGCTCCTCATTTGATTGTACTCATGCTCTCCTAGCTTGTGCTTCTCACAAACTTGCTCCCAAGATAAATTTTCCCTTGTCAAATCAAATAAGAATGATATTATTGATTCTTTCAACACTTGATCTGTTTTTAGCTTCCAAGCCATCTCATCCATGTCCATTCTATGAGGGGTATGCTTGCTCTTCTTTAGCAAGATGTTTTTGTCCAGGATTGCATTTTGTAGTTCAAGAACTTCTTTATTCTCGAGGCCTAAAATGCACCTGAACAATGTAGGTGCCAGTGTTGGTGTGCCAGGTGCTTGTCGAATCTGACCACCCTTCATAGTTAGAAATTTAGGATTTTCGTTGGAACCTTCGTCAATTGTTTCTCCCTTTGTATTTGGTAGCAAGCCTCGAGCATATTGTCTCATGATCTTGACCCAATTCTTCCATATCTTCTCATCACATAGAAGCAAATGCTAGTTGGTCTTGACAAATCCCTTTTGAAGTGTGTGCTCTGTTGTCTCAACAAAGGTCTGCAAAATTGAAAAGTCCCACATCAATATTGACAAGGCTCTAACTTGTGGGATTGAGACATATACTTAATAAGTTCAAGCCTAGCTAGATTGAATTGTTTCTTTATATGCTCACATACATCTATGCAAAGTCCAAAATACATGGGTATATGTAAGTGGGGCTCAAACTTAAGTTCGAGCCTCGCTTAGCCTCATATGCAAGTGACACTAAATCTTAAGTTAAAACCTCAATTTAAGTTCTAAATGAGCACATGGAGGTCTTGCTTGAGCCTATGATAGACTCTAGTTTATAAATAGATATTGATTAAAAAGACTCACATCCATGTTTTCAAAGAATCAAACAAGTACCTTCCAAGCCTCAAAGTCCTTCTTGGTTTGGTTGACACCAGGTGGTGTCTTAGAAGGACAACCATTTGCATGCCACTGTGCTCGTGCTTGCATAAGTTGGTCAAGAAATGGCTACTTTTGCATTGACATTGCAACAGATAGATTCGCATCTTTGGAGATTTCACGAGAGATCTTTGGTGGGCAATTGAGAATAATCTTTGATCATCTATATTTGAATTGTTGACGCAATTGAGGGGTAACCTTTGCAACGTTTGCACCTTGCAAATGTTTTGCAGCACTAATGGAGTGTTGTCCAGAGATGATCCAATAATCAACATTGCGAACATCCTCTTTGGCAAGTTTGTCAAGAGGATGTTTTTTGGAAGGATCACAAGGCATCAAAATTGCTAGTATCTCCTCTTGCTTTGGTTCTTGAATGAAGTCTAAAGTCAAAATCTTGACCCAATCTAGATTTAATCTTCTGTACACATAGTTTGATGGAGCAGGAAAGCACCTTGTCACGTCAATGCTGAAGAATTCATTGATCCCAAAAGGATAGAATCACTTCTTGATTTCTAAAGAGGTCAGTGCCTTGTTATCTTCGGATGGAGTTTCCATGTCCATCAACTCCTCTTCTGAAACCTCTTTTTCTTCTGCACTCTTTTTTATCTTCCTCTTTGCTAGTTTTTGTCGATCTTCCTCAAGAGTAGAATCATCCTTTGCCTTTCTTTTTCTTCTGAGTCCTTTTGCATCTTGCCCTTGTGAACCTTCTTGCTTCTCTAAATTAATGGTGGCACTGATGTTCTCTACATGTGTTGAAGCGCTTGCATGGGCAACTCTTGATGCTGCAAGTGCACTCCTAACTATGGCTTTCCCTGTCTTCTCCACAACTTTCTTAGGTAGTGCCCCTATTGGTTTCTTTATAGGTACAATCTTCTTTGGTAAGCTCAATACTTGCTTTGCATGTTTCACTGCCTTCACTAGGTCTTCCACACAATCCACACCCGAGTCTTCTTGATTAGTGAAGCTGGAGATCTTCAATCCTAATTTTACAATAGAATTTTCTTTTCCTAGTTTGCTACCATTCATGTCTGCTACATGAAAAGTGCCCAATGATAAGCAAAACTTGTTTGCCTTTATGGTCTCTCCAATAGGTAGCACATTACATACAAAGCATGGCATTGCTGTTGCATCCACATCATCTTTGACACCGACAACAATCCCCATGTCTCCATATTTCATATCACCTTGTGACAAATATAGATGGATTTCATCTTTGTAGTTTGCATCTGTATCGTAGGTATCCACAAACCACTTCACTCCTTCTTCTTTTGTTAACTCAAAGGTCTTGTCAACCTTTATTCTTGGAGCAGTAGTTTTGGTGTGAGTGGACATTCCAAGAACATCGAGTGTGAAGACTTGTGCACCCTGCTCTGGTATACTTGGTACATTGGAAGCCTCCATTCCTGAAACAACCAAAAAGAACAATGTTAGAACCTAAACAAGGAGCATATGTTTAAGTTAAATAGTACATTTAAAAAAGAACACTAGCATGTGTAGGCGAGGCTCGAACTTAAGTTTGAGCCAAAATATGTTGTTTTGTACCCTTTCTAGCCACAAAGATGTCATGAGAGTAGTCTTGCAAGTTAGTGCTACATTAAATTTGAGCCTTAAAGTGAAGCTCTATGATTTTTCTAGCTAGAAGGATGTCATGAGGCTAGGCATGCACCCTAGTGCTACATTAGCATATGGAGAGGAAGCTCAAACTTAAGTTTGAGCCTAAAAGTGATTTTTTAATTCCTTGATGCACTTGAGGCTCGAACTTAAGATCCAGCCTAAAGGTGCTATTCTATGCCCTTGATAGCCACAAATATGTCATCAAGCTAGCCTTCCATGCTAGTGCTACACTGAAATATGCAAGTGGGGATCAAACTTAAGTTTGAGCCTCTTGTCATCGGTAACCAAAAGGATGCCATGAGGCTAGACTTAAGTTCAATCCTAAGTGTTTTTCTATTCTTGCATGAATCCTAAAAGGACTTAGTGAATCTAGATTTTCATGATAGTGCTATACTAACATATCTAGGTGAGGCTCGAGAACTTAAGCTCGAGCCTCTTGCCTCTGGTAGCCACAAGGATGTCCCTCGGCTAGCCTTACACCCTAGTGCTACAATAGCATATGCAAATAAGGCTAGCCACAAGGATGTCATGAGGCAAGCCTTGCATCCTAGTGCTAAAGAATATGCACTTGAGGCTCGAACTTAAGATCGAGCCTCATGCCTCTGGTATACTAACATATCTATACTAACATTTCATGATAGTTCTATACTAACATATCTAGGTGAGACTCGAACTTAAGCTCGAGCCTCTTTCCTCTGGTAACCACAAGGATGTCCCTCGGCTAGCCTTACACCCTAGTGCTACAATAGCATATGCAACTAAGGCTAGCCACAAGGATTTCATGAGGCAAGCCTTGCATCCTAGTGCTAAAGAATATGCACTTGAGGCTCGAACTTAAGATCGAGCCTAAAGGTGTTCTTCTATGCCCTTGGTAGCAACAAGCCTTACATGCTGGTGCTACTCGTATATGCAAGTGAGGATCGAACCTAAGTTTGAGCCTACTGGCATTGTTAGCCACACAGATGTCATGAGGCTAACCTTACACCCTAGTGCTAAAGTAACATATACAGTTGATGCTCAAACTTAAGCTGAAGGCAGACTTGCAATATTAGCATATGTAGGCAAGGTTCGAACTTAAGCTCGAGCCTCTTTCCCTAAGTAGCCACAAGGATGTCATTATGCCAGACTTGCTACAATAGCATATGTAGGCAAGGTTCGAACTTAAATTTGAGCCGCTTTCCCTAAGTAGACACAAGGATGACATTAAGTTAGACCTGCTATGTTAGCATAAGTAAGCAAGGTTCAAACTTAAGTTTGAGCCTCTTTCCCTAAGTAGCCACAAGGATGTCATTACGATAGCCTACAATAGCATATGCAAGCAAGGTTCGAACTTAAATTTGAGCCGCTTTCCCTAAGTATTCCCAAGGATGTCATTAGGTTAGACTTTCTATACTAGCATATGTAGGCGAGGTTTGAACTTAAGTTCGAGCCTCTTTCCCTAAGTAGCCACAAGGATATCCCTCGGCTAGCCTTACACATTGGTGCTACAATATCATATGCAATTGAGGCTTAAACTTAAGTTTGAACCTAAAGGTGTTGTTATGTTCCCTTGGTATCCACAAGGATTTCATGAAGCTAAACTTTCATGCTAGTGCTATACTAGCATATGTAGGCAAGGCTCAAACTTAAGTTCGATCCTCTTGCCCTTAGTAGACACAAGGATGTCATGAGGAAAGCCTTGCATCCTAGTGCTACACTAGCATATGAAAATGAGGTTTGAATTTAAGGTGCTATTCTATACCCATGGTAGCCACAAGGATGGCATTAGGCTTGCATTCTAGTGCTACACTAGCCTATGCAAGTGAGGATCAAACTTAAGTTCGAGCCTCTTGGAATTAGTATCTTTAAAGGATGAGTCTAGACATACTCCCTAGTGCTACAGTAGCTTATACAATTGAGGCTCGAACTTAAGCTCGAGCCTCAAAGTGTTTTTGTTTTCCTTTGGTATCCACATGGATGTCATGAAGCTATACATGCATCGTAGTGCTATACTGACATTTGTAGGCAAGTTCTACACTTAAGTGCAAGATTTTTCCCATTGTTTGCCACAAGGATGCTATTCTATGGCCTTAGTAGATATAAGGATTTCACAAGGCTAACCTTTCCCCCTAGCGCTACAGTATGAAATACTCAACCTTTAGCTTGAATCTAAAGATATTTTTCCATGTCCTTGATAGCCACAAGGATGTCATGAGGCTGTGCCCTTGCATAGTAGGGCTACACAGCAAGCAAGGCTCTTTCCATTGGTAGCTACAAGGATGTTAGGAGGAAAGACTTGCATCCTAGTTTTAAAGAATATGCACTTGAGGCTCAAACTTAAGATCGAGCCTAAAGGTGTTCTTCTATGCCCCGTGTAGCAACAAGCCCTACATGATGGTGCTACTCCACTATATGCAAGTGAGGATCGAACTTAAGTTTGAGCCTACTGGCATTGGTAGCCACACAGATGTCATGAGGCTAACCGTACACGGTAGTGCTAAAGTAACATATACAGTTGAGGCTCAAACTTAAGTTCAAGGCAGACTTGCTATATTAGCATATGTAGGCAAGGATCGAACTTAAGCTTGCGAACTTAAGCTCGAGCCTCTTTCCCTAAGTAGCCACAAGGATTCCATTAAGCCAGAATTGCTACAATATCATATGTAGGCCAGGTTCGAACTTAAATTTGAGCCGCTTTCCCTAGAGCTATTATGCTCTAGCCCTAGTTAAGTCTCAAGCACTTGCATGAGGCAACGCTATCATGCTAAAATATCCACAATAAGCTCATGAGGTCACACTAGAGTGGAATATTCTAGTGCTTTTGAGAGCGTTACGGCATAAGCTGGTGTGTGCCATGTGTTATGCCTTGGCCGTATGGTGGGAACCTTACCTAGGAATGGGGGGATGCCAAGGGGTGTGGCTCATGAGGAGCGAGGGGACACTACAAGCCTATAAGAATGGGCTCTTATACCCTTTGTAATCATCAAGATTTCATCAATATAATCAGTTATGGCGGCGGATGTTAACCTCTCTCTCTCTCTCTCTCTCTCTCTCTCTCTCTCTCTCTCTCTCTCTCTCTCTCTCTCTCTCTCTCTCTCTCTCTCTCTCTCTCTCTCTCTCTCTCTCTCTCTCTCTCTCTTCTCTGTTGAGGGCTCTTCTACCCCTCTAACACATGGCGACCACGTAGTTGATCGAATCTCCACCCTTGGTGATGAAGGAGGCGCATATTGCACGGCATTTGAATTCACAGACGACTATTTCGAATCTGCCAGAACTCTGAACCAAATGTTGGTAAGCAGGAAAGTGACGGAGGTGGCCCTAGGATTGGGTGGGGTGCTTATTGCATCGAAGGCATTATTCTTTCCTCGCCTTTCAAATTCAACAACGAGGAGGCTGCATGCAGTCCTCTCCCCTCCATCGCCACCAGCAACAATCAGCAACAATCCCTCGTCTTTGTCTCTTCTTTGGCTACATCAGCTCTCTCAGGCTCTCTCTGTGCAGTCTCCCAAGCAGGAGCTCAGCATCAATATAGCCATGGCACCTCCCTCCATTAGGGATTATGTGCAGTATGCGGGTACCGATGCAACTGGACTCTTGGTTTTCTGTGGCAGAGCACTCTCGATGCTTGTACGTAGGCCTCAGAAACCGACAATCTGCACCATTACTGGAGCACCCGCTGCGGTTTCCCTTCTGGTCTTGTTCTATTTGCACGCTGGTGGTTTTTCAAACCTCCACGTATTGCGGACAGAGAGCTTCATGTTCTTGGCAAATTTCCCTTTTTTTTTTTAACGTCATATTGCAGTTGGGCAGTGCGACTTTTTGATGGTTTCCGAGTTCGGGATGCGAGTGATGGAGATGGGTGGTCCAGGAGCAAAGAGCCAAAGAGCCAGAGTCCGGCCTTGACAACCATACTTGCATCACACTTCCCAAATGAATTTTGATGTGGTGTTCTAAATTTGTTGTACGGGTTCCCAGCCCTTAAATGGTAGCATTGTACCACTGCACATTTGGGCTTACACAAATCAAGGGATGTTGGGCTTCAGGTCCTCCGTGCGTGCCAAGTGTTACGGCATAAGCCGGTGTGTGCCATGTGTTATGCCTTGGCCATATGGTGGGAACCTTACCTAGGAATGGGGGGATGCCAAGGGGTGTGGCTCATGAGGAGCGAGGGGACACTACAAGCCTATAAGAATGGGCTCTTATACCCTTTGTAATCATCAAGCTTTCATCAATATAATCAGTTATGGCGGCGGACGTTAACCTCTCTCTCTCTCTCTCTCTCTCTCTCTCTCTCTCTCTCTATCTATCTTCTCTGTTGAGGGCTCTTCTACCCCTCTAAAAGAGAGCATTAGAAGGTGAGGTCTAAGCTACATCAGCTCACTGTTCTAGTTTCTCAACAAGGAAACAAGTCACCAAAAACGAGCTAAATATCAAAAGCAAAGAATCTACGTCAAGTGGAAATGTCACACTCAGTACCCAACCAAGTAAGTATTGTTATCTATCTTTTTCTTTAAGTAGATTAATTACTTAATTACAGTTTTAAAAAAGTTAATTAAAGTACTTATTGATTAAGTACTCTAATTAAAGAATAGCCACTTACTTTCAATTTATAGAGCGTGATTTTAGACGTAGTTGTAGTTTGATTAACTTAATGATAGAGTTTAAAAGGTGTATCAAGGAGACGGTAGCAAACAATAATGAGTATAAGTAGTCATTAGAACTAGATTAAATAGAGATTAGAAACTAATAGAATGATATTGAAGACTGAACTTTTGAGATGCAGGTTTAGGAGAGATTAAGAGGAAGGGAGGGAGTGATTAAGAGGAGGCAAGGGAGATTACATAGAGAGATTAGGGAGTGATTAAGAGGAGGCAAGAGAGATTACATAGAGAGATTAGAAGAGATTAGGGAGTGATTAAGAGGAGGCAAAGGAGATTACATAGAGAGATAAGAAGAGATTAGGGAGTGATTAAGTGGAGGCAAGGGAGATTACACAGAGAGATTAGGGAGTGATTAAGAGGAGCTGATGGTAATTACATAGAAAGATTAGAAGAATATATCACACACACACACACACACGAGAGAGAGAGAGAGAGAGACAAAGAAGTGTACCTGGATAAGCCTTTCGAATTTGAAATTCAAATTTCAAATCTAAACCTGCAATCAAAAAGAGAAAGATATGCACACACACACACACAGTTAATGTAGGGCGTTTTGGGACTGCAAATAGATTCATAGAGGAGAGGGAGATGGGAAAGTAAAGAGCCATCCCTGTCATGTCGTCGTCAGTTTTTTCACTGTCTGCACAAAAACCGAAACCTTGTTTTAATGTAGAAGAGAGAGAGGGAGAGAGAGAGAGATAGAGAATTAATCTAGAGTTGTGAAAAAGAGACTTGTGGGGCCGCGAGCAAATTCGCAGAGGGCAAGGAGATGCAGGAGTAAAGAATCTCACTTGTCGCTGTCGTACAGCTCTGCTGCCATGATGAGAAAAAGAGCAAAGAAATGAAAGCTAAGCTTCTTTGAAGTCTACACATTAAGTGAGCAGTGATCAGGGCTTGATAACAAGCCAAGCTTAATGATTAATGTATGCCAGATGAGGCTTAGAAGGGCCAACAGATGCCTCAACAATGCCAAAAATGAGTATGCTTGTAGTGACCACAGATGAGATATTTTGATCTAGAACTGTAGTGCTTGAAGTGCTCTACCGGCTTGTCTTTACGGCTCGTCGATTGGAGCTACAGTGAAGAAGTTATGGCACTTTGAAGTTTGAGTTAATGTAGATCTGTACCGGATTGGGAAACTGCAGCTGAGGTGACAGAAATGAAATGAATGCACGGGCCTGAAGTGCTCACTTTGTGGAGCGTGTCGGTCTTTTCAGATCAGCAATTGGAGTTACTGTTGCCAAGATATGAGCCGTTAAATATTCACTGGGGGCCGGCTCCGAGCCAGTCAGGTCGGCTTGGGCAGTGTGCCATCTGGGAATTTTACAGCCCTACAGGTTTTGTATGCATTCTATGAATTTACGGCTCGTCAGATACAGTCCAGGTTGATTGGATAATCTGGATTAAGGTCGGTGTCAGTTGCCGATGCGACTGAGTTGGGTTATTTTGGCATTATTCGAGATATCGGAGTGGACAATAAAAAATTCACGATGATATTGTTAGTCAAGGACTACTGAAGAAACTTGTACTGCTTGGCATTGCTCGATTGGCATGTATGCTAAATGTGGCCGCCCAATGCTTGGCCTTGCCTTGGTCGGCATGTATGCTAAACATGGTGCCCAACAAAGGCCAAGGGCCGCCCAACTAAAAAAATAGGGCTTTTGTGTGTAAAAACAAGGAAAGCCAAGCAATGCAGGGAATAAGCCAGGGGCGAATAGCGTGAGCTACGCAGGGAGAGAGAGACTCGCGCTGGGCGCTACAGTCATCAGGTGCGCACGACGCAGAAGCGAGAAATGACCGCAATGTCGGCGCGAATAGCTTTGGTGCTACTGCCGCTGCAAACCGTGCTGGGCATCCGATGACCTGCCACGTCAGTAAGAGGCCAGACCCATTAGCGACATCGCTAATGGGTGCCGGCCATTTTTAGAAAATCATGCCCCATGCAACAAAGGGGAGGCTAATATAAAAGGAACAAAACGACCCTGAGGAGGGGATCATCTTCCCTGGCAATCAATACTCTCGGGAGGAAGGTGCTCTAAGCCAAGGCCTCGGAAGCTCATGAGAAATTGGGCTACTAAAGCTCTCTCTCCTTAAGCAAAGGAAAAGAGAAAGCTCTCGAACTATGGAAAGCAAAGGTTAGTTAAGCTCTTAATCTATCTTCTTGAACTCCTCCTCGTAATCTGAGGGTACTCTCTTAAGCTCCATCTTCGGGGAAGCTCTATTAGCCGCTTAAGAAGCTCTTAAGCTCTATCTTCTTAAGTCATATCTTGAATCTCCTTAAGCTCGGAAGCTCCTCATAAGCGGGTGATAATCCTCTAATCCTAAGTTCTTAAGCCGAATTAAGCCCTATAAGCTCGATGCCCTTAATCTAATCCTCTTTGTAATCTTATGCTCTTCTAGCCGCCTAATATGCTCTGAAGCTCTATACTCTTAATCTCTGGATAACCGAAGCTCCATTTTCTTAATCTCCATAGACTTAAGCCATTTATTATCGATATTTTGTTAATCTCCATATCCAAGTCTCCATAGCCGAAACAAAGCCTAATCTCAAACTGTTAATAGTGTCCATTCGAATCAGGAAGCAGAAGGCAGAGTAAGCAGGATTCCATCAATTTTCTTGTTTAGCACCTGGTTTTAGCCAGGATTTCTTCTTGTAAAGAGAATTTAAGCTCCATTCGTGATCGATTAATCATGGATTTTGTCAATTAACTGGGGATTAAATGGACTGCTTGTTTTAAATACTGATGTCGATAAATTGTATCTGCTACACCTTGTTTCCCGCACCTCTCACAGCCAAGGGCCCGGTGCCTTCCTAGCTCACCTTTCGCACAATTATCCCTCGACATCGCACCGTCGTCGAATTCGTCACAGTCTGTAGAAAAATCCAAACCTATTATAATATAGAAGGTTTTAAAAGCATTAAAAAGCCTTTAATAGCTTTTCCCACCAACCCTACCAAGGTGAGATTAGAAAACTCACATGCGTGGACCAAAACTAATGGTTTTCATGATGGTTAAAAGAAGTGAAAAAAAAAACTTTTCACGAAAATCAGCATAACTTTCACATACGGAGTCTGATTGCAAAATGTTTTTTATGAGCCTGTAGCTTGAGAGCGGCTCTACGCTTTTCTGAACAAACCCTGTTCAAAAAACTTGTTGTTTATGAACAGTTTTCAAAAAAATGACGTTTAAGGGGTCAAAAAATTCGACGAAGCTAGGGGTGTCTAGAACTAGTTTTGAGAGTTTTGGGAAAATAATACTCACAAATTGGACATAGTTTTGACTTCCCTTGGCTAAAACCTCTTAGGATCAATGAGTGAGGGACCCACCTCCACCAACCCTCTTCCTTAACCAATTTCATTGCACCTTTTTGCATGTAAAATTGTCCTGCTACAACACGTAAAACACCAGGACTATAATCACCAAGAATCGATTTACACATATACAACTGAGAAAAAAACCTCATTTTATTTTGAATGTCCATCAACGCTCAATTGTCATAGCATAATCTCCAAGGCCACCTATACTCGAACTAATGTCCTATCCTAAAAGAAAACTATATGACTAACTAGGCTCGAACTTAAGTTTGAGCCACTCATGCAACTACTTTGAAGCCTCACCTTCTTGTAAGCTCCGACTCTTTTGATAGGTCATTCAAGGAAACTTGGGTTTGATGTAAAGCTCATCATTACCTTGGCTCCACCTTACAACTCTTTAAATGTATAATATAGCTAGAACTTCAATTTGAGTCTCCTTCCAAGTTCAAGGCTACTTCAACATAGCTTGGGTCTTTTCTCACACCTGTTGTTGCTCGTATATTTCTAACACTTGAATGTGCATCTATGCTCAAACTTGATTTTGAGCCTTCTACCAAATTCCATGGGTGCCTCCATGTAACTTGGGCTACATCTTGCAACCCGTGTGATAAGTATAGATTTCTAACACTTAGATGTATATTTAGGCTCAAACTTGAGATCGAGCCACCTACAAAATTCCATGCTTGCCTCTATGAAACTTTGGCTTTGTGAAACTCTTTTTATCTAGGTATTTATAGCACTTAGATGTACATCTAGGATCAAACTTGAGCTTGAGCCTCCTACCGTCGTGCGTGGGTTGACTTATAGCTTGAGATCCATCTTGAAACTATTTTAAGCTAAAGATTTCTAGCACTTACACCTACATTTAGTCTCCATCTATGCTCCGGCATTGTAACTTAGGCACCATATTGGACCTATTTTCAGCTGTAGATTTCTAGCACTTAGATGTACATTTAGGCTCAAACTTGAGCTCGAGCCTCCTACCATCCCCAATGGGTTGATTTAGTATAACTCGAGATCCATCTTGTAACTCTTGTGAGCTATATATTTCTAGCACTTGGATGTGCATAAAGGCTCCATCCTCCTATCAAGTTCCATGGGTGCCTCTGCAATGTAACATAGTCCCTATCTTGCAACTCTTGTCAGCTTCATATTTATAGCACTTGGATGTACATACAGGCTCAAACTTGAGCTCGAGCCTCCTACCATCCTCCATGGATTGACTCAGTGTAGATTTTCTTAATTGAATGGGAAGCAAGATTTTGCCAAAATTGTGAGTGTATCTTGGGAATGCATTAAATTTTGAGTGATATGTTCAGACATACAATTTTACTGATATCTCTTGATTTTCTCAAAAATTGCAAGGTCCAAAACAAGGTGATTCAGTGTTTCTTGTTGATGGTTCCACAAGGAAAGCTTGTGGGGTTATTCATTCCACTGATGCATCTCAACGTTGCGGTTTTGAATTGATTGGCACAACATGTGTGGCGATACATGTACTAGAAAGTTTTGATGACACCTTCTTGATTCCATTCATCACAATGGATGCAAGAACCATGTCTCAAGAAGTTGGAAGAATCATCAAATGGCCATTGCATAATATTGTTATGGACAGAGGAAAATCTCACACAATAGATGAGGATTTTCTTGTTGGTCAAGAAGATGCCTTGATAGATAGAGCGAGTTGGAAAGAGAAAAGAGTCATCCTTTGGGCTGACAATAGATCTACAAAACTTGGTAATGGAGTGGTATTGTTGGTCCACCCATATGAGGCTATAAATTGTACTGAACTAGGTGAGAGTAGCTTGGGTGTCATTGTGGAAGGGTCGATGCATCCACATCAAAGTGATATTTCAAGTTTGAATTTGGTGAGCTGGCCTATTAGGTAGCTCACATTTGAGAATGGTGAGCCCTTGATCAAAGACACTGGATCCTCTTCAGCCATTGAGGGTATTCAAGATTTCCTCATGGAAGAAACGGGAGATTCCCTTGACAGCTTATATGCTTCCAGTGATGACTATGAGAATGATGGCATACATAACAACACTGAAACTAGTTTTGAAGAAGGTACCACCAGTACAGAACTAGGTCTTCTTCTTCATACTCAAAATGATAGAGAGCAAGATGCCATTGCCGGTGACTATGATATAAGAGATGGGACAGGTTAAGTAAAGGAATTATGTACATAAAGTTATGCCTAGAAAAAAAAAAAAGGTAATGCTCATGCTTTCAACAAACAATGTGATGCTGCAAACATTCACAAAGTTGCAACAATTGATTGTTGTGAGATGCGATGCTGCCAAATTGGAAACAGATCCAAAATCATGCAAGCAAGGGCAGACTTTTGGGGACAAAGCTACACTAATCGATGCACATTTGTATTGGATTGTATGAGCATGGCTCATAGAAAAGATCAACAAGAGGAACGCTTTGAGTTTACTTTTGATGGAAAGAAGGTATGTAGTAAAGCATGGTATGTAATGCATGGAATAGGAAAGTCAACATTTTACAAGCTGCGTAAAAAATTCTTGGATGGAGCATGCAATGGCAATCATGGAAACACTGGAATAATAAGGAAGAGCTTGACACATGTTGAGATGGCAAAAGCACTCATACAAGGCTTCATAGATAATAATGCAGATCAAATGCCACATAAGTCAAGGACAACCATGCATGGCACTAGCGGAAACTCAACGTGTTCTACCAACGATGTACAAACAAGTGGACATTTTGCGCGAAGTAAATGACAAACTTGTCACAATGGAATACAAAACGTTGTCACAGCCAATATTCTCAAGGTTGTGGAACACAGTCTTCAAGACAGTCACTTTATCAAAATCAAGCACATTCTCTAAATGTGACATTTGCACATCCATAAAGGTCAAGCTGGAGTCTACCAACAATCAGGTGGAGCGTGCTAGATACATGGCACAGAGGAGATCACACATGTTGCAACAAATGAGCTGTAGAAATCTGTACTATGCTTGGAGGAGCTCTTCAGAAATGAATCCAACCAAGTTCTTGTGCATTATACATGACAAGATGGACCAGAGTAAGACTGCTATACCACAAATTAAACCAGTTCCAAAATCTCTCAATGGAGTTGAGAGGCTTCCAGTATCCTTGACAGCTCACTCATGGACATGGACAAACAGCTTATGGTCACTTTGCATTGGGATTATGGCCGAGTGATCCCAACTTCACAATTGTATCTCTCTCAAAATGTCTATGAAACTTAGAAAGAAGAGATAAACATATGTTTGGTGACTTGAGCTTAGAAAACTCAAGTGTAGAACCACGAACAAATCTTTTTGATTTTGTTTTGTCTACATCTTCTCTCTATCACCATATGAAAGTGCTTAAGGAGAAAAGGCCATGAATTAAACCCGGGCAGCACCTATAAATTAATAATAAAGGTCTGTAAAGTTGCACATGGGTACAACATGCGTGCGTGGGTGAAATAGCTAGCCCATGCGTCACAAAACTTGGCTAGAGAGGTACAGGATTCAAAACCGGGCGACGAGTGGTGCGATTTTTTGCTTTATTCGGGTTTCGTTTTGCCTCGAGATCTTGCCTTGGACTTCCCATCCGTCGATCCCCTTAACCCCCCCTTTGTGTCACTTAGTGTCATGGATGTTCAAGGGACCATAGCCCTCAAATAGAGGGCATTAAATTGGCGATCATATACAATTTTCCATCATCTTATGTAGGTCACTCTGACTATTAGCCTTGTTATTCATATCTCTAGTAAGAGCAATTTCACACAGGCAAAGTTCCACCCCCGTCTGCGAACGTCAACAAACGAAGCTTGCAAGAACCAAATATGTCAAAATCGGTAGAATGGGCAAACCTCGTCTTCTCATCCCGCCCCATAGAGTGCTAAAGAGTTTATGCACATAGCTCTTTGTAGTGATTTTTAAACACAAAATATCAAAATTTCTACTCAGCGGCGGCGGCAAGGGTTCTGCCCCAGCTCATGCAGAGGTGTGTAGACGGCAAAGACAGTCTCAAAAGGCGGGAAATGTCTCCTAGAAACCGAACAATATATCAATCAGTAATTACCACGGAAGTTACCACAGTAACTTCCAGAGGCTATAAATAGGACCCATACATTGTAATTGGGCTGCTTGTCTTTTGACTTCTTACTCTTAGTTTCTTGGTTTTAGTCTCCGAAGTTGTTCCTGAGCTACAATCTCTTAACTTGTAATTCCACTCTGTAATCATTACTACAGTAGTCAATTGTGCTTCAGACTGTTATACCTTGTACTCCTTCTTCATCAACTCTTAATCTAAATCTGAAACACTTTTCAAGTCATTCACTCTGTTTCTCGTCCCAGTAGAGTATTTCAGTTCAATTAACTATTTCAGTTCAGTTTCCATATTCTATTCCAATTTCATTGACTGAACTGACGACTTACTAGTAGCTGTAAATTCTAACACTAGAATCGGCTATCTAAAGAGATTAGCTCCAATTCCATTTTGGCGATCACGGTGGCTAGAGTTGTTTGCTCATTGACGAGAATGCTTCTCCTAGTTTGAATTTTCAGCTGAAGTTATGGCACCCAAAACTAGCCGTGGTCGTAAACCATCCTACCGCGTTGACCCTATCCCTGAGGAGTCAGAAAGAGATTCTGATCCTAAGAATGAACCGATGACTGAGAGTGAGGCTCAGGAGGAGCATAGTCATGCTGATGAGGCTAAGGACTCTCAGCACTCCAACCAGTCTAGAAGAAGAAGGGCTGAGAGGGAGGAACGCAAGGTCAGGAGTTCTCGGACCACACATGAGGATGAAGGAGCCAAAGGCAGTAAAGGTAATCGCCATAGTTCCACTAGAAAAGCCAGGGAGGAGACAGAAATTGAGACTGAGGAAAAAATTGATTGGGATGCAGACACAGACCATTACAAGAAATCTTCAAGAAGGAGTCAAGTTCCTAAGGTGATAAGAGATAGAAACGATGTTGATCGACATGATTACACCTCTTCATTGAAAATTTCTTTCGCAGTGTTCAAAGGTGGAAAGAAAGATGACCCAAATGTTCATATCCAAGCCTTTGAACAATATGCTGAGTTGAAAAATATTGATGAAGATGACTGGGGGGAATATTTTCCTCAAACATTAAAGGAGGCAGCAAGTAAATGGTACTACCATTACCTAGCTTGCCAACTCAGATCATATAACAAACTACTCAAAGCTTTCCGAATGGAATATTTAGACAACAGAGGAGATGAGGATATCCTCTATGAACTGGATAAGATAAAGCAAAGAAAATTATCAGTCAAAAGTTATGTTGAGAAAATCAAGGAGCTGACTAGGAAGCTGCAGGATCCACCATTAGAAAAGTGGTTGCGAGCATGGTTTTTAAATGGTTTCTACAGTAAGAAGCTTAGGGAACATGAGGTGCCTGCACCAACAAAGAAATTTAATGATTTGGTGCAGCGAGCCCTGAAGTTGGAACAGTAGGCTAAGAAGGAAAGGAGTTATAAGAAGAAGAGATCCAGTGGTAGCAGTACTTCTACTGAGAATTCTGATTCTAGTAAGACCTCCAATAGTTCTAAAAGTAGCTTAGATGAAAAGAGCAAAGACAAGGCTAAGAAGGGGTCTTGGTCTAGAAATATTGATGAGATGGCCTGACAGATTGTTGAAATCAACCAGACTAGACAACCAGTAAGAAGAGTGGAAACCTGGTGTCCAAAGTGTAAATCCAAAGATCATGTTTCCAATGAATGTCAACAGTGTACTTACTGCAAAGCCTACAGCCATCTATGGAACAAATATGGCATTCGCATTCATCATTTCAAGAAGGGAAAGGATCTATCTGTGGTGGCATTTACCAATGCTGAACCAGTAAGAGTGGAGACTACCAGTGTACCCCAAGAAGAGAAATCAGGTATCAGTGGTACTGGTACGGGGCGCGGCAGATACCAAGGGCTGGGGTTGTGGTAATTTCTAGAGTCAAAGTCTGAATTGCTATACGTGTGGTAAGTATGGGAATTTCGCGGCTCAGTGTCCAGAAACACTTGGTCTTACTGTGGCTATTGAGGCGAAGGCCCCATAACCAATTCCTGTACGAGCAGTTACACGTAGCAAAGGGGTGGTTATTGAGGAAATCCCAGATAACCTAGCGAGACCAGTCACTCTTGAAAGTAGCAAATGGGCTCAACAGAGAGAAGTGTGGAAAGCTAAGGGTAAAGAAAAGGTGGTTGATGAATGGCAGGAGCAGAGAGAATTGGCGGCTAGAATCACAGAGGATTTAACCAAGAAGCTGCCAGAGCAGCTAGAGAATTTTGATGCTGGGGTCATTCAGAAGATACCAGCCAGTCTTCTGAAAAAACACAACCAGACCAGTCAAGGTCTAGAACGCCTGAGACCATGGTGGCTGTAGTTCATTGGCTGCAGTTCAGGGACTTATGGAAGAGTTAGGGACTGATAAGGGAGTTGAAAGCACTAGAACAAAGGAATGGTATTGTGCAGATACTACCAATTCTTTAAGTTCTGATAACAACTCTAAGGGAGGAAATTCATGTCAAAATTTGTGATAGAATTCAAAAACTCACAGCGGAGTTAGAGGACATTAGAAAAACTTTGCATGAAGCAGCAAATTTCATAAAACAGCGAAGGAGAAAGCCAGAACGGTTGACCTGGCTGCTGTTAGAGATGATGAAGTGCCGATGATCCAGATAGACTATAAAGTTAGGAAACAGTGGGAGCCACTAGCTGGTGTCATACTGGATGGAGGAGCAGGAGTAAACATCCCGGGGGTACATCTTTAGCAAAGGATGGGAATTACAAATTTGAAACCCGCACCTTTCAAAGTATGAATGGTGGACCATCAAGTAGTGCAGGCAATTGGTATGATAGAGAGTATGCAGATAAGAGTGGGCAAAGAAAAGTTCAAAACTAGCTTCCTAGTATTAGATGTGCAAGATCCGTATGGGATGCTACTAAGCCGCCCATGGTTGTTCACGACTAGGCTAATCAGACTCTGACAATACAAGGTGCCAGTAGCAGAATTCAAATTTAGACGAACAACACTAGGAGCTAGAGAAAGGAGTTGCGACCTGAAGAGCTTTTCCATAAGTATAAGGTGAATAAAATTGAGAGAATAATGGCATCAATGAATATTTTTCCATTAACAGAGCTAGATCTCAATGCAGTGTTACTGAAAAAGATCAGGCCGAAAAGCAAAAGAAGCAATTTTCTAGACCAGTACACTGAACAAAACTTTGGACAACGGCTAGTTCAGCTGACTAAAAGGCCAAAAGAACCAGTTGATTCCACTGCACCAGTGGATTCTAAACAAACACACTCTGAATAAGTTACTGAAAATCAGAATTTCAGAGCTCAGGGGATCGTCTTGGGATTACGCTGAGGAGTCAACCAAAACAAAGGGTGGAGGGCCTAACTGGTTACTTCCAGATGATAAGGAAATAGAGGAATGGAATTTAGGTTCTAAGGAAAATCCTAGATTGATCAAGGTCAACAAATATCTGAATCTTAAGATGAAAGAGAAGGCCAGACATATGTTCCAGAAGTACACGGACGTGTTCGCATGGGAACATACTGATCTTAAAGGAGTAGATCGAGAACTATGTCAACATCGAATACCATTGAAACCAGATGCCAGAACAGTACGGCTACAACGATACTGAATGAATCCAAATTACGCTAAGAAGGTCAAGGAAGAAATGGATAACCTTCTAAAGGTTGGGTTCATTACTGAAGTAGCTAGTAGTGACTGGTTATTCCCTATTGTGGTGGTACCCAAGAAGAATGGAAAGCTTAGAGTGTGTGTGGATTATAGGAAGTTGAACGCTCAAACAATTAAGGATTCCTTTCCATTACCCTTCATGAATATGTTGCTTGATGAAATTGCAGGATATGAGATATATAGCTTTATGGATGGTTATAGTGACTATAACCAATTACAAATTTCTCTTGAGGACCGAAGTAAAACCACTTTTATTACTGAGTGGGGAGAATTTATGTATCTAGTGATGCCATTTGGTCTTTGCAATGCACCAGCCACTTTTCAACGATGTATGATAGAAATATTCATTGAATTTCTTCACCAATTCCTTGCCATATTTATGGACGACTTCACTTTATATTCAACAGAGGAGAAGCATTTACTTTTCTTGAAATGGTTTTCTAGTGCTGTCAAGAAAAGCCGATCTGTTTGAACCCATTCAAATATGTTTTCTTAGTCTGGAAAGGATAGCTACTGGGACATATAGTGTCCAGGAATGGTATAGAAATTTCCAATGACAAGATCCAGTGTGTCCAACAGGCCAAAGCGCCTCGAAATGTGTCAGAGTTAAGCTCTTTCTTGGGATATATCAATTTTTATAGACAATATGGGCACAAGTTGACTTCCCAGGCATTACCTTTGTATGAACTTACAAAGAGGACCAGCAAGTTCAGTTGGACTGCTAAATGTGAGGAAAGTTTTCAGAATATAAAGAATGCTATTATCAGTAAGCCAGTCCTTCAACAACCAAATTGGGATGTCATTTTTCATGTACATGTCGATGCTTCACGATTGGCGATGGGAGCAATACTGGCTCATCTAGAAAGAAGAACTGATTATCCAGTAAACTTTGCCAGTCGCGCAGGTTTAGTAAGGTTGAACAAGGGTATACAACTACTAAACGATAAGCCTTAGGGATGGTTTTCGGTGCTACTAAATTCACATTATTTGTTGGGCAAGCTATTTCATTTTTATGTGGATCGTCAGGCCTTATTATTTGTGATTAATAAAGTCATTATTAATAAATTTGTTGGGCAAGCTATTTCATTTTTATGTGGATCGTCAGGCCTTATTATTTGTGATTAATAAAGTCATTATTCAAGGCAGACTGATACAATCGATGATGTTCTTGATGGAATTTGAATTTCGTATTTTCCATAAGCCCGAGAAAAACCATTGTGGTGCTGATTTCCTGTCCAAGAGTATGGATGGCTACTCTGAGGTGTCTTTAAGAGACGAGCCAGTGAATACAGAACTATTTCAGTTAACAGTTGTAGAATCAACTGATCCAGAATTGTATGAGGTATATCAGTTTCTTTCTAAGGGAGGATTCCGAGACAACTGGACTCAGAATCAAAAGAAGGCTCTGATTATTAAGAGTCTGAAGTTCACCATCATTAGTGGATCACTTTACAGATTGGGAGTCGATGGGGTTCTTCGCAGATGTGTGCCTATGGAGGGAAAAATGCAAGTTATTTCAAAGGCACATAATGGGGATTTTGGGGGACATTTTTCTACTGATATCACTTCCAACAAGATTCTACCAGCTGGATTGTGGTGGCAGACTTTAATATCTGATGTCAGAATCTTTTGTAAAAATTGTGATATGTGCCAAAGAATGGACAAACCCACGACAACAGATATGACTCCTCTAACACCGGTTCATCCCCACTGGGTGTTTTTATGAAATGGGGTCTAGATTTTATGGGTCCCTTCAAGAAAATTACTCCAAGTACGAATAGGTATATATTGATGGCCACTTGTTATGTGACCAAATGGATAGAAGCTAAGGCTCTTCCCGACAACACAGCAAAATCCACTGCTATGTTTCTATTTAAAAATATTTTTTGTCGATACGGGTGTTCTGTGGAGATTGTGTCCGACCAAGGTACGCACTTTATAGATGAGACTATGGACATTCTCATGGATATTCTTTCAGTCATCAAGCATCAAAAATCAACACCATATTATCCTAGATGCAATGGGCAAGCCGAAAGCAGCAACAAGACTGTCAAGACTATTCGCACTAAGATTGTGTGAAAAGAGCCACATCAGTGGGATTTGAAACTTCAAACTACTCTTTGGGCATATCAAACAGCTTATAAGGTTACTACGGGATTGACACCATTTAGAATGGTGTATGGCATTGAAGCTGTTGTCCCTAGGGAATTTGTCATACCCAGTCTCAGGATGGCAGTTGAGTATGGGTTAGATTTTAATCACAATCTGAAACAGAGAGTGGAGGAGTTAACACAGCTCGATGAGTTAAGGCAGAGGGCTATGTTGGAATAGGAAATTGTTCAGCAAAGAATGAAACACTGACATGACAGACGAATCAAAGTCAAGGAGTTTCAAAAAGGAGATTTGGTTCTGCTATATCAACCAAAACTAGGTCCTAAGAAACCAAACTTAAAGATAGCTTCGGCAGGTCCATATGAAGTTGATTGGGTATTCTCCAATGGCACAGTAAGATTGAAAGATTTATCTGGATTACTGTTGCCAGGGGTATATAATGGGGCCAAAATCAAGCTCTATTATTCAAACGACAGAGAGACTTCCAAGGATAAGGGTACTGATAGTCTGGGAACTAAAGACCAGAAAATTCTTGAATCAGCTATTTTAAGCCTTTTTCATGTACAACCAGTTCCAGAGCTAGTCAAAAGGTCAGAAAAGTCTCAGTATGACAAAACCATGTTAGTACCAGAATCAGTAAAGTGTCAAAACCAATATCAATTTTTATGGGAAAAAGGGTCAGTGAGACTATTAATAGTAATCATTTCAAAGAAGATGGAGAGTATTAGCCAATGCATGTGTGCCACGTCATTTGTGGTGCACAGGACTCTAGGAACAGTAAGTAGTGGAGCTTTTATCGCACAAATGCGTATAACAGTAAGGCGAATAGACATTTTTCCTCGTAAATCTCCTCCGCAACATCTGCCTATTGTTATCCATTCGCCATCGCCGAGCTCTGAAGTTTCATCACTGCAACCACAAACTTCTTCATCTGAGGAAATTGTTGATTGCTGTCTATCTTTACCAGCCATACCAGGATACGGGTTTGAAGATTCAAGTAAGTCCTCTTCTTCTTCTTATACTGATTCATCGTCTTCACGGTGTATGGGTAGGAAGAAAATGTCGGAGAAGATGCAGGAAACTATAGTGGAAACCCAAGCACTTATTGTTGCTACAAAAGACTCTCTTCCACTTATCCCTCACAGTAAAATACAGCCATATGTGTTTACTGAGCAAGCCGAGGCATTACTCTGACTGTGGGATTTGCATGTGGTTGTGCAAGCCACAAGAATTGAGTTTTACACAGCTATCATTACACATGGGTTCTTGATTCCTTTAATGTTGATAAAGGAAGTGCTATGGTATATGGTAGGAAAGTGTCGATAATACCGGAAAATATTGCTTGCATTCAAGATGCCAAATGAGCCAAAGCCATCTGTGGCAACAACAGAATAGATTAGTGCAGCTCTAAAAGAGGATGATGTTGCCAAGAAGAAACATAAATCCAGTGTGAAAGGGGTTCCAGTAGGGGGTTTGCACATTCCCACCGCTTATCGCTTTGTGGTTGAACTTGTGAGTCTCAAAAACAACTCGCCTTATGTGTCAGAAAAACTGTTTTCTATGCTACTGGCAAAAAGAGGACACCACAGTTTCAATAAATCTATGTCAGATTCTGTCACATAATGTGCTTCAGCAGACTGCTAAGTTGAAGTCCTAAAATGTTCTCAAAGCTTGGTATGTTTGGCAGTTCCTTTACTGGGCAACTTCTCCGGACACTCATAACCAGGTAAGAATGGCTTGGAGCCAGAAGCCCTTTCCAGTAACTAACAATTCGGATAGCTTAGAGGTCTCACCAAGATCACAAACCAGCTGCTGCAACTTACTTTGGTGTCCTCTAAAATCCTTGAAAAGGATGTTACGGATAAACTAGGCCTGGGACCATACTACAAAGAGATGGTTGAGATTCTCTTTAAAGCTAGGATTTTAAAAAATCATCCTCTTCCAGAAGGATGGATCCATACAGCTTTGCATAGTCATAAATTGGCCAGAACTCGTCTGACAAAAGGAAAACACACGCTCTATGATCCCAACAAAAAAAACTATCATCCTCTCACGCCTTATGAATTGGAAATGACCATAGAAAGGTGGGATTAGCTTGAGTAGGAGGCCATTTATAGACTTATCCAGAAGGACAATGCTGGCACTGCAATTTTTGCAACACCAACATGACCGAAGGACAAGAGGAAGCAGGTTCAGTTGAAGGATACTGGGTAGTTCCATCTCAGAATCTGATGTTGGATTTTTCCAGCCGTTCTCAGAATCAGACGATGGATTTTCCCAGTAAGGTGCTGGAATTTCTTTGGTTGGGCACCCTTGGAATTACAACTATAGGGGTGTCAAGCAACAAGCATGAAGTATGGTATACGTATAGCAATACCAGGAGAGTGAGCAACTTCAGAGGAGTACTATCATGAGGAAACATAGGCCAACTCATGAGGAACGTCGGCCAACCCAGCAAACAGGCAATGAGGTTCCTCAACACCTAGGAAGAATCAGACGGTGGATTTTTCATAAATTTTGGAGTCATACCAAAATTCAAGAAAGGAGGGAAGGATGTAGACGGCGAAGACAGCTCAACAGGCGGGAACTGTCTCCTAGAAGCCGAACAGTGGATCAATCAGTAATTACCATGGTAGTTACCACAGTAACTTTGAGAGGTTATAAATAGGACCCATTACATTGTAATTGTGCTGCTTGTCTTTTGACTTCTTACTCCTAGTCTCTTGGTTTTAGTCTCCGAATCTGTTCCTAAGCTACAATCTCTTCACTTGTAATTCCACTCTGTAATCATTACTACAGTAGTCAATTATGCTTCAGTGTGTTATACCTTGTACTTGTTCTTCATAAACTCTTAATCTGCATTGGCTTATCCTTTGGGCCTAAAGTTTTTGGTTTCAAAGGGTGATTCGCACCCCCTTTGCTCGATATAGCAAGCATGTCTACATGCAAACCGCCTTATGCAAAGGTGGCCGCAAGTGAAAAAGGCAAGGGCCTCGCAGTAGAGTCGGTTGAGCCGGGCACTGAAGGTAAAGGAAAGGAGTCAAGCATGCTAAACTTCAGTGGGATAAAGCTAAATGATAATGAATTTAGGAAGTTTGCAAAGTTAAGAGATCAAAAATCCTAGCTTGAAATGGAGATCTCTGCTACTCAAGATCAACTAAAACATCAGGATGGGTGCTACTATGTCCGTGAACATGGCCCTATGGCTAGGGTGGTTAAGGAGTCCTGTAATTAGGATCCTAGGCTCATTTTTGTGGACTATCTTCTATGATCACCACACATGGACTCCATGCCCTTGTCAGCTCTACCCGCACACCCATATTAGTGTGGGGTAGATAATATGGGACAACAACCCTTGTGGTAGGGGCTAGCATGTTGGCTACATGCACCTAGTCTTGGGGAAGAGCCCATATTCTCAATACGACTAGGAGGTGAGTCTGATGTCCACTCACTATGCTTGTCTTTGCATGAGTATGGCTTGTCATGTCATGTATGCAGGATGGATCCAATGAGGGACTCACAACAACAAGGCTTTTCAATCACTAAAGAGGACCCTTTCCTCAAAGGGTGGAGGTAAATAATGCTTCCACATTTGTAGCCCCATCACGTCGATCAAGAGGTAGCTTGCCAAGGTGGCTAGCTCAACATCTCTTATTTGAATTCGTGGGTAGGGTATTGGCAAAGGCTCAACTTATTAACTTTTATACGACCATAAGTGCTCAATCATGCTAGTTCAGTGTTAGCAGGTCACTGCCAACAGACGCATGAGCTGCTTCTACAAATGAAGGTGTGGAAGGCCCTGCAAAATACTAAAACCAAAATATTACATGGCATGAAACACCAGATTTGAAAACTTCGCTAATCCCGCAACACATAATTGAAGTTGTACGCACACACACACACACACACAGATAGAGAGAGAGAGAGAGAGAGAGAGAGAGAGAGAGAGAGAGAGAGAGAGAGAGAGAGAGAGAGCAAGAGACTGTAAGAGATCACTTGCAGATGCACCTTCTAGAGTGGAGCGTTACATCGGCAGGGCGAGAGAGAAGAAAGGAGAGGAGAGAAGAAGTACACAGGCATTGGGTGCAATCTCCCTTGTGCAAGAGTGATCATTTACTCTTGCATGTATTTATTTATAGATTTCTTGAATGCTAAAAAATGAATACACATTGGTTGGCCGGACATAAATGACCATAGCTCTAAAGATCACTTGAATAATAAAATATACATAAATGTGATGTCTTTTTGCATAGCCCATACCTCGGCCATGCTTTTTCCATCTGTCAGCTGACATAAATAATAAAATATCAATTTCCATTACATACTTCTCCGTTAGAAAGAAATTTTCCTTAGTTGCGAAGATAAGAATCTACAAACCATACTTGTGAAAAACATTGGTTAGTATTTTGTGTCAGAAATATCACATATTGAAAGAAAAATTCATAAAATTAAATAATTTACTTATGTCTACCATCATCCACATACTATATATTCTAGTGTCCCATACCACTAGAATAAGTAGTAATTTCATACCCTGATGAATCAGGATATCATTGGTTACAATCATCATTCAGTAATCAATCTTTATAAATTCCAATTCCAAACTCATAAACTTTATCGCAACAAGAAATCATCATACACCAAGTCCAAATCCAATTCCAATTCCACAATATAAGTCCAAATCCAAAATATCTTCTATTTTATATACCCAGGTAAACTAGGGATAGTGGTCAGCCAACCACTGTAGCATGATTTTGTGATTGGTGTTGCCACAACCAACGAATCTACACCAATGAGCCTAAATCAGAAAAACTGCACTAATGTTGCCTAAATCGGCGACTCTGAATTTAGTTTTTATTTAAAATAGTGAATCTTTAGTTTGTTTTTGTGTCTAGTTGTCACAATTAAAAACAAATCAACCGATTCTAAATGTCATGTTTTTTTAGACACTCTTAAGAGGAGCAAAACAATTCTTGAGTGCCATATTTCACACTCTGTGAGATCAATGAGATTCTACAAAAAATCATCACGTAGGCTATCTGAGGTAGTTATTAAAGTGTGTGCCTTTTGTAATACAGATGTATACTCCCAAATTTTGAAGTTTTATGTCTCTAATGGAATGTGGCCTGTGGATATCTAAGTGCGCACCTATGGATACCGTTCTTATTGAGCACTTGTAAGAAGATTGTATGCTAAGGTTATTATGGAACTAGAGAAACATAGATGAGTACAACTTATTGTATGAAGGAACCCGTGAGAAAATCTAGGCTTGACAAAATGTACATTACATATAGTAGGTAGATGGTAAGCTTTTTGAAATCATTGATGATGGCAGGGAGCTCAGTAGATCATGAGGATAACTGTCCTATGAGTAATTTTCATGATCGCAAAACACTAATCCCAATACAAATATGTAGATACCAGCTTGGAGTTGCCTCATGTCATGTGTAATTTCATAGCCTAGTGCATTGGCTTGTGGTAATTGTATTTCAAAAAGCAGTGTTGTTGCTCTTCAATGCAAGAGATAAACTCACCTTTTCATGGGTGATAGCCATGAAGAGATGCTCAATAGCTTTGATTATTACTATCTATCAAGCTCACAATCCGTGCAAGACATCTCATCCGCTAGCTAGTAGCCGAAAACAATTCTAGTGGGCAGCTTGATCCCAAGGGTATTGGGTGGAAAACAATGATCTAGAGGTTGACGACTATGTATGAATGTGGGACTTGGAAGGAAAATAAATTTAAAAAATTGATATGATAAATAATTTAACCGTGGGTAGATCTTGTAAACAAGATGTGCCTTTGCAAGGCTAGAAAGAGAGACATTACGGCGCGAGGCAAAACAATGCCACAGCTGAGTCTTGTACTATTGTTCTTGAGCACATGTTTTTTGTCTCCCAGGTGTCACCTTTCTTCACAAAGATGGTAGATTATCGGGACCTCGTGGGGTCACGTTTCCTCTTCTTCTCTTTTACACCCTTTAGGCTCTTCCTCTTCTTCCAACAATGAGGCCAACAGGCACCGCCCTTGCAGCTTGCCCATGCCATGGAGGTCCTTTCCCATGCTGTCCGTCTCATTGTGAGGTTTGCATTGGTTCAAATAATATTCTTGAGGCCGTCTCCCAACTTCTCTTCTTCTTCGGCCCACGCTAGCGCTTACGTTTCTTGTGTTGCCGATGAAATCTCCGCTTCTTTGGATGACCTTCAAGCTACATGCATGCTTCATGTTGCACATGTGGCCCTAGAAAGAGTGGCCATGCAGTTGCAAAGCATCAAAATAATTGGCTGCCAAATGGTGAGAGGAAAAATGAGCGGTGTATGGCACTTAACACCAATGGTTGGGTGTGTAGTAGTCAAGAGAGGGAGAGTTTTTAGGATGGTCTGCAAGCAGAAGAGGGAGAAAAGGATAATTGACATGGAACAGGACTGCACCATAGTTATTCTCAAGTAGAATCGATGTGTGTATGTGTGAATGGGAGAGAGAGATAAAGAGAGCGGCTGTATGTTTTTGGGATAGAGAGAAATTAGAGAAAGGTAGAAACTGGGTGTGTGTGTGTGGTGGTTGTTGAGCAACACCATAAGAACACAAAAAGGTAAGAGAGTTTGAGAGAGAGCAAGAATTGGATTGTTGCATGAAAACGAGGTAGAGGGAGGGAGAGAGAGAGTTTTGAGTGGTCTGAAAGCTTGATAGGTGAACAAGAGAGAGAAAGACGACTGGGTGGTTGTGAAGGGGAGTCACTTAAGGCACATGGAATACATGTCCAAGAGAGTGATTGTGATGAAAGTGTGGTAGGATGCTACCAATCTTCTCAAAGAGATGCACATGCTAGATTTGTTGAGGATGATGATGATGATGAAGCCTCCTATAAAAGCCACTACTCCAAAAGTCGTTGGGCAAGAGCTACAATAGAAACTTTAGTCAAGGTGGGTGATCTTGAGGAGACATATGTTGCATTGATAGATCATGTCTTTGATATCAATCTTATGTCCAAGAGTCTTTACATGAAGGGTAAGTGGCCGAAAGACACAGACCATGGGTGGATGATTAGAGCTGCAAATAACTCATCGGGAGAGCTGTATGGGGCTTGTCCAAATGTGAAAGTGACAATTTGTAATGTGAAGGATGAGCAAAACTTCTTTGTGTAGGAGATATCTACCTATCCTCTTATCCTTGGGTAGCCATACATCACAGCCGTTCACATGGAAACAAAGGTCTTGGATGATGGTTCTGCTTATGCTAGGGTAAAGAGCAGATATGGGAAGCGAGCTGTGCAATTTTTGACTATGTGTGTGAATCATGAGAGGAACCACAATAGTCTTCCTGAGTATCCTATACCAAAAGTGAACAAAGAGTTCAAAGAGTACAGGGAGACAAGGGGTTTTGGCCATGTACCATTGTAAAGCGGGATTACAATGGTACAAGAAGAAAAAAAACTCTCGCCTGACCCAAAGAGAGAAGAAGATTTTCCTATAGGTTTTCAGGGATTATTAGATCATGGGTCAATATGTTTTATGAATCTTGAGGATATGAAAATAAGTGCACGACAATATGTATATAGTGTACAGAAATACATGAGAGAAAATGGTTTTATAGAGGATAGTGAATGCATTTTAGGTTTCTTTGAACAAGTTTCTCATGTAGATACTATGCTTGAGCTTGAGGCTATAATGGACTCTAGCATGCAAGATGGAACCCACATTGTGGAAGTATTCTCTATGGAAATGTATGATGTGATTGAGGCTTTTGAAGATCAAAAATATTTCAATGCTAATGAAGGACCGGAAGTGCGTGTGGAGACCAAGTACAAAACGATGGCAAAGAAAGTAAGACCAGTGGCCTTACCTTTACCATTAGATTGCAGGAAAAACCTAGAGCAAGCTTCTTTGCGGCCGAGTCTCAAAGGATCCAAAAAGAATTGGACACAAGCTCACAATGGAATCCCTAAAGGAGATAAAAGTTGGTTGTGAAGAGTTTTTAACAGAAAAAGAGAAGAAGAGTTTTAAAGAAATGCTTTCAAAAGATGGTAAGGCTTTTTCTTTCTAGCCACATGAGATAGGGTGTGTTGATCCTAATGTTGTTGCACCTATGGTGATCTTCACTATCCCTCATGTACCTTGGAATCTATGCCCAATTCCAGTTCTGAAAGAACATTTGCCAAAGTTAATAGAACTACTCAATGAAAAGATTAGCATGGGTATCTTGGAGCCTTCTTGTGCACCATAATCGAACAGGTGGTTCTCCGTGCCTAAGAAGGATGGAGCTTTGCGATTTATACAAGATATGCAACCTATAAACAAGGTTACCATCAGGAATGTGGGTATAGGACCTATAGTAAATGAGTGTACAGAGGCGTTTTGCAGGAAGGTCAATTTACTCAATGGGGGATCTCTATTCAGGATACGATCAATTTCAACTAGATGTTGAGAGTAGATATCTAGCAACTATAAAAACACCTTTGGGACTCGTAAGGATGTGTACCTTACCTCAAGGAGCGATAATTCAATTGCACATATGATGAATGGGATGAACAAGGTTCTACGTGACTTCATACCTCAGATCGCAATGCCATTTCTTGATTATGTGCCCATCAAAGGATGTGAAGACAAAGATAAAGATGAAGCAATGGATTGAAGGGAGTGCCGTAAGTTTGTTGCATACCATATCAAATATTGTGAGAAGATTTTGTCAAAGCTGGAAGAAGTTAATGTTACTCTATCAGGGCAAAAATCTGTATTTGGTGTCAATGATGTGTTGATTGTGGGGTGTGTGGTCCTTCTGGTATAAGGCCTTGTCCAAAAAAGATGGATGCAATAAAAAACATGTATAACTATAACTGAAGTTAAAAGATTTCTTGATGCTTGAGTCTTCTATCTTATTTCGATACCACATTATGCACATGTAGCAGATCCCCTTTATAGGTTGTTGAGAAAGAATCAAAAGTTTCGATGGGAAGAAGAGCACACAAAAGCCATGAGGAAGCTAAAGAAGCTACTTCTTTCATCGCGAGCCTTGAGAAAGGTAGACTATGCATGTGAGAGACCTGTCATTGTGACAGTGGACACGAGTCCTACAGGGATAGGATGGGCAGTAGGGCAAGATGATGGTGAAGAAAAAAGGTATGTGGTGATATTTAGAGCCAAGATTCTGAGTTCTCGTCAATGAAATTATGCACAATGAAAAAGGGAACTATGGGGGGTGGTTACAACATTGAGGTGTGACAAGGAGTACTTGATAGGGGCATCAGTGGTTATGGAAACTGATTGTTTGCTTCTTCTTGGAATGATCAGAAACTGTTCGACTCCTGATATTGCAATGCTGTGAATGATCAGAAACTGTTCGACTCCTGATATTGCAATGCTATGATGGATAACCTATATAAAGTCCTTGAATCTTGAGTTCAAGCATATTGCAGGGAAAGACAATCCAATGGCAGATATGCTATCTAGGGAAAGGTATGAAGATGAACATGACACGATTATTGAGGGAGATGATGTAGGCACAAACTTCTATACTATTAATCATGCAAAGAGTAGTCATGCATGTTTTGTGTCTTCATTAGAGTCCTTTTGAGAGAAACTATATGAGGATGAATGTCTCTTGATAGGTCGCTGCTTAAGTACTCTTCAGAAGCAGGATGATTGGACTGAGCAAGAATTAAGAGGAAAAGAAGAAAAGCATATGGTTACTTCTTGAGGGATGGCTACTTATGGAAGCATCCTAAACAAAGAGATGGAACACCATTGCGTGTAGTATGCGATAAGGTTACTCGGCAACAAATCATCAAAGATTTCCATGAAAGTTTATGGGTAGGACATCGAGGTGTATGGGAAACATTTGCCAAGGTAAAAGAAAGGTATTGGTGGAAAGGGATGTATAAGGATGTGGCTGAGTTTGTGGAGTCTTCTGTGACATGCCAAATGTATTCAAATGTACAGCATCGTGATGGACTACATCCTACTTATCCATTAGCCATGCATTAGAAATGGGTTGTGGACTTGGTTACAATGCCTTTGGGACTTTGGCAAATGAGGTATTTGGTGCTTTCAAGAGAAGATTTGTCTAATCAAGATGAAGGGCGTGCATTGAGGACAAAGAGTACACAAGTTGTATGTAAATTTCTTCTTGAATATGTGATCTCTCGCTATGGGTGTGTGGGAAAGATAACTGCAGATAGAGAAGAATTGGATGCTGATGAAGCAAGGGAATTCTTCTCTAGAATGGGCATCAAAGTAGCTTTAGCTTGTGGTTATAACCCAAACGAAAATGGTAAAAGTGAAAGAGGGCATCCTCCAATAATCAAAGCTTTAGCTAAGTCTAGTGAAGGTAATCTTGGAGAGTGGCCAAGGTTACTGCCATTTGCATTGTGGGCTGACCGTACAACACATAGTTCAGTCACTGGCTATATGCCTATTGAATTGATGCATGGTCGAAAACCTGTAATTCCAATTGAAGATGTAGTTCTTACACAGAATGTATTTCCATGGGAAGATGGAATGTGTAGAGAAGACCTTATTGCATTGCACATACGGCAATTGGAAAGAAGGTCTAAAGACATTGAGCATGCAAAAGCTAGACTAAGAATTCAAGGTCAAAAAACAAAGACAGATTTGACAAGATGCATAGGCCCAGACCAAAAGATATTGAAGAAGGTGATTGGGTGTTGGTGTATGATAGTAGCCTTGAAAACCAGCACTCTACAATAAGGAAGCTTGCAAAAAGATGGTTTGGTCCTTATGTTGTCAAACATGTCCATGGAAATGCAACTTACACCTTGCGTGAACTGGACGGGATAGAACTGAAAATTCCCATTGCAGGAAAAATAATTAAATTATTCAAAATAAGAGGGGATGCTAATCCATTTTATGCACAACCAAGTAAAGAGGATGATGAAGCCAACTATATGCAAACTGAGGGTGAAAGTGAGAATATGGCGTCTGACCATGAGTTTTAACGCTCTACAAATGTTATTTTGGCACATACCGGAGGATGTGCAGGTTCAGAGGGGGTGGATGTCGTGCCGTGGAACTTACATAGTGCAAAATTAAAACATTCGCATCACTCTTGACACTTCTTGATGTATGCAAATAAAAGCAATCATGTACATATTGTGATATATGTTGAAGCATCTACTGCGGGCTGTCATTATTATGTACATACCTATCCGGGGACTCGTGGCCCTGGATGTGGCGCATTTGCGTGCTTTTCCACTTGATAAGATTCTGAATTTGGTTTTTCAATGAACATAGTCCAAGTGTTTCATGGTGGCACACTCATGTTGCCTATAAAGACTGATGCGAGCAAAAACTGCCAAAAATAGCAGCTAACAGGCGCCATTGCAGAAGATTGCATGGAAAGTGACCCAAAATGGTATATTGATAAAAAATGATGCTTATCTATAATTTTTATGCTTACGTGAGTAATCCCATAAATTTAGGGATTTTTCTAACTCCGGTTGGGTTTTTTCGCATCAAAACTGGCATTTTTTTTAATGAGATGAAAATGACCTAGTTTGGGTCCAAAATGGCAAAATGGGCCAAAAATTGACACATCAGCTTATGTTTCCGTGGGTACAAGAGAGAGGCCAGATTTTTACAAAAAAAACCTGCAATTTTTCTCTACTGTGCAATAGCTTCCATGGGTACCCAATCTATGTGTGCTGCAGTCCGCCGCCTCTTCGTAATCTTGTATTTGAGCTTATGAGGGAATGAATTAGGGTTTCCCCTTGTCAAAATGGTGTGTGGGCTTCAATATAGAAGCTCTTAGATCTCTGCAAAATCACAAAAATGGTCGCCAAGAAGGTGGAAGCTCGAGTATTCCTTTCAACTGTTTGAAGTTACGACTATGTAATTGGGGGCGAGGCTACATGATACCATGAAAGAGGTTTGGGTTTTGAATGAGATTTGTGCTTGTATGAACATTGAGGTTTCATGGTTGAAACTTTAGTGTTTTTAAATGGTCTTTTTAAGCGAAATTGAATGTGATTTGGTGATCCTCTCATCATAATCTCGACTACGAAAACAAGCAATTTCCAAGCACGATAGGAAAGAGGGTTTGTGACTTTGCTGTCACGAACGCTCTTAGATTTTTAGTCACCCTTAGAAAGAGGGTTGGTGATTATCCACAAACTCTTATCACAAAGTGTTTATGACTCTCATCACGAACTCTCACAGCTAGAGGGTTTGCACCTTCCCAGCTAGACCGCACACATTCCGACAACAGTTGTGTCAGACTTTTAACCCCAAGAACCATCTTTTCTCTTTTGTCAAAATTTTGGCAGAGTTTTATTTGCAATTAGACCTATATTTCAAAATAAACATGCCCTCCTCTCTGAGGAGCCTCACATGAGGAAAAAAACATTTTGAAAGTCTTTTCCCAAAAGTTATATCAATAAGCAAAAAAAACCACTTCCTTTCCAAGTAATTGGATCAAGCTTTAAAGTATAAGACCATCCCCTTTTTTTCCTTTTTTTTAAACAAATACCAATTATAAAAATTGCTTTGCTTTATTAACTTAGTGAGTTGAAAAAAAAACAATAAGATATTATTCTAAATTTTGGCTAGACATTTTCTCGGTAGACAGGAAGTCTACCTGAAAGCTCGAGGTTGTCATTTTCACAATTTGTGTTGGCACCGCACCTTGTCTATTACCCTGATGTATGATGGCCAAAAACCATTCAATATGCCATTCCATGAGAGGATGTTCACCATTGTATGCCTTTCAAGTAGACACTGTTCTCTTTTATGTCTTAAAAACATTTAATTAAACTACACGTTGTGCATATCAATCGTTTAGAAGTTACCAATGTATAATGTTCATTTTCCTAGACTCAGTACATCTCATTACATCTTGGTCTATATACTAAAAAAGCAGCATTTTTTTAATGCTATTATGAATAAACAACAAAAAACAGCTTTGTAGAACATGATTATGCAAACCAATAAACCTAGACTCTATCCCAATGTAATTGTATCAATAACATTGAAAAAAGTCAAGAGCTCTTCTCACCGTGCAGTATTGCCAATGCTGTAAAGGACATAGTTTTTTGCTTGTGCACCCAGAAAATTACTAATTGTTTGTGTGTTGGGGTAGCCTACTGTAAAGACTGTATGACTGTGTCTGTGTGTGCAGCTTGTGTACGAATGACCAGGGTAGTACCTCCCTCAAGTGTGCGTGTGTGTGTATGTGCAGAATTTGTCAATCAAGGAGCCAAATGCGCAGCGCTTCTCTCTGATGTATGTGTGTGTGTGTATACGAACAAACAGACTCGTGTGCTGGCACAAAGTAGGGTACGCTATTGTAGGTTCTCTGTATTTTTTTATACACGTAGCCCACCGCGGATTCTTTACGTTTCCCACGTGTACAAGCCATTTGCATGATCTATTTTAAGCCTTGCTCCAATTGATGCAGTTACCGATTGTCAAAGTGTTAGGTTAAGTTACATGCAAGAGATATTGAGAGAGTGAGAGAGAAAGATAGACCGATACTCCAGAGGGCGTCAATCTTACCATACAGGATTGTTTATTTTCCATCTAGACTTGTTTTACCAGTTGTTTGCAAAGGACCTCCTCGATAGAGAGACAATTTTTTAGGAAAAAATGAGAGCGAGAACAACTTGAAACCTCGTTATTAAACCCATTGTTGTGTATAACGAGAGAGAGAGAGAAAGAGAGAGAGAGAGAGAGAGAGAGAGAGAGAGAGAGAGAGAGAGAGAGAGAGAGAGAGAGAGAGAGAGAGAGAGAGAGAGAGAGAGAGAGAGAGAGAGAGTTTGGGCTATAGAGAAATAGGTGGGTTAAACAAGTGCTGCTCTCAAAGCTATCTTTGAGGGTTCAAAGAGATAGATAGAGAGAGTGAGAGGGAGAAGAAGATAGAGAGCGGTATACTTGTTAATTAATTTACAAATACTTGTGGAATTTTGGGCATACTTGCTCAACAAGGGTTGCAACATCCATGAAAAAATTGGTGCTGCTCTTATTGCTAACTTCCGAGATTCACACACACACACACACAGATAGAGAGAGAGAGAGAGAGAGAGAGAGAGAGAGAGAGAGAGAGAGAGTCAGGTTGAGTTTCCCAAGGTAGTTCTACATCACTGACAAAATAGAAAGAGAGAGAGAGAGAGAGAGAGAGAGAGAGAGAGAGAGAGAGAGAGAGATTTCATTTGCAGTTCTAGAGCAAGCTAGAGAGAGAGAACGGCCGCCAATTGGTTGTGAGAATTCTAGAGAGAGAGAGAGAGAGAGAGAGAGAGAGAGAGAGATTAATGCAGTGTGTGTCTCATTGAGCGTGAGACAGTACGGGTGGGTGTATGCTAGTTTTGATGGTCTGTGTGTGTGTGTGTGTGTGTGTGTGTGTGTGTGAGAGAGAGAGAGAGAGAGAGAGAGAGAGGCCCACCCCCAACCCTGGGAGTATGCCCACTTGGTGGGGGATAGCCCACCATGTAGACATATCCCCCGCCAATGATTACTATTTGAGTTTTCTAAAGTTTATGAATTTATAACTATCCATTCTCAAGTCATATGTTTATCAATCTTGCCTTTGCTTTCCAAAATCTGGTGTTTTTCCAAAATTTATCCAATAGTAAATAGTATCCATGGCTTATGCAAACCATCCACCCCATGATTAGCATTGTAACACATTAGGTGACAAATTTTCTTGCATTGTTTTTTATTTAGGAAAAAAAACCTTTGTACATATGTCATGGTATCCATTCCATTTTCCAAAGAAATCGAAGGGGTATACACCAAGTTTTTATTTGAACTAAACAATCATTACATCATAAATAACAGATGAGATACATAGACGCCCTCATGTTTTGTGTGTTGGAGTGGTATGTCTGCCTGCCATTCTTCCTTTTCACTGTGTGTCCTAGCTTTGTTGTTTACTTTCCTTCATTCAAACCAGTTGTTTCAAAGATATTTGTCGCAATTTTCCCAGAATTATGCGCATCTTATTCTATTTCCTAATTGTTTAGTATATTTGTCAAGGATTTGACCTTGAATCTGATACCAGGGAAGTTACCTTTTAATAGAAATTGTGTGATTAATGCTTTGATGCGGGGTTTTTTTGAAACCCTTACAAGTAAACATAAAGCTTAGCCATTGTAAATCATTCAATGTTGTAACTACGCATGAAGCATTATGAATGACGGGTAAGACCTGTGGCACACACACTTTGTATGCTAATTGTGTAGGGCAATTGTTGGCTGCTTGTATGAAGGATACTTGGTGTCCAGGTAATGCATATTTTTTCCATGTTGTTTTTGTAGTATATTCCCCAATGAAAGGTCTTTGTAGTATTATATTTGTGTTCAAATATGTAGAACCAAACTTCGTATGATTTGGTTTAACTGATATGATATCCAATGGATAATAGTAAAGGGGTCCTCATGGGACAAGGGTTTGTTGTGATTCATGCATTGCATAATATATATGTTATTCATGAATAGTAGATCATCCGTATACCGATTAGAGTGTAAAACCGCTAAAAGCATGTCAGAATATTTGAGTATGGATAATTTTCTAACATACTCTAGTTCAAACCAAGCAAGGTACAGATTTCACCATAAAGGGGAACATGAGTATCCCATTGGGCTTCCTTTAGTTTGTCGGTATATATCTGACCCCAACTTTGAGAAGCAATTTTCCAATGCAAAGATATTTAAGGCATTAAAGAATTCGAATGAGCATTTTACTTTTGATTTCTTTTTTTTAAGGGTGATTTTTCTTCTAGATAGTTTAAAACCTTTATAACCTTGACCCATTACTAATCTTTTAATGTTTCTCAAAGACTCGAACAGGCTATGTTTCCCATGGTGAGGAATTTCTTCATAACAAGCTTTAATATCATTTGTATGTATGGAATAAATTAGTTTAGAAAGGTTCATTACAGCTTCGTACTGGTTGTTAATTATCCAGTACGCGTTAGTATTAACCTTTGAGAATGTTTGTAAATTCTTTTGAAAGTTCTCGGTATAGTCAATAAGCTCGCTAGATAAACTTTGTTAGAAACTAGTGATCATACTAGCCACATGAGAAAAAACACAATCATGGGCATTTGTTATCCATTGAAACTCTGACTTGTGAATTTTATAATTACCCATAATGTAGGGAAGGCCTCTATTAGGAGAAGGTATGACACTAAACTCCTTGCATCGTGAATTAATGAGCGAAACGATGGTGTTACTACATTCTTGTATAGGCATGAATTCTGAATAATTCAATCTGTTCTTTGCACAGTCTAATGATTCGTTTACAAATAAAGACAGGTGTCTGGGTTGATTTGTCCAAACCACATATAAAAATGTGTTTCTGGATAAATTTCAATTCGTCTAAGATATCATTTTCCATGAACCACAAAGTTTGGTTATGCCTATAGTTTGGGAAGGTGGATTGGAAGGTTTTTTCTAGTTTTTCTTCAATTAACTGCAAGTGAGATGGAGTATAATTCAAATTTAGCAATTGGCATAATTTTTCCCACCCCTTCTTGAACTCAGCTTTAACTAAATGCAAATGTACAAGGACAAGGGGGATATGGTTAAGGCCTTTGGATACATTATCCCTTAAAATGTGGTCTCTAATGAAAGTTTTCTGAGTAGTAAGAAGATGCATACCGAGATGGCCAAAATCTTTCAAGAAGTTTTTAAACCGTTTTTGGGTATAGCACATAAAAGGTTCATTCAGATTGAAAGGTACAACAAATGTGTCAAATGGTTTATATAAGTATTGGCCTATATTGCTCGTGTATTTCCATCCAAGATTACTTTTGTGTGGGGTTGTACAAACTCCATAAATTTACTAGTAAAAGTTAGGTGAATAAACCGACGTTTACTTCTTTTACCTTGTTTAAACCATTGTAAATCATTAGTTCTAGTAATTAAATGTCGTACCTTGTCATCTGTACTGTACTCTAACATTCTTGGAGGTTTGGCCAAATCCTCAGATCCACGGTATTGTCAAGGTTGTTTGATGATGATGCCGTATTGCAAGGTGTGCCAGCAATACGCTTTAGTTGTTCCCTACTTTTCAAGGGTTTAAAAATAGTGTCGATGGTCAGACCAATTGGGTGATGTTGAACTCGAGAGAGAAATGGATTTCCTGGTGTATATATTACTAAACCTTCTGCTGCATCAATCAAATGTTCATGAATAGCGTTGATAGCCGTTTTTCGGCTCTCCATAATTGCCATAGTAAGTTACTCCACCCTACCAAATTCACCCAAACGCTATGGCCATCCCTACCATTTCACTGTACATAGGCATATGTGAGTTAGGGGGCTTTTCCCATATCTTCTTAAAAACCCTCAGCTAGCTAGTCACTGGGCTAGTTGAGCCAAAAAAATAAAATTAAAAAAAAAAAGTATATTATAGCCTCTTTGTGTGTAAATATTTCATTGTATATATGGCCTAAATATAGGGATTTTTTATAATTATTTTGGTATTTTATTTAAATATTTCTACTTAGGTGTGTGTTTTATTAAACCTATGTACACCTTCTTTCATTCTCTTACACCATAATTATATTTTTTGCCAATATGTACATACTCTAACCTCATATTTTTCCTTTATACAAATCACTCCCACATTTTCACCCTCACCCTCGTGAAAACAAAAAATTGATTTCTACTCATTGGTTACTTTTATTATATTATTTACTTGCATATCTTTTCCTCTTTCACCCAAAATAATTCAAGGAGGGACCATATCATATGATTCCAATATCTTTCCATATCCATAACTCCTCCATATTTTTATTATTATTTTTACTCATTATTCTAACACCATGTGCTCATTGAGCTAAAGTCCATGAATAGTCCATACACTAGTCCCACCATGTATATATTTCTTTATTCACCAATAATCCTCCTCCATGCATGGGTCAAGGGCAACTTGGATGCTTTGTATTATAATATGACAAAGGAGGGGCTCACTCTTGGATGCATTGTACAAATTCAACAAAGGAGGGGGCCACTAAAAGACTTTTGCAGGCATAAAAAACGGGCTTTTTGGTGAGAATTTTAGCACCTATCTCCACTCCAAAGTTGGAGCGGTGGTCAAAAGAGAAAATGTAGCCCACACTCTGAATAATCACCTCAAAGTTTTTCATGATTTTTGGAGCTACCAGCGGTGAGCTATGATTTTTTGAGTGGACCCCAGTCTGCCCACTTTTCTCACAAGTAGCCCTTAGTCTTCTCTCACCCTTCCACACACCTACTCACTCTTACACATCCCTCCCTCTCCTTCCCTCACTCAAACCTGCAATTTCCATGGCTTCTCCCACCCTCTTCACCATTACCCTTCTCTCTCATCCCTATAGTTCTTTTATGAACCTCTACATACATACACCCTCTCCATGTCTCTCTCTATTGCTTCTATGTTACAATTTCATTTACCTCTCCTAAAAATATCTAAAATTCAGCATCTTAACCATGATAACTTCTGCAAATTGAGGATTTTTCATCAACAAATCCTCTTTTCATCGTGGTGGTCAACCGTGGCGGCGGCGTAAAGAAGCGAAGAAGAAGAAGAAGACCAGCGGTCATTTTTTCCACAATCTACACAAGGGTGAGTTCAAGCTTCTTAAAAGCTTCACCATCTCAATGATTCTCTTTTAATTCACCCCTCTTCCTTCATCAAATCAACTCATCCTACCCATTGTAAATGTATCACTAACAATTCTAGTGATTATTACCACTAACAACTAACTTCTCTTGTAAAAATACACCCACACTATCAACATATGGAGTAGGCAACCGCACAAGTAAACCAAATTCACTTACTCCCATGGAAGTTTCTCTCCTTTCACCACATCAATAATTCTCTTACTTGGGCCCACATCCATGTGACTCAAGAGAAAAGAGAGACCCCATTCTCATTTGAAATTCATAAAAATTCATAATCCTTGATCTTTCCTAATAAAATTGATTAGGCTTAATCCTAATCAAGGCTTCTAAAACCTATAAATAGAACCCATTCCTCCTTGTAAAAGACATCCCTATACCATTGCACACTAGATTAAGCGTAGCACACGCCAGTTCTATCTTGGTTGTAAAGAGAGAGTAAGCTTTCTATACACCATCACTTTGGTGCATAGAAAAGCTTGAGCTAGTTTGAGTGAGTGCGAGTAGAAGATATTCTTCCTACCATTGTTGTATCTATCCCAACATCAATGAATTGTTAGTTTTGGGTGCAATTCATGTCCAAAGGCTCGCGCTTCTCCTCCAATTTGGCTTGGCAAACTCATTCAGCTTCATAAGGTGACTTGTTTCATTGAAGGTTGTTGTTTTGTTGCTTGTGATTCATTGGCTATTGTTTGGCTACCATTGTAAGAGGGTGGATGGTGAGAGGGCTCCCATAACCCTAAGACAATGTGCTAGTGATTCCGCAAGCTCTAAGTCCCTTTTTGTGCAAAATATAAAGTTGAAGCTAAGTTGTACACCATCTCTCTCTCTCTCTCTCTCTCTCTCTCTCTCTCTCTCTCTCTCTCTCATGTTTTAGTGTATGAGAGTGTTCCATTGGTGTTAGGGTTAGTGTAAATCCCTTGCTTGTTTGTGGGTTGCTCTAACGTTTCTCCTCTTGTGCGTCCTAGTTCGCTCTTAAACTAGGTGGTGCCCCTTGTGTAGTTGGGATTTGGGTTTGTTGTTTTGGTTTGTGTTGTGTTGTGCCCCAGCCCCATTGAGCAGCACGGGAGCCTTGAAGGGTGTCTAGAGGTTGCTCTTCTTGTTGCCCGCCCCGGACCGCCTCAGCGTAAAAAACCACTACAACATGTCGAAATTCAATGGGAAAGGATGTTACCCATCCAATGAAAGCATATACTTGTGCGGGTCCAAGGAGTAAGGAAAGAACCTTGGGAGATTTTGAAACACAAACCAAAGAAGGTGTTCAAACCATATGATCGTTGTTGGGCAGCTTGAATGAGGTTTCTTCTTACAAGTGAACTTGATGAATGGTCTGTATGTGTTCCAGCAATTCTTCAAGAACTTTCGAATTTCGTTTTCTTTCTCATTGAGTGATAGTCTGATTGTACGGCCAACCATGGAAGTGTTAGAACACTTTTTACTGTCAATGTCTGACAGTTTTATAAGGCTTATCTTGTGAAAGTATATGTTTTGATTGAAGTGCCGATGTCTTGCATTGTTCTACTACATCAGGCGGTAGACTACAAAGAAGAGCTAAAGAATCAATAGTGAATGGAGCCCATTGATTCAATATCTCGAAATCCCAAAGTTTGTTTTCAAGACGAGCAACGTCAAGCTCAATCTGTGTCAAAGGGAGTAGTGGAATGACTTCAGAAAAGTGTCTGGGCATAGACCTTTCAATGTTTTGAAAAGAAAGCGTTAGTTAGTCCTAGGGCTTCCTTTTCTTCTTGATCTAAGAGTTCCTGATCCAAAAGAGGGTTCACAATCTCTTGAAATTGCTTAATTGCAAGAGGAAGGATAGGGATATTATCAATGAAATAAGGCTAAATCTGAGCAGTCTTGAGCATCAATAAAGCATAATGATAACAAAACAGAGTTCAGTGCATTAAATTAGTTGTGCATGATCTTTTTTGGCAAGGGCTAAGAGCTTCAACCAATCATTAACTGAAGTTGTTTTTCAAGCCGAAAGTTCTTGTTCTTGTATTGCCTTTTTCTCATAGTCGTTGAGAAGACTTTTATCAAAGTCATTCCCTTTGAAGCAAGAGAGCAAGCGTTGTGTACCAATTGGTGGGATATGAATCCTTTTATCGTCGGAGTAGCCAAAACGTGTAACAGATACAATCCAGCCAACCTGAAGGATGTTTTAAAAGACAAATCACAGTGTAGAATGCAAGCAAGTTCAATATATGGTAGTTTTCCGACCAAGGACAACTCAAGAAATAAAAAGAGAGAGATTAAATTTTATATACCCTCTTAGAGAATCATATATTGACACTTGACCAACATATATTGCCAATGTCGTAAAGGACAGAGGTTTTTGCTTGTACGCCCGGACGATTACTGATTGTTTGTGTGATGGGGTAGCTTGCTCTAAAGACTATATGACTGTGTGTGTGTGTGTGTGTGTGTGTGTGTGTGTGTGTGTGTGTGTGTGTGTGTGTGTGTGTGCAGCTTGTGTACGAACGACTAGGGAAATACCTCCCTCAAGTGTGCATGTGTGTGTGTGTGTATGTGTGCAGTTTGTCAATCAGGGAGCCAAACGAGCAGCGCTTCTCTGTGACGTGTGTGTGTGTATATGAATAAATGGACTCGTGTGTTGGTGCAAAGTAGGGTACGCTATTGCAGGTTCTCTACGTTTTTTTATACAAGCAGCCCACCACGGCTTCTTTACGTTTCCCATGTGTACTAGCCAGCTGCATGATCTATTTTAAGCCTTGCTCCAATTGGTGCAATTACCGATTGTCAAAGTGCTAGGTTACAATACATGCAAGAGATATTGAGAGAGTGAGAGAGAAAGATAGACCGATACTCCAGAGGGTGGCAATCTTACCATACAGGATTGTTTATTTTCCATCTAGACTTGTTTAGCCAGTTGTTTGCAAAGGACCTCCTCAATAGAGAGATAGTATTTTAGGAAAAAACGAGAGCGAGAACAATTTGAAACCTCGTTACTAAACCCATTGTTGTGTATAAAGAGAGAGAGAGAGAGAGAGAGAGAGAGAGATTTTGGGCTATAGAGAAATAGGTGGGTTAAACAAGATGGTGCCGCTCTCAAAGCTATCTTCCAGGATTCAGACAGATAGATAGAGAGAGCGAGAGGGAGAAGAAGATAGAGAGCGGTATACTTGTTAGTTAATTTACAAATATTTGTGGACTTTTGGGCATACTTGCTCAACAAGGGTTGCAACATCCAGGAGAAAATTGGTGCTGCTCTTATTGCCAACTTCTGGGATTCACTCACACACACACACACACACACAAAGAGAGAGAGAGAGAGAGAGAGAGAGAGTCAGGTTGAGTTTCCCAAGGTAGTTCTACATCACTGATAAAATAGAAAGAGAGAGAGATAGATATTTCATTTGCAGTTCTAGAGCAAGCTAGTGAGAGAGAACGGCCGCCAGTTGGTTGTGAGGCTGAGAGAGAGAGAGAGAGATTAATGCAGTGTGTGTGTGTGTGTCATTGAGAGTGAGAGAGTACGGGTGGGTGCATGCTAGTTTTGATGGTCTTTGTGTATGAGAGTTAGAGAAAGAGAAAAGTTTGATTCTCTTGCACTATTAGATTTAGATAGTGAGAGAGAAAATGGTAGTGCTATCAAGAGAAAGTTGAGAGAGTGTGTGTGTTTTTGGTGTGAACATAGAGAGAGAATGATACTATTAGGGAAGAGTGAGAAAATAAGAGAATGAGTAGAGAGACAAAGATAGGGTGTCTGTATCTGTGTAGGCAAGAATAAGAGAGAGAGAGTGTGAGAAAATATTATTTTGTTTAGTCAAGCGCAAGTGAGTACGAGAGAAGAAGATCGAGAAGGCGTTGTAGTGGGCGCGAGTGAGTAAGGGAGAGGGATCCCATGAGGGTTTCCCTCTGTGTGTCTAAGAGTGTGTGTACTCCCATTGGGAGAGAGCAGGAGAGAGAGGTCACCAGGGCAGTGAGAGAGGAAGTTGCCACCAAGAGAGAGAGAGAGAGAGAGAGAATATATGAACTCAGGGTTTTGTGTGTGTGTGGGTGTGTAAGTTATTGCGAGAATGAGAGAGAGAAATGTGTGTGTCCTATGGATTGAGAGAAAGTCAGAGAGAGAAATATTATCTTAGAGAGAGAAGAAGTTGCCAAGCTTCGAGAAGACGCAACCACTACCTTTCCTATGAAGCCAATGCTCACAAAAATGTAAGCTAATGGTGTCAAATTGTCACAAAACTCAAAGGCTAACCTCTACACACCTAGAGGATACCATCCTATGGTCTCTAGCCCAATTTACCACCCGATGCAAAAATTGTGTATAAAGATAGATAGAAATTTACATATCATCGATTCTTGACATGATTTGGTCTAAAGCATAGCTCATCCCGTCATGGTCACAATGACATATAGCAATCACTAAATGGATGCACGATTGGACACAAAACTCACCTCAAATCTCATGGAAGATCTCTTCACGAAGATACCAAATGCGCGCAAGCTTGGCGTTGAAGTGTATCTCTTGATGTTGTTAACACAATGGTGACTTGGCCTTTGCAAAAATGTAGCCACCATAGAGCACGTAGGAGGAGACGAAGAAAACCGCAATTTGTTGCAACACACAACACCCAGTCATATATACTTAGTGGAGCTCAAAACTTGATTCATTCAAAAATTTATTAGATTTACAAAAATTGGCTTTTATACCTCATCCTTGGAGGTTCTAACTCACCAAGATTACCTCCTACCATCTACTATGGGGTTAGGGATACTGCATTCTTACTAAATAACAATCTATAAACTCAATCATCCTGAAATAATTACAAAGAATTTGTCAGAATAAGTATTACAAATTTGGGCTCTTCTAGTGTGTTAGCTGTAGCCGTCAACACCCCCCCCCCCCCCCCCCCCCCCCCCTCCGTGTCCATGTCATCCCTGAAATGATGGGTCTTGATCTCCTGATCTTGTAGGAATTTTGAGCCTTGGAGTCAATGGTACCCCTTGGGCTTTAGCAGCTTCAAGTACGACTGGTACCTTATGTTTCCCTTGGTGACAGTAGGGATGAATATTTTGTTGTCGTAAGTAAAGAAGCCGGTGTTGAAGGCTTCCTCATAGTCTTGCATGTGGTATCTTGGTAAGAACATTAGCCTTTGGTAGAACAAATGTAACACCTTTGGGGATGGGTTTCTTTGAAAAATCATATGTCATTTTGGTGACAGTGTTTCCGGTTGAAAGTAAGTGGAGTACGTAGCTTTGGACGGTACAAACACTTCAATGTATGCCAAGATGGTCTTGCATATCTTCTTGATCATCACACACATCAAGTCGGGGGGTTCCCTTCAGGGTTTTCACCATATAAGATACCCTTATTTTCTCTCCTTCCTTGGATGGTGGCATGGATGGGTAATTGAGCCACTTGGGATGTTTCTTCAATATTTTGTTGTGGTTTCCCCAGGTGCGTACGCGAGGGACTAGGGAAAACAAAGTGTCATTCCTTATGTTTTTGGGAGCTTCCACCAAGTACTTTAGAAATCCGGTGTATTTGAGGAGCCATGATTTTCTCCACTTTGGTTGGGAGTCCACTATCTTCTTTGTAGTTTTTGAATCTTTGACATCTCCCTCATACATTGGCTATGTTGCTTCCGCTTCAACACTTTTCTTTATCACCATAACTTCATACTCTATGAGAGGGTAGGGGAATGAAGGTTGCATTAATTCCTCCCTAAGCACATTGTGTCAAGCCCTTGGCTGAGTGGATCATTCGCTTCTCCCATTCCAAGGCTGCCTTATGGTCTTTACTAGTAGATTGTTCAATCACAGTTTGGAGGTGTGTCTCCTCCTCTGCAATTAAGGGTTGTTCTCTATCCAATTCTGTATGTACTTATTCCTCTAGGTGTTGATAGATCTTCAACACTTTCAGGAACCTCTAATGGCTCATCTCTTGCATTAATTCCAAGGTCATTGATCCCTAACTCTATTTATTGTGTCCTTGCTTTGGCTACTTCTTTTTTTAGTTCTTTTATCTGTTGTTGAGAAAGTCTATCTTTTTATGTAGCTTCTTCTGCTTGATCTACCATAGCTCTCGCAAAATCCCTTACTGGGGTTGGAGATGTTCGTGTTCTTTGCAGATTTCTTGGTGGTGAGCTTTCATTCTCACCTCTTCTGCCATATGTATTCTCTGTCTTTGTTCTATACGTAATTTCTTTTGTAGACAAGTGATTTGTGCTTCCAAAGCTTGTATAGCTTGTATATCTGCTCCTCCAACTTCTCTTGGAGCCCTCAGAGTTTCTCTAAGTATTTGGATTGTCAAGTCCTGGAGCTCTAATTTGGCTTTGAGCTCTATCACTTCGTCTTTTGTTGCTTCCAACTCATCCTCCACTATTTCTTTTTCTTCCTACAGATTATTTACTTCACGCAAAACCTTCACCATTTGCAGTGTCAAAGTGTCTCGTTCGCTTTTGGCCTCTCTTAGTGTCTTACTAAGAGTCTCAAGATCTCGTTCTGCTTCATGAGATTTATGGGTCGTCATTTGGATCGTATTTGTGAGGTGATCATGTTTTATTTGCATATTGTCTTCCTTGGTATGCATCATACTGTTTTCTTCAGCCACTATTAGAGACCGTGTTTTGATTCTGTCTAGTACTTAATATGCAGCTCTCACATCCTCTTCATTTGTTGCAACCAGGTTTCTTGTTGATCATCTAGGTATTGGACATTATAAGGGAACTTCGTGTCCCATACTCAACTTTACTCCTGCCGGAGGGGTTCTCCACGGGGGCTGGCCAAAGGTTTCAATTGTGGTGCATGCGAGATTTGGACCAACCCTTGTACTCTAGGTTGTGGGGATTTCCTTTCTTGTGCTCTCCTTTGCATTTCTTGGTCTTCTTGCAGTTCTTTTGATCTCTCATTTCTCATTTGTTGTTTAGGAGTCTCTTCCCTTTCTTGATCTTGTCTGGCAACCCATGGTAGGGTTGGAGTTCCATAGACCACCTCAAGAGCATCTGACAATGTGCATCTTGCTTGAAGGAGGCCTTCATAAATGCTCCTTTCTTCTTTTTCCTTGTCTTTTGGTGATGGCTCTTCAATCTTTTCTAGTGAGTGATGTGGTTGGGATGTAGAGGGATTTGAACTTGGAGAATGAGTAGAGGAGTCTATTGGTGAAGGTGGTGGAGTTGCACTTTTTGGGTGCTCACCTTCTTTGCCATTCTGGATTGGATCCTCTGGAATTTCTTTCAGCTGCCTCTTGATATCTTGTATCTCCTCCATTGTGAAGGGCTCTAAGTTATGCTGTTTGATCACCTTTTTAGATGCTTCATAGGCTCCCATGTAATGATCAAATTGATCCTCCAGTGGTCTTGAGGAGTTTCCTCCGATCCTTGCTGGGTCTTTGATACCCAATACTCCTCAAAGTCTCCTTTGAGTACCCGTTCTTCCTTAAATTTCTCAATCAATCTCTTGATTTGAGCAGCCTTTTGGATGTGTGTCTCTCTGGGCCTTGATTAATTTGTCATCACCATCTTACCCTTCTTTCTTGGGGGTTCCTTAGACTCTTCCTCTAGTATAGTCTCTAGCCTCCTCCGGAGCCGTGTGGAGATTGGTGGTGCCACTGCTATTTGTGATTCATCTTCTGTGTCTTGCTTTAATTTCAACCTCTCATTCAAGGTTTTTTGTCAATGTTTCTCCACCTCCAATGTACTTGGGCTTTTCTGTACCCATGTCGACCACTGGCTCATGCAAATATTTGGCGTAATTCACCTCTTTTGGCACACTCCTTCTCAATGCCCAAGTAATTGTAGTGGCCACTACATGTGGATGGCTTGTGTATTTTTGTAGCCGCTTGCCGTAAACATGGAATTATTGGTTGTAAAGCTTGTAGATCTTTGCATCTGCTATGACTCAAGGTGTAATCACCACCTCTGTCTTCTATCCATCCAAAGCTATAATCATTGCCTTGACATCTTTCTGGATTGAGATGATTAGCTAGTAGACTCTTTGCACATCTACACCCATGGTGGTGTTGTAGAGAATTTGTACAAATATTCTCTTTCCAGCTGAGTGAGTGTTTCTTCTTTGTTTGCATACTTCGAAAGTTCTCGTTGATTCATTGGGATATCCGTTGTATTTCCTTGAAGTTCTCTGAAGGTTCCTTGATATACCACCATTCCTTCTCTTTCTAATGTTATCTTGTCTACCCAAGCTTTGATTTTCTTGAGCGTCTCTTCTGGTAGTGTGTAAGTTTCATTGGCTGCATTCATTTCCTTCAAAGACAGCCTCTTCTTCTTTGCTGGTGATTGGCTGGCTTCCATTGATCCTACGAATTCTCCACGTGTAAACAATTATCGTAATTCCCTAGATTTGGTGTTATTACAATTTGTAGCTTTCCAAATAACTTCAAAATTGAAACACAAGAAAATTAGTGCCTAAGGTTTCTATGCATGTAGCAAAAAGTGCATTTTGGATGCAGATTCATGCTGTGAGACATCATACGTGTATCATTTCTAAGTGATCAGAATGAAGTTATTTTTCATTTGTGCATAGCTCATAACATATATATATCATGGATGTATGCCTGAAATTGAGTGTGCGTGTCATTTGGGCAAGATGTGACCACTTTAGCTTTATATTGACCTTAGATGTGTATTTTGGCCATGGCTTGAGCAAATGGTGTTCAAATGGGTTAAAACTTGATGGGAAGACACATAAGCAGGTGATATGAACATTGGCTAGGAAAAAATATTCTTAGAATGACATTTTAATAACTTTAGACATTATATGTGTATGATGTCTCTTGATGAAATTTTACTTGAAAATCATGGGATAGGATGCCCAAAACCTGTGCATGATGTGAGTGGCTTCAGGATTGAATTTGGAAATAGATTTGTAGTTGGGAGACCATAGAAGGAGTTTATGCATTCATATTTCCTCCATGTGGATATATCAATGGGTAAGTGATGTCCATTCATGGTGAAATTTGATTGGCAAGCTCATAAGGTTTTGATGGAATAGGTGGTAACCTCATAAGCCCTGCAGCTTGTCGTTTTATAGGGGTTAGACATCATACATGTATGATGTCTATTTCATCTTTTTTGGCTGAGACTGATTGTGAAGTTAGATGAAGATGTGTGCATTGCTTTGATGTGCCTGAAATGGAATTTGGATGAGGTTTCTTGTGCCGAAGACCACACAATCTGTTTTTGGATCCTGGGTTTTGGTTCATGGACCTTAGGGAGAGAGACCTATTGGTGTTAATAGGGTTTCCTTCAAGTTCCGTAGCGTTTCGAGAATGTTTGATGGGTATTTGGCTCTTGAAAGCGTTGTAGGAAATCTCCTCTTATGTACTCCTGAAGGCTGTAGCTCAGACATTGGGTAGAGACCTATGTAGGAAGCAGTCGAGAGTTAGTCAAGTGTAGGTTGACACCCTATGCTTGCTTCCACGCGCCTGCGGGTAGAGCTTCGTCCTTAGCTGACAAATCTTGTTAGGTGAGTTCTTGCTGTGCTGACGTCCGTCACGGCGTATCCGTCAACATTGGCGCCGCTGCCGGGGTCGAAAACCCTAGGTAGGTGACCGAGACTAGTCCTTGAGGATAGGGATTCTCTAGCTTGCCAGAGTCTTGTTTTACATTTAGATAGGATCAGAGGATGGAGGACTCTCTAGGTCTTAGGAGGAGTCTAGGGAGCGAGTGTCTGGCCTAGATCCTTCGACTTAGGTAGACTCAGGTAGTTTTAGGTATAAGTTAAGTTGTGGTGTAGAGAGTAGGAGTTGGAGTGGTAGAGGCAGTGAAAGGATAGCTTGAGAGTCCGGAGAGGCCAGGAAGCAACCGAGACACCAATATCACCATCTCACATGATGAGTAGGAGTAGGGTAAGTAGGACATCATGATTTCTGATCTAGAGCACTTCATGCGTGTTATATTTGCTGTTAGGCTCATCAAAGGGTTGTAAAAGACGGAAAAGAGTTTTTAGAAGCTGAAGTGAAGTTCAAAAGTTTCTGTGAGTATTTTTGAGAGAGCTGCAGAGCATAGGGAGTACTTCTGTCAAAAAAAAATTAGATTTTAAGCCAGTAGACATCCTATGCGTAGGATGTCTACAGGGTGTTCTGGTTTAAATTTTGAAAATCTGAGTTTACCAGTGTGTTTAGAAGGTAGGTTTTACCCAATTTTCGCCTGGAAAGTGGAAGTTTGACCATATCTTGACAGGATAAGACCAAAAGAAACAAAATTGTCAAACATCCTACCCAAATTGTGCCAAGGCATTATTTTAAGACCAAAACCATAGGATGGTTGCATGAGCATGATCTCCATGATTTATTGAGTGCATGAGAAAGGTTTCATCTCAATTGGGTGAGAAAATTGGGTTTTAAGCAGACTTTAGCATTTTTGACTGAAAAGGGCTAGGATAGCTAAAATTGGGGTCTTTTGAAATCCAAACTAAAATCTAAGCATAGCACTGGGTTGCTGACATCAAGGGGAAGTTGTGGCTCAAGTTTGGGGTCAAACAAATCATTTAGACATCCTACACGTAGGATGTGTTCTGTGTGATTTAGCACTCCAAATCCAACTTTGAGCATACCAAAGTGATCAACACCTTAAGAGGAGTCTTTGGTTTGCATTTGAAACAATTTTGAGCAGTTAGACATGCTACACGTATCATGTCTACTGCATGAAATTGAAGTCAAAAACTGACTGTAGGCATAGCAGGGTGTTGTATAGCCTCAGGCAAGCCTCCTAGTCAATTTTGGTCCAAATTGGAGTTGATTTGACTGGTCAGACCAACATCAAGCTGCTGGAACATATTTTTGATCAATTGACCACCTTATAGGTGTCCAAATCAAAAAGTAAAAACAGATGTGGACTCAGCACGTCAAGGGGAATCTATAGTGCAAAATCCAAGCAAAACAAAGCAGGTAGACATCCTACGCGTAGGATGTCTGTAGGGGCTTAGTGAAGTGAAAATCTGAGTGGGAACATAGAGTGACGTTCCAATTGACTTAAGAGTTCCAGAACTTCTTTCATAAGTGAAATTGGACCTTGTTTGATCTTTTGACATAGCAAAGATGGCATTAAGACTTTCCCTGTAAATTGACCAACATTCGAGTGAAGTACAGTTCCAGATTAGTAGACCTAATCAAGAACATCCGAAGTGTATAAAATATAGTAGTGGTTGAGGTTAACCCTCCAGTTATACAAACCATTACTAAGACCACCTCTAGCGGTTGAATGCTTTGATTCGATTGCCAAAATTAAACGCTTGTGTACAGGTAAATTCAGTGGCAAGGCAAGAAGTTGTGCGAAAACTAATCCTTTGCCAGGTGAGTGGTTGGATTTGTGATTGCTAAGTTTGATGAATTTAAGATCAGGAAGACACATTCCTAGAGATCAAAAAGTAGCAGGTGATCAGGGTAGCTTAGTGTCCACCGAGGAGAGTGTAGCTCAGGCAAGGCTAGATCCATTAGCACCGATCATTGAGGAGGGTAGTGATACTGACACTTCATCAGATAAGTCCTTCATGATGGGTATTCAACAGCCAGGAGGTTTCTCCGATGAAGGACCAATGCTAGGAGGAAGTACCTCCCAAAACCCTTTGAACGATGCAAGTTCACTATAATCTTCTTAGAAGGAACAAATTCTAGGGGAGCCCTAGTTGATTCTAACTATCGGGGACGCAAGTGTATTTGTATAGAAGAAAGACCTGCTTAGAGACTGGAGATAATTCGAGTCTATGATAATGGAGATAGATTTTGAGACGAAAGGGGGAACCACTATTTGATAGTTAGTAACCCTGAGGATTACAACAGATATGGAGATAATGTGGTATAAGGAAAAATGGTTTCAGAAACTCAAGAACCGCCTCCAAAAATTGATCGACCTGGAGCTCTTTTTATGTATGATAAAAAAACAACCAAGGTCTCTACCTATAATGAGAATGTGGAAATTTACAAGCATGAGAGCGAGGGAGTAGTCTCTTATTTTTTATGCAAAGAACCTACCCAAAAGAATTAAGCAAAGACAAGGTTCTTTACTTATTCTCTTATGAAATTGCTATGGGGAAGGATATCATTTTTGTTGATAGGTACGGGCGAGAATACAAACGTATTCTCCCAGAGGAGGTAGAAAAGGCAACAGTTCCAGAAACATCAATATATGCCCCCGAAGAAGTGCAAAGGTTCACCTATACCCATAGCAAGTCGACAAATCCATTTTCAGAAGAGTACGATGTAACCTCACATTCTAACCGGCAATAGACGTTTAACTGCTAGAACCAACAAGCAACCCAACCATCATTGCAGGCATGGATTCGACAAAGTGCGACATTAGAACAATACCGAAACCAAGATGGTTATCCAGCCACACAAGGGCTAAGAGATTTACAAGAACCACCACTCTATTCACAGTATCAAGGCGAGAGTAAGCCAAAAACTCAAGAGTCGACAGAGCCTAGAAGACAACCCACAGAATGAGTTCGAAGAGAGGAACCACCTCTTGCAAAAACCATCATAAATTATGGCTTAGGGGCACCTCTGGAAGAGGAACCCTCCCACTACCGAAGGCCAAAGGAGGTATATCAAGTAGGACGAGGAGAACCAATGATGAGATTTGTAGACCATCGTAGAATTAGACCTTCTCATGTGCAAAAATGGGTAAACAAGAAATACACGGGAAACAGAGATCCTAGGGATCATGTAGCAGCCTTTGTGTGTGTAATTAGAGATGAAGAGGTGTTAGACTTCCCTACCCAATTTGCAGGGTTTGGACTTACCCTAGAGGAGGATGCTGCTACTTGGTTTGACTCTATGGAGCGTAGAGACTTTGAGTCTATGGAGGAGGTGTTTGACGAGTTTATTGAGTAATTCTCACAAAGGGGGGTAGCTCATAATACAGTCTCACAAATCCATAAATTCAAACAGAAAAAAGGGGAATCTGTGCGAAAGGCATCCCTACGACTAAAAAGATATGTGAAGTTCTGCCCTATGGAAGAACTGCCAACCCAGTCCAGACTTATGCTTATATTTTTTCAAGGACTAAGGAACGCAGATCTCCAAAAGGACTTACATATGAAGAGGAGCACGACGTTAAATGAGTTAACTAAGGAGACTCTTTACCTTGTAGACAATTGTGCGGTTTACAAGGAGGGTGAATTCAAGGATCTTGATGACGATTCATCCTCACAACAAAGTGGAAGCAAGTCCGCTAAGACAACACCGAAAGGAGAAGTAGTTATAAGCCAGGAGCAGCTTGTAGAGGAAGTGCTAAAAAAGATTAATATGTATTCCAAAAAGCCTCAGGCTAAACAACCAAAGTGGTGTGCTATTGAACAAAAATGGACAAACCATGTGACGGAGGAATGTTATTGTAGCAAGGGATATGTGAGAGAACGACCTTATGCTCCCCAGGCTCAGGTAGCATCTCCTCAACTTCCACTGATGCCTAGGTATCAAGCAGGCAACCTACCAAGACCTGTAGGTGTAGAAAGACCACAACCAGTATTGGGGCAGCAACCACCCCTACCAGGATTACGACCAATCGGCATAAGATACACACCAACAGTAAACGAGCCAAAAGAGAATGCTTTGGTACCTATGCATACATATTACGAAGATTCCAATGGATATGCTGCAAATCCTGTCTATTATCCACTCGAAGAACCCCCAACGCAAGAACCTTGGAGCATGATGGGAAGTGCAGGACCACCAACAACTGCACAGGCAGCAGGAGAAGGAAGATATAGCTTGGATGAAGGAAAACTGTTGTTCATAGCCAGCGGAGGCATGGGCGGGTAGAGACGTGCATACCAACAAAGAGGAGCTCAAGGAGCACCTCAACAGCCTAAGGGACCCTGCTACAAGTGTGGTGGAGATCATTGGATAAGAGACTATCCTCATGATGAAATCATTAGAGTCAATGCATATTGCACCGAGTGTGGAATTACTCATTTGATTCCTGATTGCCCTAAGAACCCGAGCAAAGGAGCAAAAACTACCTTGAACATGCTGGAAGCAGTGCCTTCCAGTGGAGGGTCAAAAAACGAGACAGTAATACCTATTCAGGCAGTGACACGAGCCCAAGCTCAAAGAATGACAAATGAACCCATAATTGAAGAGCCAAGACCGATGCCCCAAGTGAATAAATGAAAAATCATAGAAGCACTTGGAAAGCTAGAAAGGTGCGTATGAAAGCCAGGAGATAACGAGAGCAAACGGCTCTATCTGAGGAGTTAAAACACACAAAGGATAGATTAGAGCGGTTAGAGGATCTAGCTAGTCTAAGCTCACACACTGTGGCAACCTTAGGGCCCAAAAAAATAGTAGAACCCAAAAGTGTAGGATCAAGAGGATCAGTGTTGGCAAAAAAGGTAAATGAGTAGTTAGATACACTTTTAAAAGCATACGAAGCCAGACTCAAAAACAACCAAATCCAAGAGCAAAGATGGATGACTTATCCATATGCAGAAATAGAAAAACAGAGACCTGCAAGTTGGCACGAGGTCCCAGCTCTGCCAAATACAACAGATGAGACAATTGATGGTTTCCATCCTAAAACATTGCTAGAAATGGGTAAGGATTGTAACAGTCTAGATGACCTGTGGAAGCAAATCTGTGACGCCAACGAAGCTAATAGGGTGAGCCACCAAATAACTAGCACGAGAAAGAAGAAAAACGAGATCTTACCTCCCATTGAAGAATTTGAGGCAAGATCGCAAATGAACTTTGATATGCATTCACAAGGGGGAGACCAAGGATCAATTAGTTTGGGGCACAGCCAACCAGACTCGCTAAAAACTCTACCCTCTTACCTAGGGGAGTATGAAGCTAAGTCTAAGGTGAGAGAAATCCCATCTCAAAGAATTTCTTCCAGCAGAGTGATGGATTCACAAGGGTTGATTGAGTTATTGTTCACCCATGTGGCATGCACAATCACATTAGCCGAACTCCTAAGGTTACGGCCAAACATGTGGACCACCGTAGGCAAATGCTTAGAAAAATTTGGAGTAAAAGACCCCACCTCAAAATTTCAAGAAGGGATCATAGAATTAGACAAGCCTCAACTAAACACTAGGCCAGTACCTTTAAACAAGGTTGGAGAATATTGCAAGGGAGAAGATGGAAATACCACACTACCAGTAGAATTCCAAGGAGTAGTTTCCAAAGCTATTCTTGACAGTGGAGCAGGAGTCGCTATCGCCACCAAGGAAATCTGGAAAAAATGGGGAAAATCGACTTTGAGAGCTACCAGAATGAAATTTCAACTGGCATATGGGTTCATGGAAAAAAGTAATTATCACCTCGTGCGGAATCGAGTATGAGCATACATTTGCAATAGTTGATTTCGACAAAAAGAACAATTACGAGACCATCTTGGGAAGACCATTCATGAGACAATTAAAGATGGTCCAAGATTGGGGTTACGACCACATATACCTCAGACATGGCGAGACTACAACCAAAATATACCTAAAAGATCATAGTTACAAAGATGTGAACCAGACACCAGTGGAAGAGTTTGATTCGGCTACATTGGCAGGGTTTGAACTCCCAGCATGGTTAGGGCAGAAAAAAGAGCTATGTATGTGCGGAGCTTCACATTGTGGGAGCTTAAAAAGAGAGTAATGCGTCTTAGAAAGAGCTATTGAGGACAAGGATTACATTCTAGAACCTTTTCCTGAAGCTGCCTTAGAACCTTTGGAATGGGAACACATACTAGCAACATTGGATGTCTGTACCATTACACATAGCCCAACAACAAAATTTTGCGATAAGGATGGATATGATGTGCTACCCTATTACATGGTAAGCCTTATACCAGCATGAGAGAATGTAGACCCACCAGAACAAGAAGAGTTTTATGACTCCTCTGAGCTTCTGGAGTTAAATAAGGATGCACATAATGAGTGTTCAGGCAGCTCAAGCGAGCATGGAAAGAAAACAACGAATATCAAGTTTTATGATTTTGCAAATCAACACCCTAGATGCCAGGAACGCTATAGAAAAAAAAGAGCTGAAAACAAATTTAGAGAGACACTGATGCCAAGGATAAAAGATAAAACTCACTATCTAATGCTTGTCAAGGCAGAGGATTGTGTAAAAGACCAAATATCAGGAAGATTCTCAAGAGTTCGAAGGGAAAGGACGCGTGAGGAAATAAAACAAGTACGGAAGACGGAATCAGAAACAAAATCAAAAAAATCTCAACAATCAAAACAGGAAAAAACAAAAGACCCAGAGTGGACCAAAATGGAGCGTAAAAAGAAATACCAAGAACTAAAATGGCCGTTACGAGAGGTATGGACTACTGAGGGAGAAAGTGATGGTAAGGAGGAGTCAGAAAAAGAAAACATGAATGTACCATCCCACTATAAAAAATGGACCATCCAGGACAGAAAAATCATAATGACACCATCAATGAGGGAAAGAATAAACCAAGAATCTTACGATGGGCCGAAAAATGCAAAACGGATAGACCTCGCTACCCCAAGCGAAAAGCCTCAGCTGGTCTATATAGCAACTGATTTGGAGCCTCAAGAAGAAGAAGAACTACAAACACAACTTCTCAAGAAGTATAAAGATGTGTTTGCATGGTCCTACAAAGACCTCAAAGAAGTTGATCCATCAATATGCCAACATACAATTCCGTTGAAATCAGATGCCAAACCTAGCAAAACAGCGTCCTTACACATATAATGACACATTTGCTAAACAAATCGAAGAGGAGATTGACAAGCTGATGGATGCTGAATTCATCTATGAAATCGAGCATACAGATTGGGTGTCACCCATTGTGGTTGTCCCCAAAAAGAACAGAAAGCTGCGTATGTGCGTGAACCTCAAAAAAATAAACGCAGCCACAATAAGGGATAATTATCCCTTGCAGATCACAGAACATGTGCTTGAGAGGGTGGCTGGGAAATGGGCTTATTCCTTTCTAGATGGGTTTTTGGGGTATAACCAACTGGCGATTGCAATAGAAGATCAACATAAAACAGCATTTGCCACAGAATGGGGAATATATGCGTATAGAGTTATGCCTTTTGGCTTAACCAATGCCCCAACTACCTTCCAAAGGTTAATGACTCGTGCGTTCAAAGAATACCTGAGAATATTCTTAGAAATATATATGGATGATCTCTGTGTCCACTCTCTTTACAAGAAGAACATATTGACCATTTACAAAAGGTATTTGAGAACTGTAGAACATATCGAATCTCTCTCAACCCGAAAAAGTGCATTTTTATGGTTAGGCAAGGCCGGCCGCATCTTAGGACATATTGTCTCAAGAAATGGCATAACCACTGACCTAGACAAAATAAGAGTCATAGTAGACTTGCCCAGGCCTACTAATGCCAAACAAGTACAATCTTTCATGGGACACTGCGGATATTATTGAAGATTCATATATATGTATGCAGTCATTGCACAACCTCTGTATCATTTATTAGTCAGTTTCAACTGGACTGAGGAGTGTGAAACTTCATTCCAAAAGCTTAAGGAAAACCTTGTATCAGCACCTGTACTTAAAGCATCAGATTGGAAAAAGATATTCCATGTTCACATTGATGCATCTGTATATGCAATTGGGAGTATTCTGGCTCAACCTTGAGACGGAACAATCCCAGCTTGTTATGCGAGCCGACAGCTAAATAGTGCAAAAAAGAACTACACAACCACTGAAAGAGAGGGATTAGGAATGATTTATGCTGTAAAGAAATTTCGGCATTACTTGCTCGCAAACAAATTTATGTTCTTCACAGATCATCAAGCTCTTTTGTATCTAGTAAATAAACCATGCAATATTGGAAGAATTGTATGTTGGTTTATTATATTGCTAGAGTTTGACTTCACAGTGGTAGTAAAAAAAGATAAAACTCATATATGGGCGGATCATCTTTCAAGGTTGCAAAATGGGGAAGCTCCTGAAGGAGTAGACGATGACATACCTGATGCTTATCTTTTCAATATTGAAATGATACCCAAATGGTCTCAAGAAATTCGTAGCATTCTTTCCTTTGGAGGTAGATTTGATAACAAGGAAGACAGATCCAAACAACAAACATTTCGACAAACAAAAAACTTCTAGTTGATTGCAGGACGACTGTACCATCTAGGCTCGGACCAAATTCTACGATTATGTATAAATCCAGAGAAAGTCGAGTGTTATCTTGAAGAAGCACACGTCCAGGATTGTGCATTTCATTGTTCAACGATGAAAACACACCAAAGACTGAAACAATTAGGAGTTTATTGGCCAATTATGTATGCTGACACACTTGCTTATGTTAACAATTGTACTATATGTAGTGCCAAACGACCGGTGGATCACGCAACATTGTTTCAAGTAAACATTGCACCTATATGGAGTCAATATATCATTGATTTCTTAACAACAAGGACATTTTCTAAAAACATAACAAAAGCGCGAAAAAGGGCTATCGAGCTGGAGGCTCATGACTTTAATTTAATTGGAAATCAACTCTACAAGAGGAAAGGACAATCGACTTAGAATTTGTGCAAGTAAAAGCGAATACCTGTTGATTCTAGAACACGCACATGGAGGAATGAGTGGAGGCCATTTTTCAGGCGATAAGACGGAAAAATTTGTCTTAATCGTAAGAATATGGTGGCCTACATTGCATATGGATGCTGAGGAGTTTGTAAAGTGTTGTGATGCATGTCAGCGCACTAAGGTGCCGATAAAGAGAGATGAGATGCCACTACGGCCAATGATGGGAGCACGGTCATTTGCAAAATGGGGCATTGATTTTGTGGGGCCCATTTCACCCCCTGCATATCGCACCCATACCCAATATATCATTGTGACTACGGACTATCTCACAAAATGGACGAAAGCTAAGGCAACACAAAAAGCAGACGCAAGAACCACTGCACAATTTTTGTATGAGAATGTCTTTGTACGATACGGATTACCAATAGAAATTTTCAATGATCGAAGAACACATTTTCTTAATGAAGTCATTGAATATCTGCTAGAGAATTCATGGTCATATATAGAGAATCTGCTAGAGGACAAGCTGAGGCCACAAATAAAACACTATGCACTATTCTGACTAAAATTGTATCAGAGTCAAGGACAGACTGGGATCAGCAGTTACACTCAACACTATGGGCATACAAGGTAGCTTACAAAACATCAATTGGAACAACACCGTACAACATGGTGTTTGGTCTAAACGCTATATTACCCATAGAGTTTTTAGTTCCAACTCTACGAGTACCGAAACGCTTAGAATGGACATGACATGAGCTCTCTTCAAGAATAGATGATCTTGAAAAGCTAGATGAACTTCGACTGAGAGCTGTAGCCTCGATCTATGCTAAAAAGAGAAGACAAAAAGATTTTTTTGACAAGCATGTGCGCACGAAAGAGTTCAAAACAGGTGATTATGTACTTGTTTATACTTTGAAGCAACATGCTAAGAAACTTAAAAAGCGAGGGATGGGATCCTTTGTAATTAGTGACTCATCACAAAGTGGAGCTGTCAAACTTTCTACATTGGCAGGAGAAGAAATGTCAAATTGGATTACGGTTAAAAAAGTATCATTTACCACTAACACGGGTTATGCTTCAACAAATCCATCAAGAAAAACAACAGATGAAGGAGAAACAGAGGGTACGAGAAGAAGCCCAAGCAGAAGCAAAAGAATGCATTGCAAAAAGAAGTCTTCTACGACAACAACAACAAAGTGGATCACCGTTGCGAATAAATGCTATTTGACTAACGAATTTTGGTGAAGACATAGTGGAACCAATAATTGCAGTCAAAGTGGGTAGCAATCAAGTTGAATCGACGGCATTGCTTGATTCTGGAGCTCAAGCAAATCTGATCTCTTACAAATTATATAAATAGCTCAAGCCCAAAGATCACCTACATCCTACTCCACAAGTGCTAAAAAGTAGGACACCACATTCTCTAAGAACATTGGGTTGGACTATATTGCATGTACAAATACATCAATATATTTACCCCCACAAGTTTTACGTGGTTGAGGATGAGAGCACACTACACCCTGTGTTGTTGGGACAACCTTGGAAAAAAGAGTATAATGTGCAGATAGATTGGAATTTGGATAGAGTCAAAATTCAACATGCACAAGAACAACAGGTGGTAGCCTTTGCACAGCAAACCCAGAAGAACCAGATGACAGCACCACAACAACTGGATAAAGAACCAAAAGTATGGGTGCCACTAAAGAACAACACGATACCCATGGAGAACAACCAGGGAACTGCCAACCATGTTCACTACAAAAATAAGACAACATAGACCACAGTGAAAAAATCAAGGTTAGCAACACGCAAAAAACAAGTCTGGGTGCGGAAGGATAGAGGTGACATGGCATACAAACCACAATACAACAGAAGAAGTCAACAGAAGAACACAGTTCAACCAACAACCACGGGAATAAAAAAGATATGGATCCCAAAGAGAATTCTCAGTAACAACTTAAATCCAACTCGCATTTGGATCCAGAAACCAAAGCAATAGGAACTCCCTTCAGTACAAGCAACACCAGCATGCAGAAACCCACTACATATGAAACCGACAAACCGATCTATGTGGGTACCGATCAGCAGAACAACAATGATGACCACGGACCTGGCAATAAACTTCCAAAAACCTCCAAAACAAAGCTACAAATGGAAAGCAAAAAAGAAAAAGACTACGGCTAATTCCGCCACGATAATTCTCTCCACGAAGACAACCATGGCCATATCGACAGTGGCGGCAAACCAAGCGACTTTTGCAAGAAAGACGATCAAACAAAGAGCTGTAGAGTTACAACTTTTACTTGCAAAGAAAATCCTCCAACCAAATCAACAACAAACAAGAAACCTCGACGTCGAATGCCAATAAGCATCTTGCTTATTCCCTCCTCTCGCACAACATTGATTTTTCCATGCATTGACTGAGTATGCATCAAATAGGGCCACATTACACGGCCGAGCATTAGCACAATTTTTAACCCATGAACTACACATACACCGAGGCAATACCTTGTCGTCCAGGAGGACTTTGACTAAGAGGGGGGGAGGCATTCTCAAATGCGGACCCAATGAAGGTAAAAAGAGCAAAAAAGGGCATGCATGTTTTTTGACTATTTTGAAGGGTTTTCGTTTGATTGTGAATTTTTTTGGACTAACCTAAGTACATATGCCCTTATACAGCACGAATCTACAAGTATATGGGGCCAAACGCCAAATCAGGCCCCTAGGTGTGTGTATATATGTAAAAATAGTCATTTTTTGAGCAAAATATTGGTAAAACGGAGAAATCCGGCCATAAAAATTGCATGTGAGTGTATATAGTGTTTTGCGGTGATGTTTTTGAGTTATTATGATTTTTGGAGATTTTTTGGGTTTAATTTGCTATATTCTTTTTAATTTTATTAATTATCGGCAGAAAAACTTCAAAAATACAAAAAGCAGGTGAAATACGGGGTAAGATTTTTTCACTTCACTTAGAGCTCATTTCTACTATTTCCTTTTTGAGAGAGATCTGTTGCCACCTAGAGCGAACCGGACTTGCAGTTGCTTCTACGACGTACACAACCACCCGACAGGCTCCAGATATGAGAGGTAGGCTCACCACCTTGAGCTTTTCGCGTATGTTTGATGTTTTGTCGCGAAAACTAGTGTAGGGTTCACATGGGAAACGGGTAGTAGAGACCTACAGGTAGAGGTGTCCACCTAACGGCTAACCCAAAAGCAATAAGGCTTCATCGACGGTTTACCCTAGCATAGGAGACCACTCTTGAATGCACAAAGGCGGCAAAAAACCATTGGGAAAAACCCTAACTTCTAGAGCCTTGCAAGAGGCCACCAAATGGTAAATCGATGGAAAGTCGCCCAAATGCTACCAAAACTCATGGATAGGAGCATCTCGACGTGCTCTACAAGTTTGTATAATGCACATAACCATAAGGCAACCCGAAGCGGGACTAAACTTCAGAAACGGCATCAGACACACAAAGCGTCAATTAGCTCTCACGGCCAAACCGGATGTCCGTTTGCCACCAAAATTCACGAGCGGCTTTCCTAGACCATCAACAACCAATTCCTATGGTGCTAGACCACCACAAGTCATCGACGACATGTGAACGCAACCACGGGCGCTTCCAGAGCGACAAATTGCCAAACGGAGCTCCGGTGAAGCCAAAGCCAACAAAAACCATATGGCAAGGATCCCCAAAGAAACATGAAGCTATGGAGACTAACATCAAGAAATTTCATCGCCGAAAAGCACTCCAAGAGTTAGAAAACGGCTCAGAGGCTCTGAAAGCCAAACAGGGAGTTTCTATCTATCTTTTTGACTTTTTTATTGAAATAGGGCCTAAAGGGGACTTAGGGGGGCTGAGGGCATGTACCAGTAGCATTTCTCATATAAATTCATTAGGAGACATCCTACACGTAGAATGTTTCAAGGCCATGTTTGGGAACCAAACTCAACATCTCACCTCTTACACAGCTTCTACATAGCTTATACATGCTAGCCACCATCAAGTTTCATCACATTTGAACAAGAGTTGACCTCATATGCATCAAAAAACGGAAAGTCAGAGCATAGAGGCAATAATGGGTCATAGACCTACCAAAACTAGTCCAAATCACATGAAACTTGCACAATATACTCATTAGCACATTGCTAAGCTAACTGTGGGGTCAGATATGAAAATTAATGAAATAGACATCCTACGCGTAGGATGTCTAAATGACCTATTTGACCTCCAGCTGGTGTTTTTGAGTTCCAAATGTCTTTATAACACCTTCACAAGCTCATGTATCAAATTTCAAGCCATTCCCATCACATTTGGCCCCCAAAACCTCCAAGATGCACTTTTTGAGCCTAAAAACACTACACATGCTCTTAACAACACCAATGCTTATCCAAATCAAAATCTAAGAGCAGGGCCATGTTCTACATACTAAGGGCTACCCACAAAACCAACTCCAAGTCATTTTGAGAAAATAGACATCCTACGCGTAGGATGTCTCCAGTGTCATATTGACCTTCTGTGCAGGAATTGACTTCATGGGAGCCTTTTACATGGTATAAGAAGCCTATATATCAAGGTTCAACCCAATTGAATATCATTTGCCACCTGTTTAGGACATCCTACCCAATTTGTGAGCCAAAAGCCTAAATCTGTTCAAAATTACACTTTTTTCATGTCCAAACCAAATTCCAAGTACATAGCCATGTTGCACAGATCAAGGGCCACAAGCCTGTCAAGTTTCACCAAAAACAGAGAAGGTAGACATCCTATGCGTAGGATGTCTACATGATTATTTTTTAGCCAGAAATCTATTGTGGGCACATGAAGGGTTTCCCTAGTTCCTTTTGAGTTCTTATTTTAATTTTCCAGTCATTTGGGTAGTCAGAACTCATTTTATCGGCTAATTTGTAAAAAATGCTAACTTTGGGCTACTGAGTGAAACAGTATCCATGGCAGCCACAAAATCACCTATAAAGAAGAAGAGGATGACTATCAAGGACTACTTAGAAGAAGTGGAGCCTTTTGTTATCCCAGAGGGAACCCTAAAGCCCACAAGCACTTGGATTCAAGATGACCTGCTAGAGACCAATGATCTGAGAATCTACCAAGGAGTATTTAAAGATCCGGAGGGAAATGCAGTGGAGCTACCCATGATACCTCGAGAGCTCAATGAATTTGTCAGGAGCAAGATGGGGGACTACTTGGAGAAACTGGATCTCCACAATTACTTTGAAGCCTTGCCAGTGAAGCGGTCCGGGGCGGGCAACAAGAAGAGCAACCTCTAGACATCCTTCAAGGCTCCCGTGCTGCTCAATGGGGCTGGGGCACAACACAACACAAACCAAAACAACAAACCCATAGCCAAATCCCAACTACACAAGGGGCACCACCTAGTTTAAGAGCGAACTAGGACGCAAAAGAGGAGAATCGTTAGATCAACCCACAAACAAGCAAGGAATTTACACTAACCCTAACACCAATGGAACACTCTCACACACTAAAACACGAGAGAGAGAGAGAGAGAGAGAGAGAGAGAGAGAGATGGTGCTCGGGCTGCTTTGAAGTGTATCGTTAATGATCAAGCAAACATATATATATATATATATATATATATATATATATATATATATATGTAAGAAAGAGAGAGAAAATGGGAGGGGGTGCTTGTTGCATTAATACCTTCTTACAAATCTGTCATGACAAATCAAAGTGAGATTAGTATTTGTTCAACATAGCTTGCGTAAATTTCACCACAACACATCACAAGAAAAGCCACCCCAATCACTGAATTAAGGCTAGGGGAGTCCTCTCCACCCTGTCGCCCTCTTACAGTATGTGGGATTTATGGCTAGATTGATGACAACACCAGAGACAAGCTATCAAGAACTTAACAAAAAACACTAAGACACTTACGCATCATTGTTGTCCATTATTTCACGTTGGAAGGGAGACAAAGTATCCAAGCTTAGTCCAAATCCACCCTCCTTGATTCAGCAAATGTTGGGCTTACACTAGTAGGAGAAATGATAGATTTCCTACTCTCAATTGAATGATCACTCTCTCTCTTACAATGGCATAGAGTTCCCTTGCTAATCCCCTATTACAACACATGCACATGCATAAGACTATGAGCTTCCACTCAAGAGCTCCTTCTAGAGAGGTTGAGCTTGGCTTCTCAAGCTATAGCATAGTGCTCTTGCTTATGGCTCCCCCCTTTTGTGCTAGCTCCACCCTCCTTTTATAGCAATTTTGAAGGCTAGGGTTACTCCTCTAACCATGGTTGGGTTAGATTTTCAGCAATTTATCTAATTTCTTTTGCTTGGAATTATCAAGAAGTTGGTGGGGAAAGAGAGAGGAGAGAAATGGAGGTGATAGGACTTTTCATAGTGGGTTAGTGTTAGTAGAGTTAGTATTAATTTACAAATGGAATTGGATATTTACAATGGGAGTATCCATGTAGGATACAAATAAGGAAGAAAAACTCTTAAGAGGTAAGAAAAGGTGGATTTCTTACAAGGTTGATGCTCCAAGTGTCTTGAGTAGGGCCGATTTTGACGCTTGTTGACGGTCCACTAGCTTTGACGGTACATTTTTTCTCCACTCTTGAACTTCCTTGAGAGACAAGGTAATTGAAGCTGAGTAATCAACCACCATGATGCTGTCTTTTAGGAGAAGAGGCTGAATTTTGTGGTTTTTTTAATAGATATGGGTAATTTGGAGGAGGAAAAATGAGACTAGGTGGTCAATTTTGGAATGGAATTGTGTGTGGGAGGTATGAGTTCACCATGGTTTCTCTTATTCTTCAAGGTTGAGGAGAAGGTGAGTAGGGTGCAGAGAGGAGTGGTGAGAGAGGTGGGGATGATGAGTGGAGAAGTGTGTGTGAAAGAGGAAAATGATAAAGTGGAAGAGAGAGTGTGGCTGCATAACATGGGAAAACTGGGGTCCACTAATAAAATCATAGCTCACAGCTCGTAGCTCAAAAAAATGTGAAAAAATTTGAGGCAAAATTTCAGCACACGAGCTACAACTTTTGTTTGTATCACCTTTTCAAATTCAGAGAGCAAGTGAACTTTAAAAATTCAGCAAAAACGACCGTTTTTTTCCACTGCACAAGGTCCTTGTGGGGTCCTTCTTTGGATGATTCTTTTGAATACCTCCAAGAGTGAGCCCTCCATAGTGCATGTATGCATGCCACCTACCCTTGACCTTATTTGGTAGGTCTATAATTGAAGATATTGTTGAGATCATGATATAAGTGAATAGTACAACTAAGAAAATCAAATATTGAGGGGTCTAAAAAATATGTACATGTCAAATATAAATAATATAAGTGGAAAAAATATAAAGGGGTCAAAAGAAATCTCTCTCATTATGAGGCTATCATAAAAAGATAAATATTTTTGGTGTTCTAATTTTTTAGAAAAAAAAACAAAATAGATGTAGGAAGGGAAAAATCACATTAGTGAAAAAATATACACATAAATAAAACTAGTTTTTTTTGGATTTTTGTTGGGGTGGAGTTACACCAAATATAAGAGAAGCTTACATGAAATTATTTCTATATGGAATAAAGAGTATGAAAAATGGTAAGAAAAATTGTGGTAATGGTGAAGCAATGTACAGAGCATAAATAACACACACCTAGGTAGAAATTTTTAAATAAATACCAAAATAATTATGAAAAAATCTTTTATTTAGGCCCTATATACAAAGAAATATTTACATACGCATGGGCCATAATATACTTTTTTTTTTTTTTTTTTTGGCTCAACTAGCCCAATGACTAGCTAATTGAGGGTTTTTTATTTCAGTAAGGAGATATGGGAAAAGTCCCCTAACTCACACGCACCTATATACAGTGAAAGGGTGAGGGTAACCACAGTGTTTGAGTGATTTGATAGGGTGAGATAACTCACTATGGCAATTACAAAGAGCCGAAAAACGGCTATCACCAGCAGGTATTGATGTTAAAAGAGTGTGGGAATTTGTCACCACAATCAAAGAGGATGGCATAGCCCGAGTTACAGATCTTTAAGGCAAGCCTAATACAATGATCGTCATCACAGAGAAGGTGGTGGCAGCAGTACTTGACATCTCTAACAAAGGAGACAGTGTGACAAAGAGGCGAGATGACATTAGGGTCTACTCGGAAAAGAAGAATAATTATACATTTGAAGATAATGCAAACCCGAAGGTGGCTATCATGAGCCAACTATACAATCAATACTTTCACATGTGTACCAAGCGGCCACAGAAATACAGAATGCCACCTGGAGCTAGTGCCACCACTTTCACTTGGGCAATGCAGAAGAGCAAACCAAAGGAGATAAAATATGCCGCTTACATCTATGACAATCTTGTGAAGATGGGGACCAAAAATCCCACCTATATTTTACCTAGTGAGTTGATAACAAAAGTCGTCTATGGAGCATTGCATGCCAAGAGAAACTGGCCTCTACCTCCCTCACAAAATGATTGGCTCAAGCTAAAGGAAGACAAAGAATGTTAGGAAATAAGACGTAGCTAAATAGACAATTGAGTAGATTACTTAATGGAGAGAGACAGATTTACATACACGAGATTATAGAGTAGAGAGAGAGAGAGAGAGAGTACACACGATATACGTGGTTCACCCAATGTGGGCTACGTCCACGGGAAAGCAGCCACTCAATGGCTTTAGTACTTCAAAACAAGAAGTAGTTTACAAAGGGATTATACCCTTAATGGAGCTCCCGCCTTGCTTCACTCTCACCACCTCACACTCACCTTGTTGCATCAACTTCACACTATGAAATGTGTGTAGAAATGGCCTCCTTTTATAGACAAAAAGGGCTGCCCTCTCTCATGAGAGGCAACCATGTGTAGCCGCCCTTGTGTAGATAAGTCCAAATCAGACCCTCCAATCCGCCCATGTGTGGCCTCCCTTGAGAAGACAAGTCCGCTTTTGAATTCGGCCACCGGCCCCACCGGCCATTGACTACCGACCACCGGCCACCGGCCAACCGACGGTTGTTTTCCGACCACTTTCCGGCTGCCGTCCGGCCATAATATTCCGGCAAAAAGGAATATTTCGGCGAGGAAAAAAAAAAGTCTCGGGGGCTTCCGCCCCCAAGGCCCCTAAAGTTGCCCCTGATTTTTGGCCGTGAAAATTTTGGTTTCCGACGAGTGATTTTCCTTCAGGCACGATGGCTTCTCTTCATAATGGGGGCCTTACAAATGTGCGCTTTTACCACAGAAAATTACAAGGGTAAATCAAGCTCCATACTTAACAATCTCCCACGTTTGGAGACTGATCTCCAAACCAAACTTGTGATGACTGCTTTCCATTCTGGCTTCTTATCCTTGAATGCCGATTGAAGATGAGCAAAAGCTCAACTTCTCCCTGTTGACCACCTTTGTAAACATGTCTACAGGATTTTCACTTGTATGCACATTTCCTAGCTTTAGTTGTCCCTCTTCCAAAAGAGTGCGTATGAAGTGATATCTCACCTCAATGTTCTTTGTCCTTGAATGAAAGGCTGAGTTCTTTGCAAGATGGATAGCGCTTTGGCTATCACTATACAAGACACAATTTTCTTGTTTGAATCCAAGCTCTTCTAAGAATCTATGAAGCCACAGAATTTCTTTGCTTGCCTCCGTCATTGCTACATACTCTGCTTCCGTGGTATAAAGTGAGACCACTTTCTGCAGCTTTGAAGCCCAGCTTACTGTTGTGCCTCCAACCGTGAACACATAGTGCTCCTTCGAGTATCTTTGTCACCTGCCATATCTGCATCAGCATACCCTTCTAGAAAAATATCAATTCCTCCAAAATACAAAGCATTTTTTGTTGTCCCTTTTAGATACCTAAGTATCCACTTCACAGCTTGCCAATGCTCTTTACCTGGGTTATCCATGAACCTACCCACAACTCCCACTGCATGTGCAATGTCTGGCCTTGTCCAGACCATAGCATACATTAGAGAACCTATCGCTGCAGCATATGGAACTTTAGACATATGGAACTTTAGACATATAGGCTATCTCCTCTTGTGTCTTTGGACGCATATCCTTCGTTAGTTTAAAATGACCAGCCAAAGGTGTAGAAACTGGTTTTGCATTTTGCATTGCAAACCTTTCTAGTACCTTAGACATATGGAACTTTAGACATATAGGCTATCTCCTCTTGTGTCTTTGGACACATATCCTTCGTTAGTTTAAAATGACCAGCCAAAGGTGTAGAAACTGGTTTTGCATTTTGCATTTCAAACCTTTCTAGTACCTTCTTGATGTAATATTCTTGAGATAGCTTTATTGTCTTCTTCGTCCTGTCCCTTGATATTTTCATACCAAGTATCCTCTTTGCAGCACCTAAATATTTCATTGAAAAAGATTTAGACAGCTCCTCTTTTAGGTCTTTGATGTCCTGCATGTTAGCACTTGCAATCAACATGTCATCAACATACAACATTTGGATGATGAATTTCCCATCTCCCAAATTCTTCGTGTAGCGCAGTGATCCGAGTTGCATCCTATGAATCCATGATCCAACATCCATCGATCAAACTTCAAGTACCATTTTCTTGATGCTTGCTTTAAACCATACAAGATCTTCTTTAATCTGCAAACCATTTTCTCCTTACCTTTTACTTCATACCCCTTTGGTTGAAGCATGTAGGTTTCCTCCTCTAAGTCACCGTGAGGGAATGCCGTATTTACATCCATTTGCTCGAGATTTAGATCATGAGCAACCACAAGGCTTAAGACAAGCCTAATTGAGTTCATTTTACACAACAGGAGAAAATATTTCATTGAAGTCAATACCTCTCTTTTGAGAAAACCCTTTTACCACAAGCCTAGACTTGTACCTTTTCTTCCCACCTTCTTCTTCCTTCAGCTTGTACACCCATTTGCTTTGAAGTGCCCGCTTACCTTAAGGCAACTCAACCAACTCCCATATTTGGTTGCAATGTAGTGAGTCCATCTCCACTTGCATGCTCTTCGTCCATTCTTCTTTGGATTCATGTTGCATAGCTTCTTTGTATGATTCTGGCTCTCCAGAATCTGAGATCAAGAGATGATTGAAGGAAGGAAAAAACCTTTCTGGAGGTCTACTTGCTCTTGTAGATCTTCGGGGAATAGGTTGAGGCTCCTCATTTGGTTGAAGTTGTTGCACATTGTCACCGTTTGCAGTCCTTGAGTCTTCATCGTCCTCAAGCTCCATGTACTCATCACCTGTTTCTTTTGTTTGTTTTCTTTCCAAGTAATCTTTGTACATATTTTGTTCGTTAAAAATTACATCCCTACTCCTTAAGATTTTACCATTTCAGGATTCCATAGGCGATACCCAAAGTCACCTTCTCCATAGCCAATGAAGAAACACTTTTTGGACTTTGCATCTAGCTTTGATCTTAGGCTTCTATCTATGTGCATGAAAGCCTCACACCCAAATACTTTGAGAAATGCATAATTCACCGGTTTACCTGTCCATGCCTCTTTTGGAACTCCCCCATCCAATGTCGTTGAGGGTGACTGATTGATTAAGTACACAGACGTACTTACAGCTTCCGCCCAAAGCTCAAGCGGTAGGCCATCATGTAGCCGCATGCTTCTTGCTCGATCCATGATTGTCCTGTTCATCCTTCCGAAATCCCATTTTGTTGAGGTGTCCTTGGGGTTGTCCTTTGCCTCCGAACCATTGTTAGCACAAAAGCTTTCAAAAGCTTGGCTGCAATATTTGCCTCCTTGTCGAATCTGAGGCATTTAACCTTGGTACCTGTTTCATTCTCCACAAAGGCTTTCCACCTTTGAAATATGAAAAATACATCGGACTTATTCTTCATGACATAAACCCATGTTTTTCTAGTCGCATCGTCTATGAATGTTACATAGTACAATGAGCCACCAAGTGATGGTGTACTTGCAGGACCCCAAACATTAGAATGAACCAACTCAAGTTTTTTATTTTTTCTTTCATTTCCTGATTTTTGAAATTTTACCCTCTTTTGTTTACCATAGACACAATCTTCACAGAACTGTAAGTCCACTTCTTTCAAACCTGGTAGAAGCTTCTTTGTTTGAAGGATTTACATTCCTTTGGCACTCATATGCCCGAGCCGGTAGTGCCACATCGCACTATCAACTTCTGTAGTTGCTGCACAAGCTGAAGGTTGCGTGCTAATAGTACACAAGTAAAGTGTACCGACTTTTTCTCCCTTGGCAACCACCAAAGATCCCTTTGAGATCTTCCACCGTTTGTTTCCAAATGCAATGTTGTGACCTTCATCGTCTAATTGTCCTGTAGAGATGAAATTTTTGCGAAGAGAAGGAAAATGCCTAACATCTTTAAGCTTCCATTCATTTTCGTTAGCAGTTTTGACAGAAACTATACCTTTGCCGACAATTTCACAAGCTTCATCATCTCCCAAGTATACATACCCAAAATTACATTTGGTGTAATCTTGGAAATGTTGCTTGTGTGGTGTCGCATGGAATGAAGCCCCGGAATTTACTATCCAGGAATTAGACACGTTGTCTGAGAGAATTAGAGAATCTTGCTCTACTTTACCTGCCACATTGGCCTCCGATGTTGGCTCGTTGTCTTGAGACTTTGCCTCCTTCTTCTTCTTGGACCAGCAATCCTTCTTGACGTAGCCCTTCTTGCCGCACTTCCAACATTCAAGAACTGACTTTGTGCGTGACTTGCTCCGCCTTGAGTGATCACGACCCTTTTGGTTTTTGAACCTCTCCTTAGGCCTTCCTCTTGTGTCCACTGACAATGCAGCACTTTATGATTCTCCTATGCTTCTCCTTCGTATTTCCTTGCTTAGGAGAACACCCGCAACATCATCAAACTTAAGATTATTTGTACCATGGATAGAATTACTTACAGCCATCACAAGGTTGTCCCAACTATCCGATAGAGATGATAGTATAAGGAGAGCTTGCACTTCATCATCAAAATTGATTTTCACCAATCGAAGTTGACTTATGTTTGTGTTAAAGTCATTTAGGTGTTCTGCAACTGAACCATTCTCTGCCGTCTTTAGATTGAACAAGCGCTTCATAAGAAATACCATATTGGATGCCGATGGTTTCTCGTAGAAGTCGTCAAGTGACTTCATCAAGTCCTCCGTGGTCTTCATCTCCAAAACATTGAAGGCCACCGTTGACACCAAGATTAACCGGATTGTTCCCAGTGCCTTTCGATTAAGGACAATCCATGCTTCATCTGCCATTGTTGCGGGCTTCTTCACAAGACCGCCTAGTGGCAAATAGAGGTCCTTTTGGTAGAGATAGTCTTCAATCTGCATCTTCCAATGTTGGTAGTTTTTGCCGTTGAACTTTTCAATCTTGAGCTTCCCTTCCTCCGCCATAACTCCCACTCAAACCAACGTAGACCCCATGCTCCTGGAGAGTGTGCACATGAATACTCCATGCATTGCATCCCCTGACTCTTCAGAGCTATTCCCCTCTGAGGTCATATTACCTTATGGTAGAAGTCTTGCCGAAGTGCAAGAGGTTGAGCGGTATATCATTGCGGCTAGGAAAAAGGATATCGAGAGCTTACACAAGGCGGAGTAACGAAGAGAGTTAAAAGCGAAAGCCCCTATGCTAAAGCGAAAGCATTAACATGTCACATGACGTCTACTATGCCTAGGGACACACATATGAACTTTGGGCCACCACATGGCTCAACACCGTACCAAACTTGGAACCCAAGGGCTTCCTATGTGTCAAGCCCAATGCCAATACCTACTCCACATGTAGTCTCTGGAGCACCTTCACCCACGGTGCCTACTCACTTAGGTGACTTGGCAACATTTTCTCAAGCTATCGATCGATCTATTGCTGAGAATATGCATAACATACCAGTTGTTAGGAAATAAGACGTAGCTAAATAGATAATTGAGTAGATTACTTAATGGAGAGAGACAGATTTACATACACGAGATTATAGAGTAGAGAGAGAGAGAGAGTACACACGATATACGTGGTTCACCCAATGTGGGCTACGTCCACGGGAAAGCAGCCACTCAATAGCTTTAGTAATTCAAAACAAGAAGTAGTTTACAAAGGGATTATACCCTTAATGGAGCTCCCGCCTTGCTTCACTCTCACCACCTCACACTCACCTTGTTGCATCAACTTCACACTATGAAATGTGTGTAGAAATGGCCTCCTTTTATAGGCCAAAAGGGCTGCCCTCTCTCATGAGAGGCAGCCATGTGTAGCCGCCCTTGTGTAGATAAGTCCAAATTGGACCCTATGAGAGAGGGCAGCCATGTGTAGCCGCCCTTGTGTAGGTAAGTCCAAATTGGACCCTCAAATCCGCCCATGTGTGGCCGCCCTTGAGAAGACAAGTCCGCTTTTGAATTCGGCCACAGGCCATTGAATTCGGCCACCGGCCCCACTGGCCATTGACTTCCGACCATCGACCATCGGCCATTGACTACTACCGGCCACCGGCCAAACGACGGTTGTTTTACGACCACTTTCTGGCCGCCATCCAGCCATAATATTCCGGCGAAAAGGAATGTTCCGGCGAGGGAAAAAAAAGTCTCGGGGGCTTCTGCCCCCAAGGCCCCTAAATTTGCCCCTGATTTTTGGCTGTGAAAATTTTGGTTTTCGGCGAGTGATTTTCCTTCACTCACGATGGCTTCTCCTCATAATGGGGGCCTTATAAATGTGCGCTTTTACCACAGAAAATTACAAGGGTAAATCAGGCTCCATACTTAACAAAGAAGAAGAACCTCCTAAGGCGTCCAGGGTAGCCACAAGGTTGAAGCGCCGTTTAGAGACAGTGCTAAAAGAGCCACCAGAGCCAAAGAAGGGAAAGAAAGAAACTCTATAGGTGCCAATCAAGGAAACAAAGTCACAGAAAGCGGCAAGGCTAGAAAGACTAATGGAAAGTTTCAAAGCTGAGAGAGCGCTAAAAGGGGATCTGAGCGAGTTATGGAAGCCATCACTTGAGGCTATGTCTAGATCATCTCGAAGGATTCAAAGGGATCTGTTTGAAGATTATATCAAGAACTTCGAGATCTTAGATGCTACAGCGGAGAATATCCCAAATATACCTTTTACAGAAGAAGAGGTTGACGAAGTGAGACGGCAGCTGCAGGAAGGCCAAGAAAGAGAGAGGAGAACAAAGGCGGATGGGGATTTCAAGAAGAAGCAACCAAATCCACCATCAAACCGAGAATCCAGCCCACCACCATCACCACCTCCTCTTAGTCCTCCACAAACCCAACAAAAAGAGGAGTTGAATAAACCTGATGGGCAACAAGACTCCAAACAAGAGAAGAATAAAGAACAGAAGGCAGAAGTTGAGCCAAAAGATGAGAAGCTAGATCCAGAAGAAAGAAACTCTAAAATATTTCTTGATCTCTTAGCTGTTGGGTACTCTCGAGAAGAGGCAGCTAATGCAGCTTTTGAGTTGTCGAGCACAAGACCCAAGGAATATATGCAGAGCCCTCGGTTAGTGGAGTTGAAGGAGATGGCCACATATACAGTGGATCTACAGCCACAAACCAATGATTGGGATGTAGTGATGCAAAAACTCACCGGGCTCAGAGCAAGGTCGATGGCCACTGAGATTGAAATTGATAATCTCAAAACAAATGAAGTTCATATCAAACCTGAAGTGGACTCACTACAAAAACAAGACCAAGAGAACATAGAGAAACAAACCAAGCTGCAAGCAGATCTGGACGTGGCACTACAAAGATGCCAAGAGATGGAAAGATAGAGTCAGGCAGTAGAACAAAATATTCAAAGAGCAGAGGAGGAGTACAAGAAAATCAGAAAATCACTGACAGTTGCGGAGAAAGAGAGGGACAATTTGACACTACAGCTTGTTGATGAGTCCAAAGAGGTTGAAACTTTGAGGAATGCTAAGGAAAAGGCTGAGCTAGAACATGAAGCAATCCATGATGAAGTGATAGAACTAAAAGATCAAATGAAAGTGAAAGATCAGACCATTCAAAGGCTAAGGGCATCTCTAGCCAGAGTCAGAGCTGCTACCTCGACTGGCACTGCTTCAGAGAATGATCTATATGAAGAACAGATGAAAGGAACTCCAAAAGGAGTTGAAACTAGAGAAGAGACAAAGACTGATGCTGGCCGAGGGCTCCCTAGTAATGCAAGACCATCTGGAAGATGAGAACAAGGCCATGAAAGATGATCTAGAAGCCTTGAAAAAGAAGATGGACGAGGAACTAAAGAGATTGCAAATAGAAAATGAAGACACCAAGAGGAAGCTAGAAGAGGTTGAAAAAACGAATGCAGATTTGAATGACCTCTTAGTGAACATGGGAGATCAAGATAAACAGGAAAAGAAGGCATATCAGAAGCAGATAGATGAGCTGAAAGGCCAACAGCAGACTGAAGAGCAACACTTGAGCACAGGGCCAGCAACAATGGAAGGCATTGACATAGAAAATGTGTCAGATCCAGTGGACACAACTATGCAAAAGGACATCCTTTTGGGACCATCACAAGAACCCCGGGATCTGACACAAGAAGAAGAAGAACATCTATAGAAGGTAATAGAAGCGGCAATAAAAGACACGGCCAAAGAAGCAATGGAGTGGGAGCAGAGAGTATTTAATTCTATGACCATTCAGAAGTTAGATGCCAATATCATTCGGCATGAATGGCGAAAACCTTATCTCCCAAATCCTCTTCTAAAGTATGAAGCTGCTACAATAAACAAACGGATTAAAGAGGAGCCAATAGTGCCACTAAACAAAGCAGATATCTCCAAACCAGAAGGAGTTAAGCTGATTGTGAACTCTCAGCCAAAGTGGAGAAAGGCATGACTAACCAAATACCCGCAGTATTTAGTTCATCTGGTAGAGGCGCCTAAAAGAGTCAGAGACAACCTTAGCTTTTGCCCTCTACCAAGGATGCGGACCTGGAAAGCACAAGAGCTGCTATAGAAAACCCAACCAACATGGCTCAACTACCCAAAGCTGCGAGGCTTGAAGGCAGGCAAGAGAATGAGTGCGAAATACATGGTGAAAACCCTAACAAGCACCTTAAATTGTTCACTGGCTCGCTTGACCTCTCTTGCATCATGCTCAGAAAAATCTGTAAAACCCTTCTGGCAGTTTTTGAAATCTTTAAACCTGGACAGATCTTCTTCTTCCAAGACACATATAGATGTGCATATGATCTGTCTGCTCAGCCTTCTCATGAGGTGATACATGCCCTTTATCAGAGAATCATGTTTTTGCCCTCATATCACCTCCAGGCCTTTGAAGAATCCTTCTACATACATAAATATTCGATTACTGGCCCAACATGCGCGGTATGAGTCTCTTTTGAAGATGCACGAAAGCCTCCACTAAAGAAGAAGCTCTACTGCCATGTCGGGGACGACATGAACTAGGAGGGGGGAGTGTTAGCGGTTGGACACACCCAACGGAGGATGATTGCCCGGCAGGATATTATTGTTTGTAATTATTCCTTAATTGAGAAAAACCGTCATTTCACCTTTGTAAATAGTGGAGCTTGTAGAAGCTTCCAGATTGTATCCCATTTTTTACATTTAGACTGAGTGAATGGTTAAATTGGAACATTAGGGTTTGAGATTGTAAGGTATTTATACCACTTTTGACCTTAATGCAAAAAACCCTTGTCATTTTTAAGTTTTGTCTGTGTGAGTGAGCGTACTCTGTGTACAAGAGAGAGTGAGAGTTTTATCTTGACACTACGCGCACACCGGTGGTTGGAATTGAGTGCTGAGAAGTGAAGTGTGTTGCCCCCGAAGAGAGCTATGCGCCAACACCTACATTGTGTGTGTACGACTGGCTTTGCGAGCTCGATCCACAAGCTATATATGGTGATTCGGTGAGCATGCGTTGTCTGTTTTTGCATTTCAGCATATCCACGTGTTCCCATTGAGTAGAGCTACACATTATGCACTTTAGTTTTTGAAAATGATGACCTGCAAATTTCTACTAGACATCCTACATGATTTTGCACCTGGTGTTTAGGGTTGGGGTTTTGGTTCACGGACCTTAGGGAGAGCGACATATTGGTGTTAATAGGGTTTCCTTCAAGTTCCGTAGAGTTTTGAGAATTTTTTATGGGTATTTGGCTCTTGAAAGCGTTGTAGGAAATCTCCTCTTATGTACTCCTGAAGGCTGTAGCTTAGACATTGGGTAGAGACCTCTGTAGGTGTTGGGGTATAAAGCCCAATGTGGTCGCCCAGGTAAGTGGGAGGGCCGCCAGGTATGTACACATATTCTTTTGTAAAAACCTAATAAGAACTCACTATGCTCTACACATCACTGTAGAGCGAGTTCACCATATCGTCGTGCTCTTCTTCTCGCACTCTCTCTCGCGTCGCACTTTCGCTCGTACTCCTTCAACTGGTATCAGAGCTCAGATCGAGGCTCGGGGCAGCACTGCAGGAGGCTAGAGTCACCAACTCAGATTGGAGTGAAATTTGACAAGCGAAGACACGCCCCCAAATCTCGTGGGAAAGCCTGTAGGGCTGGGTGTTGTCAGAATTTCATTCTGAGGTCATCTCGGCCACCGTTCGGCTTCGACAAAGGTCTGCGCAGGCCATTTTCAACTACGTGGTCTCGACGGGTGCAGATCCGACTCTGCAAATTTGCGGTTTTTGGCCTACAACTGCAGGTGCTGAGGATATCGACACTCCCAGAGTGTTGATTTGTGACTATCTACACATCGAAGGACGGCTCACAGTTCTTGGAGGCATGTCACATACGACACGGGCGCATCTACACACAGACTGTAGGCGACATCCACTAGTTCATCAGGTAGCTTGTGTTTGCTTCTTGATATTCCAGATTTCATCCTGACATTGCAGGTACTTCCACATGGGATGTATTGTCAGAGATGATGTATGTCTGTTGAGGGTTTGCTGGTTGTGAGTCACGCAGCAAACAACCGCCGCAGCGGTTACAGCATACAGTGGGAAATTTGTGGATGTATGACTTTGTGGGAAGTCTATGTACTGTCAGATTTACTGCAACCTTTGTTGAGGGTCGAGTGAGGTTTTATTGAGCTGGGGGATTCTCGAATGTTGAGATCCTTTCGGTGATATAGGTCTTGGAGCGATCCCTCGAGCACCCTTAGATAGGCAGCTAGGATGTATTGACTGTGAGTTAGACAATTGGGATTGCATCTTTGCTTTACTGCCGTTGAGGCATTGTCGCAGTCTATGCTTATAGGACAGTGACAGGACAGTGAGAGACAGTACAGGTGCAAGACAGGTTTACCCGCAGCTTACAATGTCAGAGAGACAATGTTTTTTGAGATGTTTTTTGGTCTGTTTTAAGTACACCATAGCCATTTTACAAAGGAGACTCTGCCAAAATTTCTGCAGAATCTGAAGCTTTCTTGGTTCATTTGACAGGTTGATATTGGTTCAAGGGTCAGTTTACAGGGGAAACTCTGCCGAATTTTTCCCAGAAAAGTAAACTACTGTGAAGCGTAGCTATGGCTGGATCACAGGACACCGCTCTTTACAATATCAAGAAGCTGGATGGAACCAATTCCCCTTTGTGGAAGAAGCAGATTTGGCACGTGTTGATACAAAAGAAGCAGATAAAACCTATAAAGCTCAAGGGGATAAAACCAGAAGATATGGACGAAGATGAATGGAGCGAAATGGATGAATTGGCTCTTTCTACCATTATGCTGACTTTGGCAGAAAGCGTTTACTTCAATGTAGCAGACGAGATGTCGGCTTATCAAGCATGGTTAAAGCTGAGTGATCTTTATGAGAAGCAGAGTGCAGCTTCACAGGTATACTGGCTTAAGAAGCTTGTTGACTTGAAGATGAAAGAAGGGACACCTATGTCCAATCATCTGAATGAATTCAACACAATCTATAGTCAGTCGTCAGCTCAAGGTGTCAAGTTTGATGAACCTGTTAGAGCTATGTTCCTGTTGATCACAGTGCTGGAAAGTTGGGACACTTTTCGCACAGCTTTGAGTAATTCTGCACCTCCAGATGGTTTGAACATAGCAGGTGTAGAAGGAAGTCTGCTTACTGAAGAAACCAATAGAAAGACAATGGACAAAGGCAAAGGAACAGCCTTAGTTGTCAGGGGAAGGACCAAAGAAAAGTACAAAGGTGGAAAGAGGAATCAGTCTCATAGCAAGTCCCGCAGTGCTAAAGGCAAGAGTGACATAGAATGCTACCATTGTGGAAAGAAGGGTCACATGAAAAGAGACTGTAGAGAATGGAAAGCAGAAAAAGGGAAAGAGAAAGCTGAAGACCATGGTGAGAAGAACAAGTCCTCAGTGAAGATTCAAGAAATAAATGTGACAAACACTGTTGCAGAGGATGACAGTCTAGTTTCAGGAGACATCTACTTCTTGAAGAATACAATGGACTCAGCTCTTCTTATAGCATCTGATGGAAATGCACTGAGTGACTGGATTATAGACTCGGGGGCATCACTTCATGTGTCTCCAAACAAGGAGTGGTTTACTTCTTATGTGACCACTAAAGATCATGTTCGGCTAGGCAATGGGCAGACATGTGAGATCTTAGGTGTTGGAGATGTTCAATTGAAGTTTCAGAATGGCTCTTCTTTCACGCTAAAGAATGTGAGACATGTTCCCGCAATTACAAAGAGCTTGAGCAGCACAGGTTTACTTGATGATGCTGGCTACGTCACCATTTTTGGACAGAACATGTGGAAGATATCCAAGGGTTCTATGACAGTAGCACATGGAGTAAAGTCTGGAGGACTTTACATGATTTATGTATCAAATGTCTCTAAAAATGTAATCAATGTAACCGAGCAGCCGAACGTTTCTTTGTGGCATAGCCGGTTAGGACATATGTCCAAGAAGGGAATGGAAATATTGTCTCGTTCTGGTTATTTGCCTGGCTTTTCATGTAATGATTTTGAATTTTGTGAACATTGTCTGTATGGTAAGCAAACACAGCAGCCACATAAGCATAGAAGCAGTAGAAGAGATACACAGTTGGCACTTGTTCATAGTGATTTGTGTGGACCTATGCCTAACCTATCTATAGGGGGAGCTTCTTACTTTATGACATTTATAGATGATTACTCGAGGAAAGTATGGGTTTACTTTCTCAAGCACAAGGATGAAGCGTTTAGTGTTTTCAAAACGTTTGTGACACTTGTGGAGAATCAGAGTGGCAAGAAGCTTAAATGCTTACGCACTGACAATGGTGGAGAGTATGTTTCAAAGGCCTTTCAGGACTTTTCTGAGTCAAAAGGTATAAAACGTGAACTTACTGCTCCTTACAATCCTCCTCAAAATGGTGTTGCTGAGAGGATGAATAGGACCATACAAGAGAAGGTCAGAAGTATGTTGTCTAATGCACAGCTGCCAAATGGGTTTTGGGCTGAAGCTGTATCAACAGCTGTTCATCTTGTAAATAGATCTCCTAGCAAGGTTTTGCAGAAGGATTCAGTGCCAGAGATGGTATGGTCAGGCAAAATGCCCTCATACAAGCATCTCAGAGTCTTTGGCTGTGAGGCATATACTCACGTTCCAAAGGAATTTAGGAACAAACTTGAGCCAAAGAGTAGAAAGTGCATTTTTCTAGGCTATGGTAATTCTAGTGAGATGGGGTACAGACTTTGGGATCCCGAATCCAGAAAGGTTGTCCGCAGTAATGATGTTCACTTTAATGAATCCAAATATCATTCTAAACCAGAGAGGGTTGAGGAGATTAGAAGAGTTGTCTTCCAAGAATATGGACCTGCACGTGCAAGACAAAATGTCAGGGCTCAAGAGGAGCAAGGACAGGATAGAGTGGAACCACAGGTTGTGGCTGAGCCTGAGCCACCTATTGTGCGTCGATCTGGATGTATCACACGACCTCCTGATAGGTTTGTTCCATCTATGAACTATGTCATGTTGACTGATTGCAATGAGCCTTCATGTTACAAGGAAGCAGTGCAAATGAAGGACTCTGGGAATTGGCAATTGGCCATGCAGTCAGAGATGACAGCTCTGCATAAAAACAAGACATGGAAGCTAGTTAAATTACCACAGGGCAAAAAGGCTCTACCTTGTAAATGGGTTTACAGGTATAAGAGCACCGCTCATGATAGTCAGCCAAAGTACAAAGCAAGGCTTGTTGCCAAGGGCTTTAAGCAAGAACAAGGCATTGACTTTGATGAATTCTTCTCTCCGGTGGTCAAGATGACTACATTGAGATGCTTTCTTGCATTGGTTGCCATATTAGATTTGGTGTTGCACCAAATGGATTTCAAGACAGTGTTCTTGCATGGTGATTTAGATGTGGAAATTTACATGCAGCAGCCAGAAGGGTTTGTTGAGAAAGGCAAGGAAGATTGGGTATGCCAGTTGTTAAAGAGTCTTTATGGCTTAAAACAATCACCGAGGGCATGGTACCATAAATTCCACAAGTTTATGCTTTCTCAAGGCTACAAACGTAGTGAGTTCGATCACTGTCTATATACAAAGAAGGCTAAGGATGGCAGTTGGCTGATCCTTATTTTGTATGTGGATGACATGTTGATTGCTGGCAAGCACTTGGAAGAAATTTCAGCTTTGAAGTCAAAGATGGAAAAATCGTTTGACATGAAAGACATGGGTGAGGCAAGTCATATACTTGGTATGCGCATTGAGAGAGACAGATCAAAGAAGTTAATTTGGTTATCTCAAACAGAGTATATTGACAAGGTTTTGCAACGTTTCAATATGGAGAAGGGAAAGGCATTGAGTGTTCCATTGCCACCATATGTGAAACTTAGCAAACAAGATTGTCTTGTGTCTGAGGAAGAACAGGCTGAAATGGATAAGATTCCATATGCGTCTGCAGTGGGTAGTTTGATGTATGCAATGATTGCTACTCACCCAGACATTGCATTTGCAGTGGGAGTAGTAAGTCGATACATGTCAAACCCAGGCAAGAAACATTGGGAGGCAGTGAAAGGAATATTGAGATACCTGAAAGCTACAAAGAGTATGCGTATATGCTATGGGAGTCAGGAGCTAAGTGTAAAGGGTTTTACAGACTCAGATTATGCAGGTGACTTAGACAACCGAAGGTCTACGTCAGGGTATGTCTTTACATTGGCTGGTGGAGCAGTATCATGGCGTTCTAGATTACAAGATTGTGTTACTCAGTCTACTACAGAGGCTGAATATGTTGCAGCATTAGAGGCATGCAAAGAATCAATTTGGCTTAATCGACTAGTAACAGATTTTGGAATCAAAGAAGAGATGCCTGTGTTATATTGTGATAGTCAAAGTGCTATACAATTGGCTCGCAATCCAGTTTATCACTCAAAGACAAAGCATGTGGATGTGAAGTATCATTTCATCAGGGAAATGCTCGAGGATAAGCAACTTCAGCTTGTCAAAGTTCACACCACAGAAAATCCTGCTGATCTACTTACAAAAGGACTTCCCTCAGAGAGCTTTGCGCATTTTTGCAAGCAGTTAGGTGTAGGGTAGTACATCACTTCTCTACATCTCTTGTATATTAGCTTGTATAGTAGCTTCTCTCACACTTAAAGTACCACATTGGACTTTAAGTGGGAGGTTGTTGGGGTATAAAGCCCAATGTGGTCGCCCAGGTAAGTGGGCGGGCCGCCAGGTATGTACACATATTCTTTTGTAAAAACCTAATAAGAACTCACTATGCTCTACACATTACTGTAGAGCGAGTTCACCATATCGTCGTGCTCTTCTTCTCGCACTCTCTCTCGCATCGCACTTCTGCTCGTACTCCTTCAGTAGGAAGCAGTCGAGAGTCAGTCGAGTGTAGGTTGACACCCTATGCTTGCTTCCATGCGCCTGCGGGTCAAGCTTCGTCCTTAGCTGACAAATCTTGTTTAGGTGAGTTCTCGATGTGCTGACATCCGTCACGGCGTATCCGCCAACAAAAATCTAGGAGTGCATGAGTCTCCACCTGCTTATCTCCAAGTTTGACTTGTATTACTGGATCCATTGTATGCTCGTCGTCAAAATCCATCATATAGATGACATCGATCTGTAATGGCCACCCATGCTGTTGATGTTGTCATAGAAGCTTTCATTTAGCAATTTGTTCCTTTTCTTTGTCTTGATTTTACTTGACTATTCGTTGTTTCTCTTGAGATATTTCTTGTACGAATGTATGTGTTAAGCATATGCTCAGTTAGTGGTAATGATAAATTTTAATCCAATAGCCGATAATCCAATTAGGCATTTCTTCACCATCCAATGTACCAAGCTTGATGGTCCCGCTTGGTGATAAATCTTTGATCACAAAGGGTCCCATCCCTCGCTTTTTAAGCTTCTTATCATATTATTTAAATGTATAAACCAGGACATAGTCACCTGTTTTAAACTCTTTAGAGTGTACATGCTTATCAAAAAATTCTTTTTGTCTTCTTTTTTTAGCATAGATAGAAGCTATAGCCTTTAGGCGAAGCTCATCTAGCTTGGAAGACAGCTCATGGCCCATCCATTTGAGTTGTTTAGCCACTTTGAGTGTTGGGATCAAGAACTCTATAGGCAATATAGCATTACATCCAAAAACCATGTTGTACGATGTTGTGCCAATTGAAGTCTTGTAGGCTACTCGATAAGCCTACATTGCCAGGTGTTATTGGTCCCAGTTCGTCCGTGAATTTGATACAATTTTGGTAAGGATAATGTATAGAGTCCTAATTGTGGCTTCAGCCTTTCCATTTGATTTTGCGTGGATCACCGTGAATTCATCTAAGAGATTTGCAATCACTTCATTGATGAGATGTGTGCCGCAATCACTCATGATTTCTATGGGTAGTCCATATCCAACAAATATATTTTCATATAAAAACTATGCACTAATCCTTGCATCTGCTTTTTGTGTGGCCTTAGCTTCAGCCCATTTTGTGAGATAGTTTGTACCTACAATATTATACTGGGCATGAGATCTATAAGTGGGTGGTGAGATTGGTCCAACAAAATCTATACCCCACTTAGAAAATGCTCTGGCTCCTATCATTGGCCTTAGTGACATCTCATCTCTTTGAATTGGTACTTTAGTACGCTGGCAGGAATCACATATTTTGACGTATTCATCGGTCTCCATATATAATGTAGGCCACCACGTTCCCACTGTCAAGATAATTTTTGTCGTCTTGTCCCCAAACAATGGCCTCTATTAATTCCTTCATGTGCTTGCTCTAGGATTGGCAAGTACATACCTTCAATTGCACATATCCAAAGTTGATTGTCTTTCCCCCTCTTATAGAGTTGATTTTTAATTAGTACATAATCTTGCACCTCTATTTCTATAGATCTCTGTCTTGCTCTAGAGGTATTTTTAGGAAACCTCCTTGTTGTCATGTAGTCAATTATGTATTGACCCCATCTTGGTGCAATTGTTACCTGAAATAGGGTAGCATGCTCGGTAGGTGGTTTAGGCTTACAAGAAGTACAATTAGTAATGTACTCCTGTACATCCATTTTCATGGTTGGCCAATAAACCCCTAATTGTTTCAAGCATTGATATGTTTTCATTCGTGCACAATGAAATGCTAAGCTCTAAACATGTGCGTCTTGAAGGTAACACTCGTACTCCTTCGGACTTATGCATCAACACAAAATGCTATCGATCCCTAAATGATACAAACATCCACAAGTAGTTGGGAATATCTTGCTTGTTGAACGATTCGTTGTTTACACTTTTGCCCTATTGTATTGAACTCTCCTCCATATGATAGTAGGGTGACAATCTCCTCTGATCACTTAGGGATCATTTCAATGTTGAAAAGATAAGTGTGAGGAATGTCATCTTCTATTCCTTATGGAGCTTCTCCATGTAGTAATAGGAAAGATGATCGGCTCGTAGATGTGTCTTCCCTTTTTTAACCATAATTATAAACTCAAACTCTAGCAAAATGATAAACCATCCTACAGTTCTCCCTGTATTGCATGGTTTGTTTATGAGGTATATGAGAGATTGATGATCGATCAAAAACATAAATTTGTTTGCGAGGAGATAATGCAAAAATTCCTTAACAGCATATATCATTCCTAGCCCCTCTCTATCCGTAGTGGTGTAATTCTTTTCAGCACTATTGAGTTTCCTGCTTGCATAACAAACTTGAAGGTCCACATTTCCCTCTCCTTGATGAGCCAAGATGCATCCAATAGAAAATGTCGAAGCATTTATGTGAAGAGGAAAGATCTTTTCCCAATCTGATGCTATCAATGTTGGAGCGGGTATGAGTGCCTTCTCCAATTTCTCAAATGATTCCTCACACCTGTTTTCCATTTAAAAGCTACTTTAAGTCTATACAGGGGTTTCACAATGACTACATACATAGTTGTGGCCAGTATTGATATTGGAGGTGGTTTTAACAATTACATACATGCTATAGCCAGAGTTGAGAGAAGGCTTGGCATGTCCAGCAAAAGAGGAGGTAAGAATTCTGAATCTGATAATGGTTTAGGTACAGATTCTTCTACTGAATCTATTTCAGAGAGTTCATCTCACAATGAAGATAAGAAGAAGAAAAGGACTCCTTATAAGAAAGAGAAGGACAAGATAGGTATTGAAGTCGATTTGATCCAGCAACTCAAGAGTATCGAATATTATGTGATAGCTCCTAAAGAGAAGGGGTTCTATGAAATTTTTAAGAAGGATGGTGGTCAGTGTTGGTATAAACGCAAGCAGAGGATTAAACCACCTTCTAATGTTGGTCGAGGTTTCCCTTCAATTGAGGCTAATTCGGTGGCTCCTTTTAAAGGTAGACCACCTCATCAAGGAGATTAGAGAGTACCTAGGAGAAATCAGGACAACAATCAAAGAAGACCCCAATGTGTGATGCTTTGTGTTTATTGTGGTGATCCTAACCATTGGGTCGATCTCCATTGTGAATTATGGGTAAAACATAGGGACAAAAGGGGTATTCTAGTTGTTCCTTTTAATCAGAAGAACCAACAAGCAAGTCCACCATAGCCTCCTCAAAATCAGCCTCAAGCACAAGCCAATGTTATTATCATCGATATTCCGATTTATCAGGTACTAGTAACTGGATCAATATCAACAGTCCAGATTGAGGAGTGTGAGGAGGAGGAAATTAGTTACAACAGTTCAGGACATCTAGAGAAATAGATTGAGGTGTTGGCTATAACAAGGTCTAAAGCCAAGGGTAAAATTTATTGGGAGCAGCAGAAAGGGGTACGAGATCAAGTAGTCCAGATTGAGGAGTGTGAGGAGGAGGAAATTAGTTACAATAGTTCAGGACAGTTGGAGCACGAGATTGAGGTGTTGGCTATAACAAGGTCTAAAGCCAAGGGTCAAATTTATTGGGAGCAGCAAAAAGGGGTACGAGATCAAGTGCATAAGCATGTTCAAAAGGAGCAACAATATTAGGTTTTGGAGGACACTTTTGATTCTTCCAATGAACCACTGCATGAATAGAAGGGGGTTGAAGTGTCTGATCCTGATTGGTTTGAGGTCTCATTAATTATCCCTTACATTTATCTTTTGATCAGATGCTTTCTATATTTTTTGCCTTTAAAGAAAGACTTTTGCATAAATTGTTGGGTAAGCACTAAGAATTTTTGACTCAGCAAATGGGGGAACCTGGTGTGAACACAATTTATCCTTCTGATGTGGATTTTGTAGTTTTGGTTATTAAGGTTACCTTACAGGAAAGGGTATTTGATAAGGCATTGCTGGATGGAGGATCTGGGGTAAATATTCTACCTTAGTCAGTGTATCTTACAATGGGAAGTTGGAACCATCACATTTTCAAGTCAAAATGGAAGATTAGAGAAGGGTCCAACGTGTCGATATCTTGAACTCTTCTATTCAGATTTCAGGTATGCAGTTTCAAGTCCATTTTGTAGTGCTCAGGACGAAGGAAGGATATGCTTCCAATGAAATGTTGTCAGGTTAGCCAAGGTGAAACAAGATTGGGGGGAGAATCAGGTGGTTCTAACCAAGGGTAAACAGGTGATTACTATTTCTATGTTGGGAAGAAAGCATTTTTCTGACAAAGAAAGGCCATTGTTTGCCCAATCTATTAGTCTTGCAGAAGAAGTGGATGATGAGGAGGAGGAAGTCTTTTTGTAGTCTAGTCCAAGTGTTGTTCGAGTTTTTGAGGTGGATATTGCAAGTATCTTGCAAAAGGAATAGAAACCTGGAGAGATTGTTGTTGAACTTGTTTTGGCTCAAGAAATCTAGGGATCCAACATACTCAGGTTAATGGATTAGAGGGTAGCTTCTAGTTCACTATAGGATGTTCAACAAGAAGAAAAGGATGCCAGAGACATGGTGGAAAAGATTATAGCAAGAGGTTTGGTGGCTCTAAAACAGTTTAGTAAGATGAATTAAAGGAACTGAGGATGATCCTAAATTGGTCAATGCCAGTATTTATGTGGATGGACAATTTTCACAGGACTTGTTGCAGTTGGTGTTGGAATTTTAGAATGCATTTGCCTAGGATTACTTAGATGTCAAAGGGATTGATCCAATGTTGCATCAGCATCATATTAATCTGAGAGAAGAAGCAGTTTTGATTATGCAGCAAACGTATAGGATGAATCCTAATCTTGCACAACAGGTCAAGCAAGAATTGATAAATTGTTAGCAGTTGGGTTTATCAAACCAATTCATGAAGCTACATGGTTGTCAATGATCATTGTGGTACCCAAGAGAAATGGGAAGATCCGAGTATGTGTTTATTACATAAAATTGAATGCAATCACTATCACTGATCCATTTCCAATGCCATTCTATGATGCAATACTGGATGCAGTAGCAGGGAAAGAAATGTTTAGTTTCTTGAATAGTTTTTCAGGGTACAATTAGATCATAGTGGCTGTGGAAGATTGACACAAAATAGCTTTTATAATAGATTGGGGAGCTTTTGCATCTACAATTATGAATTTTGGTCTCAAAAATGGACCACCATCATTATATTTTATAGCTTATACAACATTTGAGCATTATCTGCATGATTTTATGGGAGTTTTTGTGGATGATTTCTCAGTGTTTGGTAGAAGGGATTTGCATCTCCATCATCTAAAATTGTGCTTTGAAAGATGTCGGATGTTCAAACTCTCTTTGAATCCTTACAAGAGTGTAATGACTGTCAGAAGTGGTGTTTTGCTAGGCCATGTGGTGTCTCAAGAGGGGATGTCTATAGATGTGAAAAAGATTGAGGTGATCCATTCAGCTCAGTCACCTACCAATCTTAAATAATTGAGCAGGTTTGTGGGTCAGGTCAAATGGCATAGCATGACATAAGATATTTGGCCAATGTTTGCATGCCTCTTACTCGCTTGACTAAAAAGCAGGTAGCTTATGTATGGTCTAAATGTCAAGAAAAATAATTTGAGATGCTCAAGAAGATGTTATCATTTGCTCCTACCTTGCTTTTGTTGATGCTTACAGGAAGTTTAGCAAGGTGGATGTTGTTTTTTGTACACCTGGAAAAGAGCATGCCACAGCTGATTGTTTGAGTCAGATTGAGACAAGAGAAGAACCTATAGGAGTTCAAGATGATTTACGAGATGCTGAATTATTTGAAGTGCAGAGTTCTATTTATGATTCTTGGTATGATCAAATGCTGATTTTCTTAACCGCCGATGGCATTATGCCCATTGAGTTTTCTACAAATCAGAGGAGGAAATTTTCTCTTACAAGAAGACTTTATTATTATTATTATTGAAGCCTTGTATCGGAAAGGAATTGATAAGCTAATTAGGAGATGTATACTTGATTTTGAGCAGTCAGCTATGTTGCAAGAAGCTCATTTTGGAGCAACAAGAGGTCATTTTTCAGGTAACATTACAGGTAAAAATATTTTATAGGCTGGTTTTTGGTGGCCCACTATCTTAAAGGATGCTCATTCCTATGCTAAGAGTTGTGTGGTATGTCAGCAATTTGGTCATCCTAATTGTAAGGATAGAATGTCTGATCATCATGTTTTACCATTGGAAACTTTTCAAAAGTGGGGTATGGATTTTGTGGGACCTGTGAAACCTACTACTATTAAAGGGTGCAATTATATCTTGGTTTCCATTGATTATTCTACTATATAAATGGGGGGAAGCAGTAGCTTCAAGAGACAATAAGGCTTAGAGTGTAGCTAAGTTCCCTTATCACAACATCATGACCAGGTTTGGATGTCCTATTGAATTGGTGAGTGATAGGGGGACACAAGAAGACTTTATTATTATTATTATTGGAGCCTTGTATCGGAAAGGAATTGATAAGCTGATTAGGAGATGTATACTTGATTTTGAGCAGTCAGCTATGTTGCAAGAAGCTCATTTTGGAGCAACAGGAGGTCATTTTTTAGGTAACATTACAGGTAAAAATATTTTATAGGCTATTTTTTGGTGGCCCACTATCTTAAAGGATGCTCATTCCTATGCTAAGAGTTGTGTGGTATGTCATCAATTTGGTCATCCTAATTGTAAGGATAGAATGACTTATCATCATATTTTACCATTGGAACCTTTTCAAAAGTGGGGTATGGATTTTGTGGGACCTGTGAAACCTACTACTATTAAAGGGTGCAAGTATATCTTGGTTTCCATTGATTATTCTACTATATAAGTGGGGGGAAGCAGTAGCTTCAAGAGACAATAAGGCTTAGAGTGTAGCTAAGTTCCCTTATCACAACATCATGACCAGGTTTGGATGTCCTATTGAATTGGTGAGTGATAGGGGGACACATTTTTTTATTCAAGTTATTTCTGAGCTCACCAAAACTCACATGATTATGCATAAGAAGTCTACAACCGATCATCCTTAGGCAAATGGACAAGCTAAGAGTACTAACAAGATACTCATTAAAATTTTGAAGAAGATTGTTCAGGAGAATAAGAAGGACTAGGATGAGAAGTTGGATTCTACTATGTGGTCTTTTAGAACAACTTTTAGGGTTACAACAAGTATGAATCCTTTCACATTGGTATATGGTATTGAAGATGTGGTTCCTATGGAGTTTTTGGTCCCTAGTCTGGTCCCTAGTCTTAGGGTCAGTATGGAGAAGATGACTCCTAAATTATCAGTTCAGCATATGAGTAAGTATCCGATGGAATTGGAGGAAGATAGGGTGGTCAGTTCTTACATCACATAGGTGATTCACAGAAGACGGAAATCTTGGGTGAGTATGAATGTGAAGTTTAAAGTTTTTTAGGTTGGAGATTGGGTAATGCTTTAAAATTTCAGATTGGGTCCTCATCCTAGTAGGTTGAATTTGAGATATAAAGGACGTTATTGGATTGTTTAGGATTTGGGTCAAGGTACATTTATTGTGGCTGATGCATTTGTAACTAAAGTGGACAAGCCTGTGAATGGTTTTAGGTTTAAAATAATTCAAGGGAAGCCACGTCATCTAGCTTGGCTTACATCTATTGTAGATAGTGATTTTTGTGAAGCTTTTGGGTTCTTGCATAATCCGATGGAGCAGGTGATTGTTGAGACTTTTTTTGAAAGTATTGGGTTTCCATTGGGGGTAATTTTTGGGTTACAGGAATTCAGAATTCTCCATAGATGTGAGAGTTATGATCTCAAAGATTTTGAATATTAGCTCAGTTTTTTGAAACTTATAGTTCAGAGGTTCTAGGTCGGATTTTGCTGGTTCTGACTTTGTTGGATCGAGAATTGCTGCATCGTACATCTTTTCATCGGATATTTTAAATGTGTATATTTGAAATATGGCCTTGAGCTGCGTGCATATTATTCTTGAATAAGCACTATTATGAAAGTGAGCAAAGGGTCACTCACCTCACTCACTTGGAAGCACATGTGTGTTTGTGTGAGTAATCGCATCAACATGTCCTACATGTATATCCCGCACGCCTTCAAAATATATTTTCCCTCCACACCTTCCACAATGCCGAAAGCCAAGACAGTTCCAGCCATGAAGCCTCCACCTAATGATGATCAAGGGGAATCCTTGAAACTTTGATCAAGAAGAAGGGGAGTCACTATGAGGGTCAACATCTCAGACCCTGAGGGTGAGGTCAAGGTATTGCCTGAGGAAGATGCAGCTCCATTGTCTTCAAACAAGATGCTTCAGAGCTTGATGGAACACTTTACAGATTTCAAGGTGGAGATAAATTGTCAGGATGACAAAAATGTGAAATGGTTAAAGACTTGTATGATTTTTCTATCTTTCCTTGGGTTGAATGGAAGGCCAACATATATGCAAAAACATAGATGGAGTTATTGAGAAAAACAAGAGGAGTAATTTCTAAAAAACTCACTTTATGCCATGAGAGGTAATTGCTGCAGTCTTTCAATTGCCTCTTACATTTGTTATTGTAATACCTAAATTCTCAGATGATGCTTTGAAGAGAGATTTTGGTCCCAGAGAAGGAGGGAGGAAATATTATATGCTTAAGAATGTTGACTACAATAGAAGGAAGTAGCTTAAATGGTTTTTGGTAAGACTATGTTTTCTGGCAAAGTATGATCACATGTCCAAGGATAATTTTATACCTCTAAGCTTTGCTGAAAATGGAGGAAAAGTGAGCTGGGCCCATTAGGTCTATGACAGGATTCATGCTGAGATTTTTTATCTTGACAAGAGGAAGACTCAGTCTAACAACAGGTTATCTGCATTCTTTTCTTTTGACTTGAAGGTCGATGGAGGTGAAGTTCCTATGCTTAACATTACTCCAATCATTGAGTCAAATCTGGTGTATGATTAGGGGAAAAATATGAGAAATCAAATGTGTTTTATAGGCAATTCAAAAAAATTAAAGACTTTTCAGGATCAGGTGTCATCTGGTTACTCTGAACAAGAGGAAAAGGAGGTTTTTGTTAGTCCTAAGTATAGGCCAATATTGGGAGATTTACCAACATTCACACATATGTTAGTTGTGGATACACAGACCCCTGTTAAACTGATTGGAAAAACTTTCACTATGCCTAAGAAAAGGAAGTTGGATGTTACTGTTCATGATGGAGCTAAATCCTTAGATTTTCTTGGAGTTGGGTCAACCACTTCAAGTAAACATGAAGCTGGTATTTTTTATGCATATACAACTGTGAAAATGCTACAGGCTTTGAGGGCTTTGTCAGTCACCAGAAGCATCAAATGGAGGTGAAAATACAGAGTGTAGCTAGTTCAGGAGTATCTAAAGTTTTGTTGCGGGAGTAGACAGATTTAGCAAATGTTTTGAACTTGGAATTGGAGGAGGTGAAAATGAAACATCATAAAGATTTGCAGAACCAATTACTACTGCATTAGAATGAAGTAGCAAAGGTAAAGATATCCTTCGGTATGTTTCAGAAGTGTACCAGGGATTAATAAGCAAGGGTAAATTTAGAATTGGATCAAATAGTTGCTAGAAATACATAACTGCAAAGGTTAAAAATGAGATGTTTCAACAGAGATTGTTCTTGAAACCTTTGGAGGAGTTGGAAAAACAAGTATTAGCCCATGAGGAAATAAGTGTGAATTGAGTTCTTATGGATGACGGAGATATGAATGTTGTAAGACAACAACTAGTAGAAGGAATGCAGGATGTATGGAAGGCTATGAGAGTCTTTTGTAGTCAAACATCCCTATGAAGTTCTAAAAGCTGGTTTTGTGAGTGCTTATGAAGCTGATATGCTGCAGGAAGTAGAGCAATTGAAGAAAGAAAGAGACCTTTATTTAAATCAGTTGCTGTAGGAATACAGAGCAAAGGAGTTGTAGAGGCATGAAGCACATTTACCAAAGTCAGGTTTTGAGCAGGGATAACTGGTTGATGAATCTGTACAGACTTCAGAGATAGAAGCTAAAGTTCAAAAGTCAAATGTTGTTGAGGATTCAGTGTAGATTGCACCTGAGCCGATGTTTGAAGCTCTTCAGGATGCTAAAGTACAAAATATGACTGATGTTTTGGATGATAATGTTGTGTTGGAGCCCGTATCAAAAATACAGTCTGAAAATATTGCATTAGGAAGAGAATGGGGTCTAGGAGGGCCTCTTTATTTGTCAGTTTAAGGAAGTCAAACCGTTAGTATTAAGAAAGTAATCAAAGGACAACCTTTGAATTCAAACAGGCAAAATGGCTAGTTTATTTGAATTCAAATTTTTTTTCCAAAATGGAATTTAAAATCTAGCGAGTAAAACTATATCATATATCATATCTATGGAAAGAGCTTGACGCATAGATTGAAGATCTATTATCTCCACTCAAATCAGAGATCATGTATGGGAGTTATGGAAGGCCAAAAAAAAAAAAGTTGTCCATCTCCTGTCTGGGGGGAAAAGTGCATCCTTTGACCACTCTTACAATCTCTTACACACCCACAATTCTTGCACACATGGCATATACCTACTCTTCAAAATTTTAATCACCTCCATAAGCTCATGGCAAATGAAGAGGCCCTCCTAGACCCCATCCTCTTCCCAATGGTGGACCCAGATTCTATAGTCTAGGGTGGCACAATATCAGTTTATTTTTGTATATCTCTTTCTGATCAAGGGATACGTGGATCCTAGTCGGATTTCTCAAAACTCCACCACCAAGATGTGCCCTATGTTGAGAGGTACACTAGTATGTCAATTATTTGATCAATCGGATATTGGTATGTTGGTCAGCTGGATATCCTTTTGTTGGATTGTAGTGGGTCGGACTATGGAATATGGTCAACCAGATTGTGATAAATTGGATATTTATAGCTGGTTTATATTCCAAGGCTTGAGTTGTTATAACCACATTTCGGTGGAGCACTTCTACCCCAGTCTTTGGGTTACCTTGAGGTGATTCCAGTAGAGTTTGGGCAGTTCGGCTCATTTTTTGACACAACTCCAATTTTGTTTCTCCAATTTTGTGTAGGGGATAAGTTATTCATTTGTGTTCTTGATTCTGGCTCCTGTGAAGTCGTGCTTCTTAGTCTTTCATAAGTGCGTCGAGGGGTTCGTTCACTTTCTCAACTAGCATTGATCCTCCTAAGCTTGCGCTCCCCTAATTCTTTATCTCCCTAGGTTCTCTGGTTTCTAGAATTCCTATTTCTTGATTATTTTGACTCTCCAATCTCTCTAATTTGTCCTTGATTCTTTTTAACTATTCTGTTGGGGTCATCTTCTCACGTTCCTTCTTCATGTTCTTCATACGTGATTTCCTAGCCTTCACGTGCTTTGTTGACTTTTCCTCTTGAGACTAGGTATATTTGTTTGGAATACTTTGATCAATGATTCTTCTCTTGCCCTCTATGCTTGCACTCTTGTGACAACCTGTATGGGTATCACTTTTCTGTTTTTTGACCCACTACAAGATGGAACAACCCCTGGTATGTTCAATGCTACCTTTGCTCCCTTGTAAGGATTCTTTAGGCAATTGGGAATCAGATGAGTGACTCCACACTCATTGTACTATGCATCTACTATGATTATCTCCTCATGGAGACAATCTCTTAACCAGTGGACCCCACCACACTTGTAGCAAAGTCCTTTTGGTTGTTGAAGTCCTCCTCGCTGATAATCAAGCCTTGGTCCCGCTAACCCTCCATGAGTTGTAGCAAAGTCCTTTTGGTTGTTGAAGTCCTCCTCGCTGATAAGCAAGCCTTGGTCCCGCTAACCCTCCATGAGTGATGAACATCAACGTTCTCTCATCTAAATTATATATACTTTCACCTGCCGCATGTGTTGCAGTTGGTGTTCTAGTAATTCCACTCATGCTCTATGGTTCCGGTGCTCTCATCTCTTTGGGTGGACAATATACTTGGCTCATCAAATATCCACTCAGATCTTCATAATACACAGGCAAGGGTACTAATGCTTGTTCCTCTCGTTCCTCTATGGTAGGTGTATACCTTACACCCACTAGTCTCGCTCTTGGCAGGCATGGTTGCTTTCCTAACACTAGTTGTGGCCGCACAACCCCTACATGTCCGAGCAAGTTCATTGTTGTATACCTAAGCATTGGTGGTACTTGATAGGTGCTACTTGGGCTGGAGGGACATACTGTCTCTCTCTCTCACACACATATCCCTTGTTAATGTAACACTCCTCCGTTGCTTGATTGGTCCATTTTTGCTCAACACCACACCATTTTGCTTTCTTAGCCTGTGGCTTTGCAAATGGGATTATTCTTTTGGGCACTTTTACAATGAGTTGTTCCTAACTCCCAACTGCTTCACTCTTTTGTACAAACTTTGCAGACCTAGTTCCACTAAGCTGTGATGATGAATCATCATCTAAGTCCTTGTAGCCACCTTCCTTGTAGACTGCACAATTGCCTACTAAGTATAGAGCTTCCTTGGTCAACTCACTCTCTCTATCTATCTATCTACTTGTCCATGTTTTCTACTCCATTCATTCAATATTAAGTTTAAATGTTCGTGTGTTTAATGCAGGTATGGATGATGAGGAGTTTCTTTCTTCTTTGTCACCCCAGTAGAGACAGTGGTACGTGGAGTGTCATCGCTCTGGCGCACCATCGTGCGTTCCTACTCCATCCACATCTCCCTCTATTTCGGAGTCCTCAGCGCGCTCCGAAGCTTCGGTGTCGACGAGACGATCTTCACACTCGTCTAGGCGTTGATGCTCTAGTGGTGGCGGTGGCAGTGGCGGTTGTTGTGGGGGTGCCGCCACCGATGCTTCGACACCGCCTCATGTTCGACGAGGCTCTTTACCCTCCCCTTCCTTGCCCGTCCCAACACCAGCCACGGCATCGCCATCGACACCAGGTTTTGCACGGCTGACTGTCGTTCCTAGGAGCTACACACCACTAGCTACTCCACCAGGAGTCACTCTAGTGGACACTCCTCGCTTCGGGGCTCAGACTCCAGTGGAGACGCCTGACATCCGTACCCCCGTTGACAGGCCGCTAGAGACCCCTGCCGGGACACCCAGGTTCACGCATCAACGACGAGAGGGCTTGCCTTACTCCATCGACTTCAGTGGTGACATCATCTTGGATGATGAAATCAAGAAGGTGATTTCACACATGCGCGGTCTTTGCTCTCAGGTGTTTAGACACTACATACTAAACACCTGGAGTGAAGTACTGAATGATTTTAAAGACAAAGTCATCAGCATGCTTCATGATGAGTTTCCCGTTCCAACACGGGAGGGCCGCTTCAATGAAGACGTGATGAACGTTTGAATGCGAATACTGCAAGCACAAGCGTTCCGAAGTGCAAAAAGCGATCAAGCATGGGTGGAACATACCAGATTGGTTGGCCCAGAAGATTGGAAGAATGCGAAGAAAGCAGCGCACGAGAATACCGACAAGTGGAAGCAACAAAAGGAGGCAGCCATAGCGGGAGTAGAGGCAGGGAGCTCGTACCACTTGGGGAGCAGCGGGTGGGTATCATTTGAGACCAATTTTGTAAGTGTTTTCGCATTGCTCTCTATGTTTGATAGTTTAGGGTTTAGGGGTTTTTAAATTCTAACATAATGGATTCTTTGTATGTTTTGAAAGTGGTCGTTTACAGGACGTGATCCCACACCGTACAAGCGTGAGTACGCAGGGGCAGGAAGGGCTTAAACGCATTTATAGACATTCGAAGTTCTCGCGGCGGCATGGTTAGTATTAGGGTTTATTATTTTCTATTTGTTGTATTGTTTTATAAACGTCGCTATATGTTTATACTTACAAAAAGCTATCTTATTGTTTTTTTTTGCAGAATCCGATAGATACGCCGCTTGGACGCGATGAGACGTCTGATTAGATGACGTCAGTTTAGCCATAGCTAGATAGCATTAGTATCTTTTTGTCATAGCTTATGTATCATGAGACAACTTTTATACGTCTTTTTGAAAACCATGTATATTTTTTAAATAATGACAATGGTTTGTAACTATTACATTTGCAAAGTTTAACAATCAAGTGATTTTGCCTATGTGTACAATTTTCATTGATTTACTTTCATCAATTCACGCTCGTCACTTTGTATTTTTATTTGTCAAACAATTCGTACTATGGATGATGGAGTTAATGGTTATATTGTCTTGTGGGTGACTATTTTGGGTCTATATCTACCGTTGCACTTTTTTTCAAAGGTGAAGAATATGTATGAAACATTCAATATGGTTGATGGGTGTGCCCTGCCACCAAAAACTTTTCCTCTCGGGCGTCGTTATATAAGGCTCTGCAGCGTCGCTATAGATGGCTCTGCAACATTGCTATAATCGTCGCTATATAGCGACGTTTATAGCGATGTTTATAGTGACGCATATAGCGACTGGCATAGCGACGCTTATAGCGACGTCCCCGTATCGACGCTGGTAGCGACGCTCTTAGCTACGTCAAGGGTTATAAAAACCCAGTGTATTTTCGTCGCTAAAAGCGTCACAAGAGCACACAACCTCTTGTAGTGTCTAGAGTTTTTTGGGACTGCAATTCTAAGCCGCCAAAATGGACAAAAAACATCTACCACTTCACTCCAAGACGGTGTTCCAAACTTTGTTATGGCATAACTTGTCGTCTAGGATTCCGATTGTAGACCTGTCACTTCCCATCAACTCCACATGCAAAGTATTACCCTTAAAAACCTTGGGCTCAAAAAACTCCAGATGGCATGCTTATCAATATGATCAGATGGGCACACAACTACCCTCCTTGAAAATTTTGTCTGCCCATAACTTGCCCATCTAGGACCAATTTCCAATCTTAAAGGACCAATGTGGCCCACAACTCAAGTACTTCATATTTATTTGTTGACATCATCCTTGGACATCTGCTTATGTATACCCTATCCATGAGGGATCTTTAAGACCTTCCAACTTCATATTGCCATATATTTCACACCGAGGCCTCGTTTCAAGCCGTCTGGACCATCTTCTACAGCACATTTGCCACACTTCAGACACCTTGCTCACTACCCGAAGTGGCACATTCTAGAGCACCTTTGGCAAAAAAAAAAAAGCAATGCGCATGCATTTCAGCTGTCACCGTCTTGCCCAGGTCTCTCACACTAGCTTTAGCCCTTTACCATGCACATGTCAACATACACAACACTCCATATCACACTTCCCAGCACATACCAACTTTGGTTGTACCATCATTTCCCACCCCCTAGTTGAAAATTTATGTTCAACCACACACATATTTATTGCACCTAAAACATTGCAACACCAAACTGGAAACCAAAAGCACTCTCAAACCACAACCATACGTACAAAAGCTATCTTTTTTCACCCGCCACACCTGCTCAAGAGGGTTTTCCAACCCCCTGCATTACAACATGGTTACCACCTGGGTCAAACATGTGACATTGGTCACCTCCATTCACCTACAATGGTCTCCCATAGTGCTGCATCCCATAATGTAGCCAACCATCCACATAGTCCATATCTCCACCCATCCACTTCCAAAAAACTACCACCAAACACACTACCACTTTCCGAGTGCAAATTATCATTCACATTAAACATACCATGCCCTTCCTCCCAACCATGTAAAGCAAGATTCTCTTCAAGAAAATCCTGCACCTGGTCAACATCCCACTTCACAGTTGCACTTATGAGCATACCTTTTAACCAGCACACACAAACCTCCTTTAAAATCTTGGCCCCAACCTGGGAATCTCCACCGCCTATCATAGAGCGCACTTGTAACACTCGAAGCTCCATCTTTGCCCCCTTGCTCTCCTCTTTCCTCAAGAACTTCCATACCATCCAACTCATAGGGGTCTACCACCACCTCTTGCAGATCAGTACCTGCTTTTCAAGCTTCTCCTCATCTAGTGGCAGACAAAGCATAAAGCCACCTTTAACCTGAACCCTCTCTAAAGCCTTCTCAAAACATCCCTGTGATTCTTTATCCAGGTCGACCATAGGGCCATAAATTCCCCAAACAACCTCATCATCCAGGCATAACAAAGGAACTTGTATCGTGCAATCCATAGGTAAATGCATATTCTCTTCCCTTTGATGAGCATTCGATAGCTCTTGCATGCAATCTTCTTCAAAAATTTCTTCTTCCTTAGCCACAACAACTCTCTCCTTCTTGGGAAATCCATTTGCCTGGTGTACAATCAAAGCACCTTCCACAGCTACCTTAACAAGTATCGTCATCAGCATGGTGCCACACAGCAGCCTCACCTGCAAGTCTTCATTTCCAAGCTTCAGCAGTCTTACGTGCTCTTCATTCATAATAGCAACCACCACATCTTCATGCATATAACAAGGTAGCTTTACCGTATCAGCACCAAATCTTTAGATTCTGTCTCCCAGCTTGTATATGTATCCTCCTCGCTCGTTTCCCAAAAACTCAAACTTGTAGCCTCATCGTCTTCACCATAGGCCAATTCGCCATCATCATCATCATCCTCTAGCTGCTCCACAAAAGTTGGACCATCATCATGCCCACTTTCATCATCCAACCCTAAGCTCTTGGAACCTACAACCTGACCATGATCTGTTACCCTTTAATACAAGCACTTCACAAGAATAGGCTCCACCTCTTCAAGTTGCACTGGGCACTTAGCATCTGCTATTTCCTCTACACCCAGATCTTCTTTAACAAAAGGCTCATCTTTGCTGACAAGCTCCTCCACAATCGGCATGGACACCTCACAAACAGGTAATTCCAAAGGAACATAACCGATCAAAGGCCTTAACCTAGCAAGCTATGCACTTCGTATACTTGGCATCATCCACGATTTGTCCATAGAACATTTTGTTTCCACTATAGGCGTATAATCTATAGGCTTTAACAAGACTAGCTCCAACTTTCTCTTCACTTTCCTGCTTTTCCTCATGGCAAGACCGATTGCCTTGTTAAAGCTTCCCCGCTCTTCGTAACCGACCTTCTCTCAAACATACGAGTGCAAACAAGCTAGGAACTTCTCCCGCTTGAAGAATTATGCATTGGCTACTTGGGTGACAGTCACTAGATCTCTCCACCATGCTTCAAAGCTACCCATGAAAACGTCAAAATTTTCACCTATATCATATCATAGGCTTTTAATCCTTGCATTTGCTTCACTAGGGGATGCCACTTTGCGAACACTATGTAGAAACTTCCTCAAAGACCAACCCAATCCTACCTATCTACAACTTTCAAACCATCAAGCCAAGCTTTCGCTTTACCTCGCAGCACCAACGACACTATCTCTAAATTTTCTTGATTACTACACATTTGCAATGACAACATAAATAACTCAAAATTTTTCCAGCCACTCGTTTGCATCTTCATCGCCATTGAATATCTAGACAGTACTTTGCCACATTTTTGCTTACAAATGGAGCACCAGGGACCAATCAGAGTGCTCCTTTGTGGGGGCACCAAAAGTTAAATAGGAGGAAGGGGGTACACACCCAAAACTCAAACAATCTGTCTCTCTACATCTCAGGGTAAATAGAGCACCCGCACCCCAATCCATTGAGATTCACCTTCAAAACCTCCTTCCTCCTAGCAGACCATTGCCTGCACACCTCTTGACTCAATCACATTATGTCGGATTGCGATCAATCACACACACACCACATGACACATTTCATAACTTCCCATGTACACAAAGATCCTCTTTTCTCTCTCTTTGCTGCAAGACACCACCGGTTGGATGGGGGCACACTTGCCTACACACACCCAACATTGCAGACACAAGCACAAGAGCAATAGAAGAGATGTGGGAAAGGGGAAATGACACGAAAGTACGGGAAATCCTTGCTTTCCTTTGCTCAACACAACTTAATACAAACAGCCTCATCGGCACAACCTCGACAGGCACAGAAAATTGATCACGGTCACCCTCGTTGTGTCGTTTCCGGGGATGGAACTTTCTTCCTCCTGCCTTCATTGTTGAAGCATGCTCACACGCGAGCTCTTTCCTCTCTCGACCTCTCGTCGCCCGAAAACAGTCCTTGCAAGAGCCTTGTCTTAAGCTTGCTTCACCCTTGATAGTGCAAAAGAAGAAGACGATGAAGAAGCTCCCTTCATCACTTCAAAAAAAACCCTCCTCCCTTTACCGAGCCCCAAGAAGAAGCCAAATTTTTGAACTCTTGCCTTGGTCCCTCGCTCGCAAAAAACCCCCTCTCTTCTTCTTGTTTTTCTATTTTCTTCCTCCTCTCCCTTCCTTGTCTTCTTCCTCCTTTGCCTTCTTCTTCTTTCTTTCTCTTCGATAGCACCACTTCCCTTTCTCCCCTTTTCCATTTCTTTTTTCCCCTTTTAGAAACCTTTTGTTTTCCTCCTTTTTACACTCAAGGGGCAATGACAGCGCCATCGTCGCTCCCTTTTGAGCCTTTTGCCTTTAAAATAACTCGAGGAGGAGGGCTCCATACCCCTCGTGCAAGCATACTAGCATGATTGTCTTCCAATCATCACTTTGCCCGCCTCAGTGGGCCACCCAAAACCGGCCTATGGCCGTGTATCTTCGCCACCGGCACAACATCGCAGCGCGTCCGCAATTGTCCAATAGCTTGCGGAGCTCCAAGGGAGAGCTCCCCTTTGTGATGACCATAAAATGTCGTCGCTTAGTACATATACTCCCAAGTTTTGGCCTCCTTTTGTGCATATGGGACATTTGAGAGTGCCACATGGCACTGTTAGGGCTTCCAAGCTTCCCAAACCTCCAAAATGTTCACCAAAAACCCCTTTGAGGAACAATCCTTCCCCCAAACTTCAACCACTTGCAGTTTGGCACCCAGTGATTGAAACACTCAGCCACAAAGTTTTGGTAAAAATAGTCGTTGTCAACTTTGACTTGTGTTTACCTTGCCACATCCAAAGTTTCCCGGGCTTGCAATTTCAAGCCACCAAAATGGGAAAAAAACATATGGCACTTCACTCCGAACCCGTGCCCCAAACTTTGTCCTGCCATAACTTGTCATCTAGGATTCTGATTGATGACCTGTCACTTTCCATCAACTCCACATGCAAAGTACTGAGCCTTAATGGGGCTCAAAAACCTCCACATGGCACGCTTACCAATATGATCATGTGGGCACAAAACTGGCCCCCTTGAAAATTTCATCGACCCATAACTGGCCCATCTGGGTTCCGCCCGCAACTCACATTTATTTGCTGACATCAGTCCTCACCATCTACTCATGTATGCCCTATCCATTGGGGATCACTAAGACCTTCCAACTTCATACTCTCATACACCAGGACTCATTCTGAGCCGTCTGGACCAGCTTCTAGAGCATCTCAAGAGCTACATTCTAGGGCACATTTCCCACACTTCAGACACCTTGGCTCACCACCCTGAGTGGCCCCTTCTAAAGAACCTTTGGCCTAAAAAAATAGCACTGCGCATGCATTTCATCTATCACCGTCTTGCCTAGGTCTCTCACACTAGCTTTAGCCCTTTACCATGCACAGGTCAGCATACACAACACTACATAGCACATTTCCTAGCATGGACCAACTTTCATTGCACCACCATCATGGTTTCAATGACATATAGCAATCACTAAACGGATGCACGGTTGGAGAGAAAACTCACCTCGAATCTCATGAAAGAGCGCAAAGAGACAAAAACCGTGCAAGCTTGGCATTGAAGTGTAGCTGTCACCGTTGCTAATACAATGGTGACATCACCTTTGCAATGTAGCCACCACATAGCACGTAGGAAGAAGAAAAAGACCTCACTCTCTCTCAACACATAACATGAAATCACTATACTTAGTGGATTCATTCAAAACTTGTAGTAGATTTACAAACATTAGCTTTTATACCTAACCCTTGGAGGTTCGAACTCACAACATTACCTCCTAACATGTACTATGGGGTTAGGGATTCCGCATTCTTACTAAATTACAATTTGAAAACTCAATCAGGTCTCGAAATAATTACAATGATTTTGTCAAAATAAGTATTTAAAAAATTGGGATCCTCCAATGTGTTAGCCGTAGCCATCAACGGTATGGTTGAACAAGATCTGATACATAGAAACAAGTTGAACTGAAGCTATGGAACAATGAGATCAGTACAATGTCCAAAGTGAATTGTGATGAGAAAATTCAAAACAATAAAAGGTTGGTCTACAAAACATTTGAATGTTGAGCATTAAAATTTGGAACATAGCCAATTTTGAATAGGACTTGCATATATGTTTATGATTTCTGAACGAGTGTCTGCTAGAGATTTAAATTGGGAAAATAAGGCATATTAGATCTTAGTAGATCATCTCTAAGAGATTAACATGTTTTAGCAATTGATGGCAATGTGGAATTTTGAATTGCTATAAGTTTTCATAATTTAAGCTTGCTATTTGAACTCTTCAATTATCACCATAGCATGATCAAGGCTATCACAATTCAATGTCATTCTCTTAGATCATGATTCGTCCACCACCAAAGCATTCATAAGCCTATTGAGAGGAAGATAAAGGGTGAGTCATCACTTTTAAGAACAATTTTTTCCTTGGTATGACAATTCATGCTCCAAAGACATAGATCTCCTACATTCTTCCAATTTCCTTCTTGCAATCACATTTAGCCTTAAACTTTGTAAAATTTGATTCATTTTGGTCCCACCCACCAAGTTACAAGTATATCTCCCATTTTGTAAGTGTTAGCAGCAAGCTAACCCATGTAACATTTTTCGAGAGCTTTTATTGTAAAAACACTTATTATTTTGATAAATCGAGAATATTGTAACTCCTATTTTCCAAGTGGATGTTGTAATTGATGAGCCGGGGGCTATAACCTTCCAGATTGTATCAATCTATTGCTAGTTAGAGCTTCCAAATTGATGGATAAGTCGTTGAGAGTCGACGTATTCGACCATCTCTTCAGGTAATCCCACACAAAATTGTTGCTTTTGCTCAACGAAGTCCATCTTTTGGAAGACAGTAGCCTTGAGATGTAAATCCCAAAACTTGTGTACATATTTGTGGATAGACTCATGAGAGAGAAGCTTCAAACTACGCCATTTGGTGAGCACTTTGTCCTTTGCATCGCTTGCAAGGAATCGCTTCATGATGGAAATTCGTAGAGTTTTCCATGTCTTTGGGGCTTCGTCATTGCCATGAAGGCTAACCCACCATTGACGAACTGATTTCTAGAAGTACATAGCTACATGGTGTAGCTTGGAGGACTCCATGAAGCCCTCATCTCCAAAGGCTGCATCAAATTGCTGGATGAAGGCCAACACTTTGTCTGTAGCACCAAAGTGCCATCATAGGTGAGAAAGGACATACTCTTTCCTCCCTCTTTGAACTTCTTTAGCTTTTGTGACCTTTGCCATGCAGGGTATGATATACAAGTGCCTCCCCTCTTGTATTCTCTAGGAGAATAGCCATAGCTTTCATCAGAAGAAAAGGAAGGTAAAGAAGCAGGAGAAGAGGGTGACCTATTTCTTGCCCTTTTCTTCCTTTTTTTCTACTCTTCCCTTTTGGAATGTCGAGGAGAAGGACTGTGTGTTGATATTTTCCTCGTGGGAGGAGTTGGTGATCGTCTAGACTGCCGTCTACGTGGAGCCATATCTTCAAAGGAACTTAAAGTTTCATTGCTTTCTTGCTCTTTGGATTCCTCTTCTTTTGGAGGTCTCTTCAAGAGGCCTCCTAAGCTCTCTCTCCTCTTGGAGAGGAAGGAAAATCCCATAAGTGCGAAGTTGTTGAGTAACTTCAGCTTGCAAAGCAGGGTTGCCTATAGCTTGTTGCAACCTAGTAATAATGAGATAATTGACAAACATGGGGGCATCATCATTAGCACCTTCATGTGCAAAATAAAAGTTATCAATGTTCATTCTACTCTCTTGGTTATTGTCAGCCATGTTAACAAAATTTGTGTACTTACTTAGTGTAGGCTTTGGCAATTCAAAACCTTAGTTGCTAGTCCTCTTAGCCTTTGAAAATTGGCACTTAAGTATCTACACCACGTCTCGAAGTGGTTAATTATAGAGAGTAGTGGAGTGGGTCTAATATTGCAAAATTGCTGAGGGCTAGCTCCTTTCGGACTTCTTATGGCTCAATAATGGTAAAGCTGTAGGCAAGTCTAAAAATTATTAAGTCCAAAGCTCTCGATTTGTGCACCATATCCCACATAGTGGGCTCAACAAAATCGATAATAGATCCTAGTCCCACTTACCCCAATATAATTAACAAAATCAACCATTTATAGGCTACTTAAGGACCTCTCTTCTTAAGCAAGAAAAGAGAAACCAAATGATCTGATACTAATGTAATGGAAATGGCCTATTAACTTTGAGAGTAGTGGAAATTAGAGAAGTACTTTTTACAAAATTACTTTGTGAGCATAGCGGGTGAACTTAATTGATGGTAGTAGCATAAACACATCATTTAGTTAACTTAACAAGAATAATACTTTTGCAAGAGAGAGAGAGAGAGAGAGTTTAAAGAGCATGTCAACAGTTGAGGACCGGATTTATGTGGAGCCGGTTCCCCCTCCAATAGGCATTTGTATTTTAGTTTCTCCCATCAAGAGATACTTGTTACAATACAATCTTTGTGTTCCTTGTTTACAAAGCTTTAGGTTTTGGTTTATATACTAAACCTTAGAAAACCTAATGTCCGGCCAAAATGACCCGATTTGTCTCTAGGCTTCTATAGAGCTTAATTACAACACCGTGAGCTGGCTTTGCTCATCCAACAAGCATTTGTGGCCAAAATACAATTTCCGACTTTAAATATGAGGTTCCTGTAAACATTACAAAAGTGGCTGTAATGGCTCAAAATGATAATAATAGGATATTTGATGATGTCCATGAGCTTGTATCTTCACATTACAGCATCCATCTTCATCTTCATACGGAATCTTTAGAGAATCTTTGAGAAATCTTCATGGAATCTTTGTGGAAGCGTTGTTGAAACGTTGGCCTGTCAACACTCTCCCCCTCCGAATTCTTGTCGTCCTCGACAAGACCCTATGTCTGCAGTGGCCTTGAGGAGTGCTTCATGTTTTGGTGTTGGTTGAAGCTTTTGTTGTTGCACTTGCTTCTAATAGATGCTTTGTATGTTGTAGAGGTACCTTTTTCTTGTACATGTAGTGTAGTTGAAGCCATAGCTCTCCCCCTCCGATTGGTTGTTGTATCGTGAATAGGTTGAGTGAGGTTTGTTGTTGCAGCAAGTCTTATTCTTGGCAGCTTTGTATTGTTTGTTCTTTAGGTGTCATCCTGCATGTGTACCTGTAAACTTGAAGCCTCTTTGAATTTTTAGTTGTTTGGGGGTGTCGTTGGTCTGCATTTCTGTGTTTATATAAAAATAAAATAGTAAAAATGAAATGTGGTGTATATTACAAAATGAAGGTCTTGGATACCCAGATAGGACTAAAGGGAAAAACCCAGTGGGAAAAAATGCCTTTAGTCACAATTAAATGTAAGGCTATATGTACTTATGTTTTGATGTAACCGAGTTTTGTTGAGTCAAAGTACTAATGGTCGTATGGCTACTATTATTGACTGGATATACATTGGATAAGTGTTAGTAGCTTGAAGTCAGAGTCGTTGTTGTTGATCAAATCCTTGTGAACCTGTTACCGCTTCGTCATCGTCATTTTTTTGCGTAAGTGCATGGGTGGAACACAAATCGTGTCAAATGAAAATGTCCAATGATGGGACATTATATAAGCTTGCACAGATAGATGCATGGGAAACAATATTTTGTGTGAGAAGGGTTTGAATGGGTGCTTCCAGGAGTGAATGTAGCTAGAGAAGCAAAAATATATTTGACTTCAAGAGTTGCCGTTACTCACAAGAAGGGTTGTTGATGCTCGAGGTTTTTTTCACTCTCCTCATTGTGTATATGTGTGTGAGTGTTTTGTGGATTACTCCGCCTCTCCGCCAAATAAAATTGTTATACTTTGACTCTTTTGCTCACCTATCTAGCATGAGCGACTCAATTTTACAATATGCTCAACTCTTCCATCTTGACCTATAATCTAAATATCTAGACTCATAGACCACAAAAAATATTAAGACATGAAGCTTGGGTCTGACGCTTGCTCATTTAGTGGCTCAGCTGCCCGACTCTTGACTCTTATGCCGTGAATTTTATGGTGACTTGACTTACTCTTGGGAGCTTTCGACCAAGAATAGGTTTCAAAATTCAAAACTCCCATCCTCGAAGAGAGGATTTGTAAAGGACCATACTGAAAATATTGGTTTCTTTTGCCATACCTGGGTGACCTTGGTTGTCAAAATTTCTTTTTGTTGTTGTTGGTCCCTTGGTTGAGGAGATTGGCTCGCTCCATTCTCCGTAACACTTTGTCTATCATGTCTTGACATTTCTTGAGAGCTAGAGATGACTTCAATCTTCTTCGCTATGTGTTGTTCTTTTGGCACCCATTTGTAACTGCATCGTGTGATTAGCGTGTCTTTGCAGATATCCTTTGCCTTGACTGTGACATTGTCCTTGATTTTGCCTTCCGTGAAATTGCAATTATTTTCAAGCTGAAGTCGTTTGATTGAAGAATGTTTACCTGGCATCTTTGGTAGCCAGATTCTCCGATTTCCTTGATAGTAACCTTGTGCTTGAAGAATTGTAGATTGCACTTTCCATGATGTTTGTGATGTCGTCTTGAGATGTACAAGAGTGTCATTTGTGGGATTTTGTACCATGAAGTCCGATGATGTTGTGAAGACCAGTTTGATTTGAAATTTTCCTATGTACTTGTGACGGGCCTTGTTGGTTGGTCTCCTTTGGCGAGAGGAATATGAGTCTTGTTGTTGTTGCGGTCGCTTTTTGAAGCCTTTATTTACTGCATAAACTGAGATTTTTGGTTTTGGTAACCAAATTTCCTTGTGACCTTCATAATAGACTTGCTCTTCCAGTTTGTATTGGGAGGCTATCCAACCCATGTGTGTACCTTCCATGTGTTGGCTACGATCATCTACCCATATTGGGTCCTTGACTTTGATTTCTTCAGCTTTGATGTAGACCTTTGAAGATTTTTGTCGACAATGATCTTGCAGTTTAGGGTATTTTGGTTGAAAAACTTTCTTTGGAGTCTGCCTTGGGCGTGGAAGCGTATTGACCGTTGATGTAGAAGCATTATCTTGAACCTGAGTGGGTTGGACTGAAGACTTTGATTGAAGAGGATGCATGTGTTGGTAGGACATTTGTGTGTGCTAACTTTATTTGTCAGCACCGATATTCTTGGGCGGTCCGTAGCTGGCTTTCTTGATGAGCCGGTCGTAGGCTGGCTTTCTTGAGAGCTAGTCGTGATGACCATTGTTGAAAATCTAGGTTCTTCTTCAACTATCTTTGCCCATTTCTTGGACAAAATCAAATGTGTGCTCATTTTCGATGAATCCACCACTATGAATTTGTCTTTAATGACCTTTGACCGTAGTTTAAGGGTGGCTTCTGCAACCCCCAAACTTGTGACCTCATTTCCATGTGATATGGAAACCTTTACCTGAATTTCATACAACTCCGGCTTATCTAGAAGTAACCATAGCCCATAAAACATGACATTCGTCGTGGCAGTGGAATCTATCTCTGTTGTGAAATTGCACTTCATTTTCTCATGCACATCCAACGAGAATTTAATCTTCTTGTTGGCTGCCAAGTAACTGATGTCCTCTTTGCTTTTGGTACTTGTCTTGGACTTTTGTGAATTGGAAGCTTTGTCATCCTCTTGTATGTTGAATTTCTTTGTCATTTGACAAGTTGTAGCATGTCCCAAGTGCTTACTATCTTTTGAAAATATTCATTCATATCCTGCATTGCTTGTCCTTGGTAGTCAATCTTGGAGTCGGTCATTTCCTGTTCTTCGGTGGATTCTAAGACTTCAGCTACATCGTCTTTTAGCTTCTGCTGGTCTTTGATTCTTTAACCACCACTGCAGATTCCAAAGTAGAGGAATTTCCTTGTGGAATTTCAGCTTCATTCGTTGACTTTTCTTGCATGCCTTCCGCTTGTGACATGGCACTAAGATTTGATGTTACCTCTGCCACCTCTTCTTGGGTTAACTTACCATCTTCAAAATCTTGGCTTCTTTTGCTCTCGAACCTTGAACTGGGAGCTTCATCTTCATCACCTTGTGGATGCTTTGACTTGTCCTCACTGAGGTTCTTTAAGTGATCTTGAATCAGCTGATTCAATTGATCTTTTTTGAAAGCCTGATTCTCTATGATAATATTGTTGACACCCTTGACTTCAAGCAACTGTGTCTTGATCCTATCTTTTTTGCTCTGCGACAAGATCTGCTTCTTTTCTAGAGATCTCATTGGGGATTATTGCTCCGTTCCTTTGTTGTCACTATCTGAACTTTCCTTTTGGCTTGTTGCTTCTTCTTTTCCATGTAGAGCTTTGTTGGGCAGTCCTTGATTAAATGACTGATGGCACACAGGTTGCAATATGCCTCTATCTTAGCATTTGCATTCTTTGGATGAGGCAGCTCTCCATAGTACTGTTGATAATGATTTCCTATGGTATCTCGATACAAATAAAACATCTGAGTTACATGCATGTACCTGTAGATTACGACTGACTTAGGTGTATCCATTGGCTTCGTCTCTTTATCCTCCATCGTCTTGTCCTTGAGAAGTTGAAAATAGCTTCCATTATTGCTTGCATACAAGATCAAATCACTATCCATTCTTTCTAGCAATCGTAATGCTAATTCTTCCATCAACATATGGTCTTTGACGTGGGGCTTCTGCATAGCTTTAGGGCTATGTTTCCGAGTTGATTTTGGCGAGGTTTTCACCGAGGGTGAAGATCGAACCGAATCTTTGTTTTCCGTTTCTCTGGATGGTGCTTTTGGACGGGGTCCAAGTATGTGACTTACAGGTTGCCCACAAATGCTAAACTCATCTATATTTTTCACATCGGCTATTTCATAGTGCCTACCATATTTGTCGACCACAGTGACATCTTGACCTGACCTTCTACATTTGACATTGTGAATTTCCAGTGGTCTCTCCTCTGGCTCGGCATCTTCCAATGCTTCTTGATATTCCACTTGGGCTCCTGAAAAGGACACTGCTTCTTGTAAAACTAGACTTCTTAATCCCATTCTTGAAGAGATTAGGTCTCTTTGTTGAGTTTGAACTCCCCCCATCCGAGAGGGTTCCATATCTGATGTTGGCATCTATTTAATTCCTGATGATATGACTTGTTGTGCTCTGTTAAGTAGCTCTTGAGACCGAGCTAGTTATTTTTGAAGTTGTGCTATCTTCATAGCTGATACTTCCGGCGTATTCCCTGTTTGTGCAATTTGGTGTGTTTGTGCTTTGTCTTGTGCTAGGGCGGTGCACGAGACTTGTGCCGTGTCTTTCCATGTTGTGCCTTGTGTTGTGCCACCCATTTGTGTAGTGACAACTGTAGTTGTTAACTCTTCTAGCTGCGTATCAAGAGGTAAAGCCATGACTAGATGATAAACATTACCACCTTCAGATTTGTAGTCTTCCCCTCTTGATCCAAATATTTCAGCTGCAAAATATTGGTTACTCTCTACAGGAACTTCATGATTTGTGGCAACTTTGTAGTAGCAACTGTCCTCATCTACATAGAGGGTACCAATTTGCCATTTCCCATCTTGAGCTGTACATAAAAATACTTGGAGGATATGCGTAGAGTTCTGTAAGTTGATCCTTGTACAACATTTCTATCTCATTGTTGATATATTTTCCGTGCCTCATGTAAATTGATCCCAGACAGTCTTCCATGAAATTTGGATGTGGATGTAGTACATTCTTCGTTGTTTCAACTTCCACATGTTGAGATGTCCGAGTTTCCTTTCTATCTTTCTTTGTCTTGATGTACAAATTTCGATTGACATCCTCATAGCATGGCAGTCCTTTGTAGTGGCCAATCAGATAGATCCAAATTTGATATATTTTCCGTGCCTCATGTAAATTGATCCCAGACAGTCTTCCATGAAATTTGGATGTGGATGTAGTACATTCTTCGTTGTTTCAACTTCCACATGTTGAGATGTCCGAGTTTCCTTTCTATCTTTCTTTGTCTTGATGTACAAATTTCGATTGACATCCTCATAGCATGGCAGTCCTTTGTAGTGGCCAATCAGATAGATCCAAATTTTCTCTCTTGTAGTTTCTGTGGATGTACTTGAAGCTTCGTCTCGGCTGGTCTGATTTCTTTGAGACGCCATTGCTTTCGTCTTGACTCTCTTGTTGTACCTGTTCAGTGATAGCTCCAATTGCTTGCCTCAATGCTAATAAAATTATTAGCACCCTTGTGTCGATCTTTTTCGCTTGAGGTCCTTCAGCTTTTGTGGATGTCTTAATCTCTGAGTTCTCTGAACTGGGCTTTGCTTGCACTGCTTGAACTTCTTAGCTCCCTTGCTTGCCAAGGCTGATACTGACTTGTCTAGCTGCTTGCTTTGCCTAGATCCTTTTAGCCGGCCTCAATCTATTGGAAGCACTGTGATAAGTTATGCAACTTACCACTATACTGCAACGACTGCTCCCTTCGTAGTGATTCTTGAGTCGAGCTAACCTGTGTTCACTTTAGCACACAATCTACAAAATTCTATTTAGCTGGCAAAATTTTTCACAATGAATGCAAAAATTCTTGATGTACCCTTGACAGCCACACTTGTCCCTTGAGCTTGGAGGTGACTCTCAATTTTACACTAGGCCGCGGTTAACTTTTACACCTTCCCGCGGGTGACCCATGGTTTTCCCAAAAGATAATTTCAATATAGTAACTTAGCAGTCTTCAATGGTCAATTAGAAGGCCTAGAGACCAAATCTGGTTTCAAATTTCAGCTTTTTGATGATGAAAATCTCACATGCACTCGTGTCCACTCTAGGTCGAATCGAGCAGTCTGTTCCAGAGCCTGGGTTGACTCTAGCTGATGACCTCGCTTATGGCTCACTAGCCCCTCTCCTAGGGAAAAGTCAAAACTATGTTCAAAACCGTGACCGTTCTCTCACAATTCTTTCGAACTGTCGGTTTTAGACACAACTTACAACAACGTTTTTTTCAAAGTTGACCTAAATGGTTTCCAAAGTCATACATTTAGTTCAAGTTTTGCTCTAAGATCTGTATTGTCGCTCTCAGGCTATGATTTGATATAAAAACTTTTAAAATCCAATACCGTTTGTGAAAGTTATGGACAAAATAGTGAAATGCAGTTTAGAATGGTCAAAATGAGTCCAAATTCAATTTTAAAAGAAGATTTGGGATCTCTGTGACACTATGAACACCCCTGTATGGTCAAAATTACAATTGGACCCTAAAACTGGCCTGGAGACATCCTACGCCCAAATTTTTTTCTGCTCAGAATGAAGCAAGATTTGGTTCAAAGGTTCCCCTTCGGTCTAGCAACATAGTGGTATGGTCAAAATTCCAAAATAAGCTCGTAGACATCCTATGGGTAGGATGTCTTTTTGCTCAGAATTGAATAAAATTTGGTCCAGAGACTCGCCTTGGTGTGTTGAACCCCTAGGTATCCTCACTTTTTGTTTCTGACACCTCTAGGCTGGTCAAATGCTCAAGAATCTGTTTGAGAAGCTGGATACTCTCTCAATTGATTTTTCAAGTCAAATGAGCTCCAATTTGGACCAAAATTGACTGGCAGGCTTATAAGATGCTATGAAACACTTTGATATTGTCAAATGTTGGTCTAGGGTCCAAAATCATGCAGGAGACATCCTACGGGTAGGATGTCTTTTTGCTCAAAATCAAATAAAATTTGAACCCTAGATTCCCCTTGAGTCAAGCAACCCAATGCTATGCTCAGATTTGAATTCGGATGCCAAAAGGACAAGATTTGGGCTACATAAGCTTTTGGTGTACTTAGAGGGTAGGATGTCTTATATCAGGAGCAAATGATGTCCAAATGAATTGAAACTTGATGGCTAAGCTTAATAGGACATGATAAACAATTGTATGAGGTCAAAATCTCCCCAGAAGTTCATTTAACACCTGGAGACATCCTACGGGTAGGATGTCTTTTTGCTTAGATTTGGCCAAAATTTGAACCACAGGTTCCCCTGGAGTTTAACAACACACTGGTATGCTCAAAATTTCAAATGGACCTAAAAATGACCTTGAGATATCCTACGGGTAGGATGTCTTTTTGCTCAGAATTAGCCCAAAATTGAATCCAAGGTTCCCCTTGATGTGCTTAACACACAGCTATTCTCACTTTTTGATTTTGACACTTGTAGGCTGGTCAAATGAGCAAGTATCTGTTTCAGAAGCCAGATGTCCGATCTGGTGAATTTTCAAGTCAAATCAGCTCCAAATTGGACCAAACTTGACTAGCATGCTTATATAAGGCTATACAACACTATGGTATGGTCATAGTAGGGTTTTGGCCTCAAAATCATGTAAGAGACATCCTACGCGTAGGATGTCTATTTGCTCAGAATTGGCCCAAATTTGAACCTAAGACTCTCCTTGTGTCCAACAACCCAATGGTATGCTCAGATTTTCATTTGGACCTAAAAATCACATTGAGCCATCCTACGGGGAGGATGTCTTTTTTCTCAGAATGACTTGAAATTTTCAACCCATCTTCTCCTTGTTGTGCTAATCACAGTGGTGTGCTCACACATTGGTTTGGAGTCCTAAATCAAGCTGGAGACATCCTACACGTAGGATGTCTTTTTGCTCTGTTTCAGCTCAAACTTGCACTGTAGCTTCCCCTTGATGTGCTAAACTCACAACTATTTTTACTTTTTGATTCCGACACCTATAGATTGGTCAAATGATAAAGAATCTGTTCCAGAAGCCTGTTGTCTGTTCTGATGAATTTCCAAGTCAAATCAACTCCAAATTCGACCAAATTTGCCTAGGAGGCTTATCTAAGGCTATATGAAAGCATGGTATGGTCACAATAGAATTTTGGTCTCAGAATCATGCAGTAGACATCCTACACGTAGGATGTCTTTTTGCTCAGAATGAACACAAACTTGGACCAAAGATTCCCCTAGTCTTCAGCAACCCACTGGTATGCTTAGATTTGAGTTTGGATGTCAAAAGACCCCAAAACTAGCTATTCTTGCCTTTTGTCTGTCCAAAAACGCTAAAGTCTGTTCAATCTTCACTTTCACTCACCCAAATGAGGTGAAATTTATCACATGCACTCAATACAACATTTAGAACATGCCTATGGAGTCATCCTGTGGTTTGGTCTCAAATTTAGGCCTTGGACACAATTTGGGTAGGATGTCTGGCAATTCTCGTCTTTTGGCTTTAATCTGTCAAAATTTGGTCAAATTTCCACTTTCCAAGTGAAAATAGGGTAGAACCTACCTTCTAAACACACTGGTAGCCTCAGATTTTCAAAAAAGTGCCCAGATCACTCTGTAGACATCCTACGCGTAGGATGTCTACTGCTTATTTTTTCAGACTGAAGTGTTCCTGATGCTTCCTTATGCTCTAAGCAAGTGCAAGTATACTTCACAATTGCAAAAACATACAAAATCACTCAATTTAAGCCTTTTCTGAAATTTTACGTTTTCTGACTCTGCCTTTTGGCTTTTGGTCAACAAAAATAAGGAAAACACTCAAGTCAATATGTTACTAGGGTAAAACCTACCCTTTGAACACACTGGTAACCTCAGTTTTCCCAAATTCCCTGCCAAAAGTTCCCTGGAGACATCCTACGTGTAGGATGTCTACTGTCTTAAAATGCAAATTTTTTCTGGCAGTAGTACTCCCTATGCTCTATAGAGCTCTCAGCAATAATCACAGAAACTTTTGGACTTCAAGTCAGCTTCCAAACACAATTTACCGTCTTTCCTACTTAACGTTTTCCACTTCTCTGATGAGCCTAACAGCAAATAAGACATGCATAAAGTACTCTAGATGAGCAATCAAGGTATCCTACTTACCCTACTCCTACTCATCATGTGAGATGGTGATTTTGATGTCTTGGTTGCTTCTTGGCCTCACACGGCCTTTCAAGTCAACCTACCACCACATCTACCACTCCAACTCCTACTCTCTACACCACAACCTACTACTAACTAATACTACCTAAAATGGAAGATCTAGGCTAGACACACGCTCCCTAGACTCCTCCTAAGACCTAGAGAGTCCACCACCCTCTGATCCTATCTAAATGTAAAATAGTACTCTGGCAAGCCAGAGGGATCTCTATCCTCAAGGACTAGTCTCAGTCACCTACTTAGGGCCCTCGTCCCCGGCAGCGGCGCCAATGTTGACGTCGCGACGGACGTCAGCATAGCGAGAACTCACCTAACATATAATGTCAACTGAGGACGAAGCTCAACCCACAGGCGGGTGGAAGCAAGCAAAGGGTGTCAACCTCTACTCGACCGACTAATGACTACTTCCTACAGAGATATCAAATCTACATGCCATTGGTTCTGTGAATGTGAGAGTCTCCTATGATGCTACCGCAAGCCAAAAGCCCATCAAACGATCTCGAAACTTCACGAAACTCAAGGGAAGTCCTACACACACTAGAAGGCCCCTATCCCTAAGGTCTCTGACCACAAATCCTAACCCAATACCCTCCGTGCAGAAAACGTGTAGGATGTCTAGTCGGATTTTACAAGTCACTTTTTCTAAAATCTAACATGCCTAATGTGTAGCTCTACTTGCTCTGGTCGTGTGGATATGCTAAAATGTAAAAACGGACAACGTTTACTCACCGAAACTCCAAAAGTAGCTCGCGGGTGAATCTGCCAAAACACAAACGAACGCGCGTGATGTAAGCATCAACACGTAGCTCTCCTTGTGGGCAACACGCTGCTGCTCTCCGTTTGCGATATCGACCACCGTAGCTCTTGTAGCACACACACACTCTCTCTCACTCTCTCGCAGTCTCCCAGTCGACACAGAAGATAAGATTATTAGAAGTCTCTTTACAAAGCTTTAGGTTTTGGTTTATATACTAAACCATTGAAAACCTAATGTCCGACCAAAATGAACTGATTTGTCCCTAGGCTTCTATAGAGATTAATTACAACACCGTGAGCTGGCTTTGCTCATCCAACAAGCATCTGTGGCCAAAATACAATTTCCGACTTTAAATATGAGGTTCCTGTAAACATTACAAAAGTGGCTATAATGGCTCAAAATGATAATAAGAGGATATTCGATGATGTCCATGAGGTTGTATCTTCACATTACAGCATCCATCTTCATCTTCATCACTTCATCAGCATCTTCATATGAAATCTTTAGAGAATCTTTGAGGAATCTTTGTGGAAGCGTTGTTGAAAGGTTGGCCTGTCAACAAATGGCCTGTCAACAATGTCTCTACGTGTTTGTGTACTAATATATATATCCTCTGGGAGAGAATTGTAACGTTACGATAAATTCATTACTTAGACGTTGAATTTAGGTGCAACCAACACAAAACGATGGCTACATTTACAACCTTAACATATATATGTGTGAACATATATATCTGTTTATGCATATATGTAGGCACTATGTACGGGAGCATAGCATTCGAAGGTTAGATGCTTCCTCTTGGGTATAGTCCTTTTCTAATCGTGGCATTGCGTTCATTGATCCACTCATGCATGGATTACCACAACATACCTTTGGTTTTACCACGGTTGAGACTGCGATGATATCTAAAGAGGTGCAGTTGACCTTTGGCACTACTAGCCTCTACTTAGGTCTACTAGTATGTATATGTATCTACGTGTTTGTGTGGTAATATACTTGTGTATGTATATTTAGATGAGTGAGTAGGGTGGAAAGATTAATCTTATATTGCTCTTTGTAATGTAGATGTGAGACGATAGACCAATTGGTGAGGAGCAGCCAGCTGGCCCTTCTTTTGGTTGGTTCACATCTCAGGTGGGCTCCCACCCGGCGTGGACATCGCCTCCAGTGGACCTGAGTCTTGAATCGGTGAGAACAAGCAAAGAAATAAATAATGTTTCTACGTAGTTAACCATAAACCATGAGTGTCATAGGTTTTTTTAAATTATTTGCAGGCATGGCCATCCTACACCTACCCTTCTTAGATTCATCCACCGGTCGTAGATCCTAACTTACAACGGGCTATCTCTTTACGAGAGCAGTACCTCCGTTCAACGGAGAATTTGTTTGGCCGCTACACTCCACAGTAGCTTGCGGGACTCCCTACCTACAAAGCCTCGCACCGACGGCACCTCCCTGTACTCTCCCTTCCTATCGTCCTACTCCTATTCCATCGCAGGGTCCGACTCCCCTTGCATCGCAGGGTCCTACTCCCATGGCATCACAGGGTCCTACGCCACTCCATTCCACTTCAGTTTGGCCAGAACACCGTCGATGGACTTCCTCTGGCAGTGCGCGCTCACGCTCGTCTCAGGACAACGAGCGCCATGAGAGACGAAGCGGCGGCGGATCTTGTGTTTCGCATGTTTTGGTAGTGGCGGGGGTACGGAGTCCCCACTTTCAGAGCGTGCCATCCCTGACGTAGAGGACAAGGATACTGACGCACCCGTGCCAGACATGCATGGGTGCTAATACAGGGTTAAATATGGCGCAGAGGTTGATTTCGGCACAGCATAGGGCAGGGCATTTCGACACCATCTACAAATTCTTATACATTCAACGTATAAGAATTGTTTTATAAAGTTCAGAGACCAACTGCCCGATCATGCACGGTACATTGAGGACCCTCTGTTAGCTAGATTTCCAAACACCCCCGATCAACGTTTTTCACAACAATGGTTGGAGGGCTACATAAAGACATTTCTAAAAAACAAGCAGTCCACTGTGCGGCGTGAAGCAGCCAACCAAGTCAGAGATCCAGACAGGAGTTACCGTAGTGACAACATGGCAGACGCGGAGTGGGAGTGGGCTATTCAAGAGAAGAGCGATCAAGCTACGAGGACGGGCTCATCATATAGACAACAACGCGAGGCCCGTGCAAGACACACTCCCACACACTATGGCTCATGAGGCAAGAGATCTTGGTAGGATAAATATGTAAGATTATTTGAATTATAACGTCGATCATTGATTATAAAGATTGTAGTTGATAATTTGGTATTGTTATTGCTAACTTAAGAAAATGTCACTGTCTCTCAACCAACCAGAGAGATGGTCAAGTATCAGGAGCAACATACAGAATTTGATAGTTGGTGATGGTTTTTTGAAAACAACCACATCTCTCGCGAGCAATTCGACGTGGCGGTTGGACCACTACAAGCGGTAAGTTTAAACAAGTAATTTTATATCAATTGTTTTGAGCTGTGGATAATTGTTTAATTTGGTTTGGGTTTATGTAGAGTCAAAGTGATCCAATATACGTGCCTCTGGATGACGACGAGGATTAGATAAAAAAATGTTTTGTCAAAACTTTCGTAAAGTCCCAATGTGGCACAATGTATATACGACTATTTACTTTTTATTGTAATTTTTTTAAATAGTTGATCTTCTACATTTTTAATTTTCAAGGTAAAGTAAATTCAATTTCAGTTCTTTGGTATTTTTTATACTCTTCCAAAAAACAATTGATGTCTTATTGTTTTATTCAGGTAAAAAATAAAGGTGCTCATAATTTGGGTGACCCAAATGAGCACTTTATTTTTGAATTGGCGTTTAGCGATAATATATGCGGTAATAACAGCGGCAAAGGTCGTGGTAATAGCAGCGGCTATATTGTTGTGACTATTACCAGGCTTAATGCTGATAAACCACTACCGCGTTCATAGCCGCGGTTATTGCCACCCCCGCAAATATTTCTCTCTCCTTTTTCCTTTATTTTTTCGCGGCAATGTTAGAGGTTATAGACAACTCCTCTTATAGTGTTTGTTGTCGCTTTGCTGATGTAAATAAAGTATAGGTTGTAGCCTTTGTGCAAGCTTGTCTTGTTCATCCAATCTGATGTACATAGTCTTCACATGATTCAGGTTAATCATAGTTGATAACGATGATCTGCCAATTTTTGTCTTTCTTATTTCACAAACAACTTCTACAGTCTGTAGAATTGAGTGATTGGTTTTCAGATCTTGTGAACCAATGAGAGAGAGAGAGAGAGAGAGAGAGAGAGATAGAGAGAGAGAGAGAGAGTGTGTGTAGAGAGAGAGCGCATAGAGAGAGAGTTTTTGCCCGCATAGAGAGAAAATCTAGAACATAGAGAGAGAGGGTTTTATAATAATGGTAATAATAAACCTTGCACGTGTAGAGAGAGAGAAAACTTGCGTGCGTAGAGAGAGAGAGAGAGGAAAAAAACATGCACGTGTAGAGAGAGAAAACTTGTGCACATAGAGAGAGAAAGAGGAAAAAATACTTGCACCTGTAGAGAGAGAAAACCTATGGGCGTAGAGAAAATAAAAAAAGGCATGCATGAATGCATAATGTGGGAACATATATGCGCATATTATAGCTCCCGTTGGTGGCGATTAAGCATGAGAAAGCAGAATGATAAGGCCGACCCCTTAGAGGATGCCATTCAAAAGTGCAAAGAAGAAATGATGGAAACAATTAGCAAGATGAACCGCAACCTATTGGGCACAATAAAAATGCTCGAAGGACGCATGTTGATCCAGGAAAGCAAGATAAATGCATTGGAAGATCGTCTGATGGCTCAAGATGAAGAGATTGTGTCACTTAAGAAGGACCTCGTTGAAGCACGATCAAGAAACACACTTGAAGAGGGAGAACTGCAACCCTCAGTAATAGAAGGACTAAACATGATCAAGGAGAAAGTACGGGCCATCAGAGAGGGAGAAGAGCAACACAAAGAAATGATGACTTCTTGGGTGGATTTGTTATTACAAAGACTCAATAGAAGGCGGATAAGCACTAGAGGAGGAGAAAAGAAGACGTGTGTGCACTTTACATGTGAGAATTTGTGGCTTTAAAGACAAAGATAATGTGGACGAAGAGGTAAAAGAACTCATGGCTATGATGGGGGTTCATGAACCGATGCACACAAGAGCTTGGAGAGTGGACAACGTCAAGAAAAATGGAAGCAATGGGGAAACCTCGAAAGAAAGGGCACTCATTCTTTGTTTTCCCTCCATGTGGAAGCGAAGGACTTTTTGAAGAAAAGGCCAACTATTAAGAAGACGGGCATCTTTCTCGGGGATGATCTTACCCCCTCGCAGATCGCTCATATGCAGGAGGTAGTGCCAGAGATTAGAGCGGCAAGGGAAAATGACAAGATTGCCTTCTACCAAGATGGAAGAATGGTAACTAGAGCAATGCGCCACATGACGGTGCAAGACCTATTGGACCACACTCAAATGCCGCCTGGAATTGTAATGGATCTATGCGCCTTGATGTGGGTGCCTTTGAAGATAGTTTTACTGGAAGAGACTTCGTCTTCTACTCTGAGACACATTAGTGGATACACATGGGAGATAGCCTGCACATAGGAGACACAATCAGAGCACAGAGGGCAGGGTTCAGGGGTAGTGGCAGTGTTATTCAGAGAGGAGTTGTAGCCTTTGATACATATAGCCCGCAGGGATGAGCAGGCTAGGTACATGTGTATGAGATTGAGAGACAGGTAGATACCACTACATTGCTATTTGCTACTTTCCCCCGAGTACGATGACAAGAAAAAGGGTAGAACAAGATACTGCCTCTCAATAGCTCGCCCACATCGTCAAGCATTCAAATAGATAGTAGAGCTCAAGCCTTTCTATCACCCTAAGGCTCTCGTTGGCACCACCTAGCGGTAACTGAGGGCACTTGAGTCTAGAGAGAATATGAGAGTGTGTGTCCCCACGAGTATATACACCTTCAAGCTTGTAAACGTACACACACCACTCAAGACCAAGCCATGCATGTAGTATGTGGACCTCTCACCACAGCCTCATTCAACTCTGCTTCAATTGTGAACCACAATGTTAGCTTGAGGTTCACTATAAAGAGCCTCCCACATGAGATCAAGTATTCCGCACTGCTTCAGACTGCTTACATCCCCTACCCGCTGCCACTTAGCTGGAAGAGCTCCATGGCTTCCTTACCTCCATTCTTGACTTCGGTTTGGAATACCTACCGTTGGCACTACCACACTGTAGATCATTAGCCATGTGCCTCAGTGTCACTTGCGATGGCGAATTCCAAAGGATTGTGAGCGCATTATGGACAAAATTGACATTAAGCCTCTAGTATTTTCTGATGTGAAGGGTGCGAGAGCCCAAGATCACCGAGTGCTTGAAAACAATGGGTGATGGTGCTCCTGGCTTGTGGAGTAACATATCGCAACATAACCTGTGCAGGCACTCCAATTCTTTGCAATTGCAACCTGTGTAAAAACTCCCGCCAAACCCCCAGTCTAGCTCTCTTCAAGGCACCCCTCTTCCTTGGCGGATTCTGCAGTCTGTCCACCCTCGGTTGTTTATTAGCGAGCCTTGGCCGCTCCCCTCTATGTGCTTACTGGCGAGCCTGGGTTCTCCAGATCCTTCTCTACCTGCTCGACTTGCATCCCCTCTATTGCAAGCTTCCCTTTGAGAGCTCCTTATGCGTCTTCCAGCCACAGCTTCACGTGCCACGGCATGACCATCTCCTTACTCTCCCTCATGCAGTCATCCGTGGTCAGCCCCTCTATTCTTTGCAACTGCTTGCGGCCTAATTACTTCTCTCTGGTTCTGGACCGACCCACTAGCTTGAGGCCTTACTCACAACACCCGACGTCCCCTCCAAGCTCGTGATGTCCTTCCTCCTAGAACGCAGCCTTTAACTCTCCTTCTCTTGACCCAACCTCTTCTTGTCCTGCAGTAGTCCTTCTCAGCACCTTGAAGACCTCGAGTCCTTGCAATCAGCTACTCATGGGCTGATTACGCACTCCCCTTTCCCTATTGTCAGATCAACACAGTATTTCTAGACACCCCCAAAGATAGCACGACATCCTCCCACTTCTGCAGGATGGCCCTCACTTCTCTGGTTCTAGACGAGCTCCCTCCCTTCCTTGAGCATGGCCACCTGCTCGTGGTTGTCACCTTGGGATTCTAGCGCCCTCCAGCTGCCTCGCTGTTATGCTCTGTATGCTCCAACTTCACCTTCCCCCCCTATGTGCTTCCTGGCGAGCCCGGCTTCCCTCTCCTATGCTCTCTCTGGCACTCCCTCTTGGCGGCGGCTCCACATGATGGCCCCTGCTCGTCATCATTGCAAAACGCTCCAAAAAAAATCATTTTCTTTTCCTTTGATTTTCAAACTGGGTTCGACTCCCACCATGTGGCATTGATCGGCTCCACGATTTCTTTCATCGCTTTCCAACTTTGACCTCCCTGAGCTTAAATGCCAACCATGGATTGGAGAACCATACACTCTGTAGCTCTAGCACCATTTATCATACACAGACATTACCACCTAGCCAAGAACCTACGGGCAACTTGTATCTCGTTAGCATCTCGAAGGGTGGATTCTCTCCATTGGGGCCTTATACAAAAGTTGCACATGATGCTGAATCATAGATACTCTCGAGCTTTGTCAGCGTCGGCATAGGCAATGATGCTCACTCAGTGCATCAATTCTTTGCAAACTTAGTCAAATAGCGAGTTGTAGACCATAACCAAGAGCACACATCCAGAAACTGGCATTGCCTAGCATTGTACAAGCAGCCAATTCACACTTAGAAGTGGAAAAAGCGAGCACACCATATATACATGAGCCGGAAAACTTCAAACCAAATTTCATAGTTTGCCAACCCCCCTAGCCTGTTGGAGCATCCATGCTCAGTAGCAACACTAGTAGATGCTCACTCCACCTGGATCCCACACAAAAAAACTTGGCCCTCCATGCATTAAATAAGTAACCAAACCTCCACCTGGCTCCCAAGAAAATTTCAAAAGCTTGCCATGCATTATCATCACACCAAAGAATGCATCATAGACCTTGTCATCCTCATGCATATGAATCATAAGACTTCCCTCCTTGTAATCTCCTGCACAAAAATGTAAAGTTGGGCCAATATAAGCCACACCGCATTCCAAGGACTTGGAAATACTTATAACAGTATCATGAGAAGAAGTTGTGGCCCTCAAGAGGCATTGAAAAGCATAGAGGCATACAAATCCCTTAAACACATTCACAACGTCTGCACAAGTATACCATTCTTTGGAGCATCTATGACCGTCTCAAGAGGCACTTTCTCATCAAGTAAACGATAAAAAAACTCACAAGTAACATCTTCCAGTGTACCAATATCAAAGGTAAAAGAAAAGGATACATCAACACCTGCTTCTTATAAGAGGCTGTCAAGAAAACCAATATCATCAATTACATCATCACACAAACTCTCCATCTGCACCACTTCTTCACACATAGTCTCATCATCACAAAAACTCGTGTGTGCAACCAGTAGCAAAGAAGAGTGAGGATGCTTCATTTGAAGACTCCTTGATCTTTTATGTCTCCCTCAATTAGTGGTGTCGTCTCCTCTGCTTGAATTCTCTTCTTTCTAGTGAGCATTTCATACTTGAGCAAAGGGTAAGGGAGGGATGTGGCTGCATCCCCTCTTCTCTGATTACATTGTATCTAGCCATAGCACTCCCACAAAGTGCAACATCCTCTGCTACCACTCTATAACTGCTTTGACACCTTCTTCAACGGCTTTCTCTATCAAACTATGAAGATGGGCCTTGTTCTCGGCTATCAGCTCCTACCCTTCTTCTTGAATTTGTGGAGGTATCACCACCAATATAGGTTCCTCGGAGCTTTTTGGAATCTCCTTAGGCTCTTGTTGGGTGCTAACTCTTGAGTCACTTGGACCCATATCTGTATCTTAACCGTTGGGTCTCTCCACCTCTTGTCTTAATTTTGCCAGTTGTTGTTGCATCAATGCATCTCTTTTGGTGGCTTCCTTTGCATTGTTAACTAGAAGCTCTTGCAGCATTTCTAGTTGACAGTTCATGTGGTTATTTTCTTCTTGGAGCTCTTAATGCTCTTTCTTGAGTCTTTCTTTAGCTGAAGGAGCCTTCTACTTATATGAAATCTTTGATTTTGATCTAGCTTCAATTCCTTTTGCAATGCCGTGATCTGGCATGTATGGCCTGGATGTCTGCTCTTGCACATGCTCTTGTAGCCCTTGGGGTCCCTCTTAGCCTTTGTATGGTTAACTCTTGGAGCTCTAATTTTTCATTGAGCTCTATTATCTCATCTCAAGCCGACTCCAGCTCATTCTCTGTCTTCTCTTTCTCTTCTTGGAGATTGGCAATTTTTTTAGATACCTCATCCATTTGTAGTGTGAGGGTATCCCTTTTCACTTCAGCTTCCTTTAGTAGCTTGATTTGTGCCTCTTTCTCTCTTTCTGCTCTCTGAATAGATCTTGTAGTTCTTTGACGAGGTTGTCATGCTCTCCTATCAGATTTTCCTCTCGTCCCGAGCATGCTATTTTCCTCAACTGTAGTGAGAGACCATGTTAGAATAATGTCCAATATTTGGTGGCCATCCCTCACATCTTCTCAGATTTGCTGCTACCACACTTGTTGCTGCTGGCCTAGGAAGTGGTCCAGCCAGGCGAACCTCATGGCCCATACTTAGCAAAACCCCCACTCATATACCCAAAATATAACCATATTGCCATCTCAAAGTCTAAAGAGAGTTTCTAAGACACATGTTCAATTCCCATTCCTGGCACATATGTGGGATGTACATGCTATGAGCTATGTATATGTCAAATCTCACCTCATTCAAAGCACATAAACATCATATGTGTATGATGTCTCAGAACATAAAATGAGCACCCAAATGCACTTTTGTCAACTTGCATAGCATCCTTAGGCCCTAATTAGCTTGTGATTCAATTTTGAAATCATTTGGATAGCTAGAAGCTTATCAATTGCCGGATTTAGTAAAAGAGGCCAACTTTTGGACTTGGAGTGCACGCAGGATCATGGAAGCCGATAACTCACTAGTAAAGAAGAAAAGGCTAGCCTTGAAAGACATCATTGCAGTGGCAGAACCCTTCACAATTCCCAATGAGACATTAAGGCCAACCAAAGCATGGATGGACAAAGTAACTCTAGAGATGGAGGGCATAAAGTTGTACCAAGGGACATTCCGAGATCCACAAGGCAATACAGTGGATGTGTCGATAACTCCAAGAGAATTCAATGAATATGAAAGCAAACAAGGCATCACCAATTACTTGGAAAGAGTGGATTTTCATGGATTCTTTACATTAATGCTTGTAAGAGCTGATTTCCAAAGACTCTATGAGCTGATTAGCACAATCAAGAAAACTGGCAAAGCAATCCTCACCACACTTCAGGGAGGAAATAAAGAAGTGACCATTACACGTTAGATGAAGGAAGCTCAAGGCACACAACAGAGAGTGTGGTACTTAGTGTGCAATGGAAAGATAGATAGCCCTAGAATGAATGGGCTTATATACAATGCACGGGGAAAAAAACCTCCTAAAGAGAGAAAAAATGCCCCGGCGGTCCTAAGTATGTTCCCACACATCACTACCACATGTATATGGTAACAAATCCCCCATAGAGTGATGCAGTGAATGAGAGCTGGCACATGAGTAAAGGAATGTGCCTTGCCCTGAGGACATGATCAGTCCACAAATAGGAGTAAGCCCAAAGCTTTGCGAAAAGCTTCAAACTTCTCACAAGACAATGTCTTTGTGAAAATATCTACAAGGTTGTCCTGTGTTGGCACATAAGCCAAGCTGATCTCTCCTGCTAAGAGCCTCTCCCTGACATAGTGGTAATGCACCACAATGTGCTTTGTGTGATCTTGAAAAACTGGGTTCCTCGCAACTTCCAATGCACTTTGATTGTCAGTGTAGATAATGTTGGCAGTGTCCTATCCAACATCCAAATCAATCATAAGGCGTTTGGCCATACACACTCAACCATAGCTGTGAAGACTGCCCTTTACTCAACCTCACAACTAGAAGTGGCCACAATAGGTTGCTTCTTACTCAACCGTGATATACATAAACTGCCAAGCATGAAACAAAAACCACTTGTGGACACTCGCGTGTCAAAACAACCAGCCCAATCTGAGTCCGAAAAAGCATGTAAGTCTGGCGGCAATGATCTCCGATTGGGATAAAACAAGCCAAGATGTAAAGTGCCACTCAAGTAGCGAAATATCATCTTGACAGCATGCCAATGCTTAGATCTTGGGCTATGCATAAATTTGCTAACCAATGAGACTACAAACTAAATATCTGGCCTTGTGTTGCATACATAAATGAAGCAGCCAGCAGCAATTTGGTAAAGAGTGACATTAGCAAGATCACCAGCATCATGTAGATTTAACTTCAAACATGTTTCCATGGGAGTGGCAATAGTTTTGCAATCCTCAAGTTCAAACTTACATAGCAATGTCTCTATGTAACTTTTCTAACACAAGGAAATACCACCATCACACTGCTTAAACTGTATGCCCAAGTAATGATGCAACAGCCCCAAATCTTTCATCTTGAAAGTAGCACTCAAATCAGCCTTAAATTCAATAATATGTGCCTCAATGGGACCAGTGATCAGCAAATCATCCACATAAATAACAACAATGAGAAGTGCATTGCCCTCACGCTTGACATACAATGTGCTTTCTGTTGGACTGTTATGAAAGCCTCATTTGACCAAATGAGAGGCAGCCTTCTCATACCAAGCACGAGGAGATTGCTTCAACCCATACAAAGCGTTGTTACATTTGCACACCTTATTCTATTGTCCTTTCTTGACAAAACCGCGACGCCGTGTCACATAGACTTCCTAAAAGATGTCACCATTCAAGAACGTAGGAACAATATTGGATTGATGTACATCCCAACCAAAATGAGCTGCCAATGCATAGAAAATGCACAGTAGTTATATGATAAGTGGGAGCAAAAGTTTCTTTATAATCTATGTCTTTTTGCTGTGCATAACCCTTTTCAACAAGTAGAGCCTTATAGCAATCAATCTCACCATCTGGCTTCGTATCAACTTGTAAACCACTTTGTACCAATGGCCTTTTTTCCAGGAGGAAAATCACATAAAGTCCATGTGTCATTTTCTATAAGTGCATCATATTTTGATTGCATGACAGCCATGCAATTTTTTGAATTTTGTGCTTCATCAAAAGATAGAGGTTTCTCAACATCATGTAAGCTAGACACATTCAAAGCATACCAATCTGATGCATATGAGGCATGGCAAGAGTACGAGTAGAAAAAAGTGCATCCAATTTACTGTCACGAAAAGTGTGCACCAGCCATTTTGGCATACCTTTAGCCTGCTCCTTTTCAGCCCTTTCCTCATCAAGAACATCATGTACTGCATCAGTAATAAGCTGATCTATAACATTTTCATAAACCCCCATAGGCTATACATTTGCCTCATTGGAATTTACATTCATACTTCCACCATTGAAATAAGGCAACAAAGTGTCATAAATGTCTTGTGGGCTTACATTATTGTCTTTAGTACATGATAGTGAGGCGGTCCGGGGCGGGCAACAAGAAGAGTGGCCTCTAGACACCCTTCAAGGCTCCCGTGCTGCTCAATGGGGCTGGGGCACAACACAACACAAACCAAAACAACAAACCCACCGCCAAATCCCAACTACACAAGGGGCACCACCTAGTTTAAGAGTGAACTAGGACGCAAAAGAGGAGAATCATTAGAGCAACCCACAAACAAGCAAGGAATTTACACTAACCCTAACACCAATGGAATACTCTCACACACTAAAACACGAGAGAGAGAGAGAGAGAGATAGTGCTCGGGCTGCTTTGAAACGTATCGGCAATGATCAAGCAAACACAACTATATATTTAAGAAAGAGAGAGAAAGGGGGAGGGGGTGCTTGTTGCATTAATACCTTCTTACAAATCTGTCATGACAAATTAAAGTGAGATTAGTACTTGTTCAACATAGCTTGCGTAAATTTCACCACAACACATCACAAGAAAAGCCACCCCAATCACTGTCTTAAGGCCAGGGGAGTCCTCTCCACCCTGTCGCCCTCTTACAGTATGTGGGATTTATGGCTAGATTGATGACAACACCAGAGACAAGCTATCAAGAACTTAACAAAAAAAAACACCAAGACACTTACACATCATTGTTGTCCATTACTTCACGTTGGAAGGGAGACAAAGTATCCAAGCTTAGTCCAAATCCACCCTCCTTGATTCAGCGAATGTTGGGCTTACACTAGTAGGAGAAATGATAGATTTCCTACTCTCAATTGAATGATCACTCTCTCTCTTACAATGGCATAGATTTCCCTTGCTAATCCCCTATTACAACACATGCACATGCATAAGACAATGAGCTTCCACTCAAGAGCTCCTTCTAGAGAGGTTGAGCTTGGCTTCTCAAGCTATAGCATAGTGCTCTTGCTTATGGCTCCCCCCTTTTATGCTAGCTACACCCTCCTTTTATAGCAATTTTGAAGGCTAGGGTTACTCCTCTAACCATGGTTGGGTTAGATTTTCAACAATTTATCTAATTTCTTTTGCTTGGAATTATCAAGAAGTTGGTGGGGAAAGAGAGAGGAGAGAAATGGAGGTGATAGGACTTTTCATAGTGGGTTAGTGTTAGTAGAGTTAGTATTAATTTACAAATGGAATTGAATATTTACAATGGGAGTATCCATGTAGGATACAAATAAGGAAGAAAAACTCTTAAGAGGTAAGAAAAGGTGGATTTCTTACAAGGTTGATGCTCCAAGTGTCTTGAGTAGGGCCAATTTTTACGCTTGTTGACGGTCCACTAGCTTTGACGGTACATTTTTTCTCCACTCTTGACCTTCCTTGAGAGACAAGGTAATTGAAGCTGAGTAATCAACCACCATGATGCTATCTTTTAAGAGAAGAGGCTGAATTTTGTGGTTTTTTGATAGATATGGGTAATTTGGAGGAGGAAAAATGAGACTAGGTGGTCAATTTTGGAATGGAATTGTGTGTGGGAGGTATGAGTTCACCATGGTTTCTCTTATTCTTCAAGGTTGAGGAGAAGGTGAGTAGTGTGCAGAGAGGAGTGGTGAGAGAGATGGGGATGATGAGTGGAGAAGTGTGTGTGAAAGAGGAAAATGATAAAGTGGAAGAGAGAGTGTGGCTGCATAGCATGGGAAAACTGGGGTCCACTAAAAAAATCATAGCTCACAGCTGGTAGCTCCAAAAATCATGAAAAAATTTGGGGTGATTATTCAGAGCGTGGGCTACATTTTCTCTTTTGACTACCGCTCCAAATTCGGAGTGGAGATAGGTGCCAAAATTCTCACCAAAAAGCCTGTTTTTTATGCCTGCAAAAGTCTTTTAGTGGTCCCCTCCTTTGTTGAATTTGTACAATGCATCCAAGAGTGAGCCCCTCCTTTGTCATATTATAATACAAAGCATTCAAGTTGCCCTTGACCCATGCATGGAGGAGGATTATTGGTGAAATAAGAAATATATACATGGTGGGACTAGTGTATGGACTATTCATGGACTTTAGCTCAATGAGCACATGGTGTTAGAATAATGAGTAAAAATAATAATAAAAATATGGAGGAGTTATGGATATGGAAAGATATTGGAATCATATGATATGGTCCCTCCTTGAATTATTTTGGGTGAAAGAGGAAAAGGTATGCAAGTAAATAATATAATAAAAGTAACCAATGAGTAGAAATCAATTTTTTGTTTTCACGAGGGTGAGGGTGAAAATGTGGGAGTGATTTGTATAAAGGAAAAATATGAGGTTAGAGTATGTACATATTGGCAAAAAAAAAATATAATTATGGTGTAAGAGGATGAAAGAAGGTGTACATAGGTTTAATAAAACACACACCTAAGTAGAAATATTTAAATAAAATACCAAAATAATTATTAAAAATCCCTATATTTAGGCCATATATACAATGAAATATTTACACACAAAGAGGCCATAATATACTTTTTTTTTTTTTTTTTTTTTGGCTCACCTAGCCCAGTGACTAGCTAGCTGAGGGTTTTTAAGAAGATATGGAAAAAGTCCCGTGACTCACGCACGCCTATGTACAGTGAAATGGTAGGGATAGCCACAGTGTTTGGGTGATTTTGGTAGGGTTGGGTAACTCACTGTGGGAATTACAAAGAGCCGAAAAAACAGCTATCATTAGCCCTCCCCCTGGATGATGGTATATTCATGTACCATCATAGAGCATCTTTTCCAAAGAGAGTGCTTCAGAGTCCTTGACGAGATCTTCATTGTTTGGCCCCTCAGAATTTTGGCTGGAGTTACACTCATGCTTCATGTAACAATACTTACATGAGACAGCGGCCTTTGGACAGATCTTTGGTAGATCCTTTGGTAGAAGGCGACTCAAATAGGGCTTCAAGCGATACCCGTTTACCTTCCTGGAGAGCTCTTTACCATTCAAGTCCATAAGCTGATAGTAGCTAGAATTGAAAGCCTTCTTGACTATGTATGGCCCTTGCCATCTAGTTTCAAACTTGGCATCAAAACGATTGTCAAGTCGATTGTCATACCTTAGCACAAGCTCTCCTTCCTTGATGCCTTTGTCCTTCAATTTCTTGTCGTGCGTTTCTTTCGCTTGTATGGCTTTCCTCTTGTAGCACTCGTATGCTGCTTCTCTTTTCCACTCAAGCTCCACTAACGTAAGAAGTCGATCCATCCATACCTCCTGATCATCTTGTACTGATTTGCCATGAAGTCGCATTGTTGGAATGTTTAGCTCAATTGGCTGTAAAGCCTCTTGACCATAGACCAAGTGAAATGGTGTGAACTCCGTGGCTTCCCTATATGTGGTTCGATACGCCCACAAGGCACCATCCAAGAAGTCATCCCATAATTTTGTCTTGTTTTGCACCATCTTTCTAATGATTCCTGCAATGACACCATTAGCCTTCTCCACCAAACCATTTGACTGTGGGTAGTATGGTGTGCTATGACGATGTAGAATGTGAAGCTCTTCACAAACTTCTGTGAGCAATCCTTTTCTAAACCCTGGACCATTATCAGAAACAATCTCCAAAGGTGTGCCAAATCTACAACAAATGTGAGTGTAGACGAATTTGCTTACTGTCTTCTCATTTACCTTTGCCACACTTTGTGCTTCCACCCACCTAGTCATATAGTCTACAGCCACTAGAATGTAGAGTTTACCATTTTTTGTCCTAGGCAGAGGACCCATAGCATCAATGCCCCACTTTTCAAAGGGTCCATTTGCAAGCACTATTTGCCTCGGGCCATGCACCAACCTTCTATTTCCATTTATCTGACAAGTGTGACAGCTTTTACACCAATGTTGAACATCCACATGCAAACTTGGCCAAACATACCCCGAAAGCAAAATCTTCTTCACAGTTAATTCTTGGGCAAAATGACCACCACATGCCTCTTCATGCAAACCTTTTAGAATGGCTGGAATTTCCTTGATAGTTGGTACTCGTCTGCACACTTGATCCTTCCCTCTTTGATAGAGGGAGCCTTCTAGGAAGAGATATACGCTTGCCTTCTTCATGAGTCTCCTCTTCTGAGCTTTTGTGAAGTCTGGTGGAAACTCACCCTCCAAAATGTAGCCAATGATGGGAGCCAATGACTCCAATCCCTGGTACCTCGGTTGCTTCACAGCAGCCGCCACCATGATGACCTGCACTTCTTTCTTTACACATGCAACGGCTTGTTGTGCAAGTAAATCAGCATCTTCATTCTGTTTCCTAGGAATATGATATAGTTGCACTTCTTCAAATTGATTAAACAATCTACGAATGGCATGAACTTTTGTCCGTAAGCTCTCATTCTTGCATGCCCAAATGCCTAAAATCTGTTTAACAATGAGAAGTGCATCTCCCTTTACCATGAGGCGTTGTATCCCTTGGCCAATGCACATCTTCAAACCATGAAGTAGAGTGTCATATTCTGCTTCATTGTTGCTAGCTGAACTTGGTAGATTGAACTTCTCTTTCATGACCACCTCTCCACTTGGGTTGAGCAACACTAGCCCTCCCCCTGCTTTTCCTGTGGCTCGACGAAAAGCTCCATCAAAGAACAAAGTAAAAGCATTAGGAATACTTTTTGGTGGTGGCAATGGTAGGGTCTTTACTTCAGGCACCTTAATCTCCTTTTCGTGCACCCTATAAGTGAGAATCCCTGCCAATTGTGCACGCACACTATCTTCTACCTTGAAAGAGTATTGAAACTCTTGCAACTCCATAATCCACTTTGAGATCCTAGTACTAAGATTCATTTGAGATGACACCCAAGGGAACAAATTTTCTGCAGTGAGAATTACAAAAGGTTTTGGTAGCAGGTAGGATCTAAACTTTCTCACCGCAAACATGAGAGAAAGCATCATGAGTTCTGCTTCTGTGTAGTCTCTCTCCAAAGCATTCATGACCCTACTAGCAAAGTAGATGGGTCGCATCCTTGTACTGTGGGGATCTTGTTGTAGCAACACAGCACCAATTGTCTCTTTCCCAGCACTAGAGCTAACAAAGAATGTGTACTCCCAACAAGGAGTCATGAGTGTTGGTAGCTCTGGCAAAATGACTTTAATGTTACAAAAGTACTCTTCAAGCTCATTAGACCATGCAAATTCTACTTGTTGTGTCAACTTTTGCAAAGGGTGAAGTAACTCTGAGGCTAAGTGAATGAAGCGTGACATATATTTCACCTTTTGAATGAATGAGATGACCTCCTTAAGACTCTTGGGTGATGGTAGCTCAATAAGAGCCTTTGCCTTCGAAGGATCCACTTCAATGCCTTTGTAAGAAACTTTATGACCAAGCAAGATTACTTCATCCTCCCCTATATGGCACTTGTCGGGGTTGAGTTGACCTCCCATGTCGTAGAGCTTCTTTAAACCTTCTTCTACCCTTTGTAGATGCAATGATTTTGAGCTATAAATACAGAAATCATCAATGAACACCCTAATTGACTTTCCAAAGAATGCTTGAAACACCATATTCATGAAACGTTGGAATGTTGCAGGAGCATTTGTCAGACCAAATGGCATGACTCTGAAAGCATAACAACCCCAAGGAGTGATAAAGGTTGTTTTCAATTGATCCTCCAGTGCAATCCCTATTTGAAAGTAACCTGAGTAACCATCGCACACAGTGTACTTCTCATGACCAGCTACCTCATTTAGTATCTCATCCTGGAATGGGAGGGGAAAGTGATCTCTCTTTGTTGCCTCATTGAGGGGACGGTAATCCACACACACCCTCCACTTGCCGTTCTTCTTAGGAGTGACAACAACAGGAGAGACCCACTCTGAATTCTCCACTGGATAAATGAACCCTGCTGCTAGAAGCTTTCTTACCTCCTTGAGTAGAGCCTGCTCTTTAATGACTCCTAGCCTTCGTAGCTTTTGAGCCTTAGGTGTGGCCTCTGGCTTCAACTCAATTTTGTGTTGAACAGCATCTACTCCACGCACATCGGTGTAGTCTTTAGCAAAAAGCTTAGGAAACTTCCTTAGCACACATTTGAACTCCTCTCTTTCATCCTTTGTAAGTGTTGTTGATAGCATACCTTCCAGCATCCCTTCATCTTGATATTCACCTTCGTTCTCTTGAGGACCTACCTCCTCCAAGCCTTGACAAGAGGTTCTTGGTTGCTTGGCTTAAACCTTACCCCCATGACTTCGATGGAAGACTCCTCTTCAGTAATGCTGCCGCTACTTTCTTCTTCTGAAGTGCTATCGGTCCAACCTTCTTCCGTCTCACTTTGAGATGATTCTTCATGGAGCTCCTCTTGGCGTTGCTCCTTCATGTCAAAGACAACCTTCTTGTGATTGTCATTCCTGCAAATTAGCTTTCCACTCTCCCAATCCTGCAAAGCTCGCATTTTCATTAGCCATGGTCTTCCTAGGATAAATGGGTAACCATTTCCCTTGGTAGACATGACATAGAAATCCACTGCCTTCTTAATGCCAAAGGCCTCCACAAAAACATTTTTACAAATGCCTACGCACCTAGCCTTGCTATTGTTTGCCATCTTGACCCTAATTTCAGGTGTCTCATGGATGTGCATGCCTAGTTTTTGCATGAGTCCCTCTGTCATGATGCAAATTTGTGCACCCCCATCCACTAGACCTTTCCTAACCAATCTCCCTTTGATGTAACAGTCTAGCACCAGTGTAATGTCCTCATTCATTTCA